>NC_045544.1:23734136-24086680 GCF_009769535.1 Thamnophis elegans
GATTAAGTATACGGAGATACAAAGTGGAATTTAGAGAGTCGAGTGTTGAGAAGCATGACTCAAATACAGCTACAATGATTAATTTTAAATTTTTATTTCATGCCAAATTTAAGTCATTGCTATTTCATCAACATAGGTATTTCAAAACTGCACGAAAACAAAACAAGTGACCAAGAGAAATCAACTTTTTTTCACTGTTGTTTAGAACACCTTTGACGAATTGCCTTCAATGATTGACTAAATAATTTCCATTACAGATAAGAGTAATTTTCCTAGAATTCTCCGTCATTCTTGACAGTTATTCCCTCTAGATTTACATACCCTTTCTTAGATTTTAGATCATTTTTAAAAATATACACACAGAGAGAAAGAGATTGTGGGAGGGACAAAGACTTCTCTAAGCCTTTCCTTATTGTTTTAATAAAAGTAAATGTATTTCTTGCAGGGGGCCACCCAGGTTGAAAATGGGCATGGGCGGCCTATGTGTGGCCGCACACTGTTTTGGCTGCCAGAGGCACCACAAACCAGTCCTTTGCTATTTCCAGGCCAGATTTATGCACTCTTCGGGCTGGATCCGGGTCGCAGATCTTGAGTTTGACACTTCTGCTCTAAATGCACTTGCTTTTTAATCATTCTTGCTTCTTTCAAGCTCAACAAGAACCATCCTAACTTAATTACTTTGCATTCCAACCCATATCAGCCCTAACCAGGATGGCCAAAAGTAATAAATCTGTAAAAAAACAAATCACTTGTTGCCTGAAGTTATGATAAACATTTTGAGATGGGTAACAACAACCCTGTGACTGCATTGTGGAAATGGGTTAATTCAACTTAAAACTCATGCCTATTGACTATTACTGGGGTCCATCTCTTTTAGATGGCCTTCTTCCAAAATATTATTTAATGTTCATTAATTAGCTAGTACTTCAGAAATAAATATAATTACAATATATTAATCTGCATCCTTTATAGTTAGTTTCATATGTGCTCATAGTTTTCAGTGTATATTTTGGTACATAATAATTATACATTTTAATAGTCCAGCAAAACATTGCAAGAAGCAATTGGTGTCAAGTATATAATGGCAGTCTGTCTCTCCCAAAGTCCATCCACCTTTTTCATTTTGTTAAACTGTAATGATTTGTCCAAGTTCCTATCCTCAAATAACCTCGTAGATTCCTTAAATAACAGAAAGAAAATCCCATGTTAAACATAACATATAACCTGCCAATGCGTATTCTCCATATTGACAGACTAAACTGTCTACCTCTCCCTAAGGATGACTAATAATTGTTATTTATTTTCCTTTGAAAGTATTGCACTCCAATGAAATCATATATCAGGAACCATTGGCTCTCTATCTTGGGCATTATCTGTGCGGTTGTTGCTTTCTTTATCCATTGCTATCTTTCATTTTTATGACTTGCATTGTCCTGGAAACAAACAGAATGAGTTGGAATGACATCTTGAATTATGTACTCATCTCTTCTAAGGTAAAGTGGTCAGAACATTCGAAGGGTTTGAAAAGGTTACTGGAAAATATAATTAATGATGCTGGTCATTCCCCCCCCCCAAACCTGGTACTCAGCAATGTCTACTCTACTCAAAATGTAAAATTGCAAACTAGTATACTTTAGTGTGCAGTGCACCCTGATCACATCAAAAGACATAAAATGTAGATGAGAAAAGGGTGTGATGAATGATGGGATTCTAGAAGGAGAAGAATCAAATAACAAACTCCCTCTGTGAAGAGCACAGCATGTTGCATTGCCAAGCTAATCAAAATGCATAGTGCATATTTCAGCAGATTGAAATCAATTGCAATATGAGATAGCCTTTTATTTTATTCATCTTGACGTTACTGAGTGATTACTTTACCTTCTGCTGCTCAGCAACTTTCAGGATAGTGCACAACTCGGGAGGCTAGCTTAATATTATGTGCTGAACCTCTATTTAATTTATTTTGCCCAGTTTACCAGCAGAGAGGGCTACAGCCTTCAAATGCCTCCTTGAAGAGCAGTCGGGTCAGAAAGTTGCTTATGAAAACAATTTGAGGTTTGGGGGTTTGAAGCTATGCTTAGCATTTTCAAGTGAGAATGTGAAATGTGTAAACAACTCTAAAGGTTAAACGACTTAAAATTTGAAATTGGCCTCAGCCTTCCCCCGATTTCGATTCTATGTTTTGGTCTTCCCTCCAGCAGATATTTTTGTTCTTACGTGATGAATTATGTAAATGACATGGACTTCCTTGTCGCTTGATTTTCACTTGAAAATGCTACGCATAGTTTAAAACCTGCAAACCTTAATTTTTTTTTTCATAAGCAGGTTTCCAACCCGACTGCTCTTATAGTTTCTGCCTTATAGTTTTTCTGCATTGTTTGTATGGGATAAATCCAGAGCTGGTATTCAGCAGATTCTGACCAGTTCTGGAGAACCGGTAGCAGAAATTTTGAGTAGTTCAGAGAACCATAAATACCACTTCTGACTGGCCCCGCCCCCATCTATTCTCTGCCTCCCAAGTCCCAGCTGAATGGGAGGGAATAGGGATTTTGCAGTAACCTTTCCCTGCCACACTCACCAAGCTCCGCCCACCAAACTATGCCATGCCTACCAAGCCATACCCACAGAATGAGTAGTAAAAAAATGTGAATCCCACCACTGGATAAATCCCACAGCCACGGTCACAGGTTACAGTCCATCCTTAGAGGGGAAGAGATATAGTTCAGCACATAACCTATGTTTTCTTTCTGACATATTTTTTAAAATAACAATTGATTTTATACATAAATAAAATGTACATCTGTGTAGAAGGGAAGCTGTAATCTGGTTTGCATTGCATTACTGAAAGTCTGTTCTTTCCTAATGTGTTCCTTAAAGTTTTTGTACACAGCAGTTACTACAGTTTTAAAGGAAAAAAGCCCCATAAAAATAGTATTTAGAGAAATAAAAGAACCCCAAAGCATAGCCCTCATCTATTTTACAGTCAAGTTATAAAAAGGAGAAATGAAGAAGTTAAAAAAGGAGTGTTTGTTAAAATCTGCTTAGAAACTTAATTAAATGCTTAAAAAACATAAAGAGATTGAATAATATTTCTATTGTCTGAATTAGAAATGATTTTTGTGCTGGAAAAAAAGGCTAAATGCTTATCTGTAGCACCACAGTGGAGTGAGCAGCAAAACATTTGGGCAGGACAAAAACCTCGTTCTATCCACACCACTATGCTGCAGAGGTAATTTCCTGTTAAAGCCAGTGCTTATTTGTTTATCGTTATTAGATTCTTATCATAACTGCAATCAAGCTCACCCAGAAAAAGGACCAAAAAAAAAAGAGTGTACATAAATGGGAAGATAAGAGTTATAGAGCTCAGAATGGCTGCAGCATTTTGGTTTATAGCACGAAGTCTAATAATTAATCAAGTCCTTCTTTCTTGCTTTTGCTGCTGGACATTTATTTTGATCAGTGGTGGGATTCAAAAAATGTTACTACTGGTTCTGTGGGTGTGGCTTTGTGGGCATGGCATGGCATGGCATGGCATGGCATGGCATGGTGGGCATGGCTTGGTGGGCGTGGCTTGGTGGGCATGGCTTGGTGGGCATGGCAGGGGAAGGATACTGTAAAATCCCCATTCCCTTCCAATTAGCTGGGACTTGGGAGGCAGAGAATAAATGGGAGAGGGACCAGTCAGGTAGTATTTACCAGCTCTCCAAACTACTCAAAATTTCTGCTACTGGTTCTCCAGAACTGGTCAGAACCTGCTGAATATAACCTCTGGTTTTGATGGATAGACAGCATACATTGGTTCATCAGTTCAATTAACGTTAGCCTTTAGCAAGATCATAATCATCTTTATTACTTTTTATAGGTATTTGTTTTTTTTCTCCTCCAAGTTCCATCTAATTTTACCTTCAGATAACAAGATTAGAAGATAATGTAGAATAGTATAGGCTTAGAGAGATTGAATAGTCCAAAATCATCCTGTATCACATTTCACTAGAAACAAACCTAGCTTTACCCAGTTCTAGTTCAGTACCTTAACCATTGGATATCCAAAAAGTAATCACTTTTGAAAAGGCCATTCAAGCCTACTCAATCTAGCTCTCTGTTCAGTACAGGACTTCAAATCTAAAAACTCCCTGAGGTATGGCTTGTACTTGTACATGCTAATAAGATGTACAATTATTTCAAAAACTGAATTGTTTTTATGGCTAGGAGGCTTTAATGTAACTTTAATTCAAATATGCCTTTAGGTTGAAATAATTTAATATCTATCATTCTGGTTTTCCATCCTGGAATGAAAGAAAATTCCTCCTTGTGCTTGTCCTTCCTTCCTTCCTTCCTTCCTTCCTTCCTTCCTTCCTTCCTTCCTTCCTTCTTTCTCCCCCTCTCTCTCTGTCTCCTTCCCTTCCTTTTTCTTTCGAATACCACATTGTTCAGAGTATAAAATACACTTCCCCCCCCACCTAAAAGATACTGAAATATTTGGTGTGTCTTATACTCCCAAGGTAGCTTTTTGGAAGCTTTTTTTCAGCCAGCCCTAATGAGGTGCTAAGGAGTGAAGCAATCTTCCATTCTTTGCCTGTAGACCTCGGAAGGATGGAAGACTGAGCCGGTAACAATCGAACTGCCGAACTTCAGGAAACTGGCAGAAGTAGCCTGCAGTACTGCATTCTAACCACTGTGCTACCACAGCTCACTTCATAAGCTTCTTCTGTTATTATTATATGTGTACCAAAAATGGGCCTGTTAACTATAATAATATCATTCATGTTTCTTCTATTTTGGGCTCAGTCCATCCATTTGCAATTTCATTGGATATACTGAAATAGGAATCAGTTACCCCAAAGTACAGCCATTTAATCATATGAACTATATGAACAGTCCCTGAATCAAAATCTTGATCCAAAGCAATCTTGGTCTGAAGAGTTTTCAAGAGCCAGTAAAAGGAGAACCTCTGCTCCAAATAAATAAATACAGATTAGAACCTAATGCAGAGTGGGGGGAAGGGAAGGAGAGGGGGAGGGAGGGGGAGGGAGGAGGGAGGGAGGGAGGGGGAGAGAGAGAGAGAGAGAAAGAGAGAGAGAGAGAGAGAGAGAGAGAGAGAGATGCTTTTGAAATTTAAACTTTTCCTGACAAGGGAAATATGACAGAAATAATTTTTAATATACAGTTTTATTTAATTTCTATATGTTATTATTTTTCACCAAAGGCAAAAGAACAGGATTCATAAAAAAATAACAATAGTATTTTGTTGTTATCTGAAGAAGCAACCTTCCATTTCTTTCAAGCAGTTACCACCATGCATTGCCCACAGATACCCGGATGGGTGCCCACTATACATTGAGGTGCCATTTGCAAAGTGTGTGATGATACCTTATGAAATAAATCTGAATGTGCTTATTTTTGAAGAATCACATGCCAGGGAGTTGTTAGTATGTGGATGATTGCTTTTCCTTTAGAAATGTACATTTCCTGCCACTTAATATGATAGATAACAGCAAAGGTCGTACACTGTCAGGAGAAGATATAAATTTGGAGGTCCTATTTAAAATTAATAAATGGTTTATGTCTCAGAGGTAAGCAGTCACAGAGTAGCTATTGAACCTTTGAATGCTAATGCATATTCCTTCCCCTTTTTTATAACTTTGGCTAGAGTGATACGTTTCTAGGATTGCCTTTTCATCAGTCCATGTAAAGATCTCTGTTTTCCAGGACTTATTATATCTCCTTGTGTCTGTCTTAATCGCAGCTAATTATAAATGCTGTGCATGGCTTCAGTTCATGGAAAGTATCAGTTAACTGAATATTTAAAGGCAGCAAAAGAAGTAGAAAGCTACGGGTATGATATCATTGACATCCACTTCTATCGCCTAGAAAAGTGTAAATCACAAGATTCAGTTATTTTAAACAGTTAGACTGTAAATTTAAGATAATAAAAGTGCTTTTTGTTAACAAATACTCATTTGTAGGTCTCATCAGGGAATAAATATTGCCAATTATAGACCTTATGGTACATAAATAATTTAAAAAACAAACAAACCATGTATTGTGTAGTGGGTTTCAGTAGGCAAGAACCAGACCAGCATAGCTGCACCAGCATTTATTGACACAAAAATGGAACTAAGGAGCTGCAGGCAAATGCCTATGATTTATTATCTAGGCCCACAGGGCCTTAACCAATCATAGAACTAGAAAAAGCCTGCCCAAATATAAATGTTCTACATTTCCCTCCAAAACAGTTGGGGGGTCATCTAAAGGCTAGTTTCACTTTAGCACAGTTAACAGTTAGGATCATGTAAAGGTTAGTTTCACTTTAGCACAGTTAACACAACTATATACATTCAATACGTAACACCATGTATAAAATATAGGATGTATTTTATTTGTCTAGAATTTTGAAATGAAAATTTATGAATAGTTGTCATTATAGCAGTTTTTCTTTTATTAAGAGTGACAAAACCTTACCACCATGCCACTCAGCTGACTTCTTGTGAGCTGATTAGATCAGAAGGATTCATTTTTCGACTTAATATTAGTTCACATGAAGCTGCATGGAATTCTGTCAGCCAATGAAGTCTAAATGCTAGCTCCTTGTTTTGTTCCTCGTTCTTGGAAAATTCTCACAATCAGAAAAGATCTTTCTGTTCTTGCTACTGCTTTGCAAATCCATTTGTTGACAATACCAGGAAGGTCAGCTATTTGCTACTTGTTGCCAAGGCTTTGTAAGTTCTGATCATAACATTATGCTGTGCAGATCTTGAAAGGGATCCAATCCTTTGAAATATTTTTGTGACAAGCCAAAGCACAGCCCTCTAATCAGAGATCAGAGTAGCAGGCAAGCAAGGCAGACTCCAAATGAAGTATTCACCATATTGAAGCCACAAGATGAATTTTTGTGAAGCAAAACCCCTCAATAAGCTAAATCCCTAATTGTTATCCTCCATCTTTTTAATAAGATGTGTTAGGTTTTTCTCCTTTTTGAATAAGGACAGCCATTGCCAAGGTCTTTTGAGTCTTTTGAGAGTGTTTTAACAAACTGCATCTGCACTGTTTGGTTTGGTGGTAGCAATGCCTCAGACAAAGAGTGGTAAGGACAACCAAGAAGATTATAGGAAGCTGGCTTCCTGTTATTCAGGAGACTGCTCAAGGTATTGTTAAAGACCCCACACATCCACTTTACGGTCTGTTTCTGTTACTCTCCTCTGGGAGGAAGTTTCAAAGTATTTCTAGCAGGCTACCAGATTCTGTAACAGCTTTGTTCCCTATCTGATAAACTCTCAAGATTCATTTTTATCACCATGTATATGTATACATCCGAACTAGATTACGTTGTTTCTCTGTGTCATATAATATATGTGGGTATATGCATTTATTTGTATTTATTTGTTTGTTTCATCATGCATATTGGAGGGGGTGACTCTTTGAGAACTGTATGCAATGAAATTTCATTAGTTTACATTTAAAGTAGCAATAAAGTTATTCTAAATTCTAAGCTTTAAGTTCTGTGATTATTTGTGCTTTTTAAGTGTGCAAATCACTGTCTGATTGCCTTTTAGCTGACTGGTATCACCCTTGCTTGCAGGGAGATAAGTCCTTTTTAATCCAGACACTCTAGACAGTTGAATGAACCTAATAAATTTTCAGATAGATCTTAGATTTATTTCATTTTTTATTTTATTTTTTTTGCTTGAGGGTTAGGTCGGTAGTTTACTGGAGGGTAGATCACCTTGGGTGGAAGCTTCAACTGATCCAGAATGCAGCAGTGTAGGCAATAATGAACATGCCTAGGTATTCCATGCAACAGCCCTTCTTCCTGAACTATACTAGTTGATTGGTTGCTTCTGGGTATGATGCGAGGTTCTGGCTGTTATTTATGAAGCCTTTCATGGAGTAGGCTCTGGTTATTTGAAGGACCACTTCCCCCCATTGCATCTACCCAGCTGATTCAATCTGGCAGTATTTGTCAATCCAGGCTCCTTCAATTAAACAATGCTTTCTCTGTAGCAGTGCCTGCTGTCTGGAATGAGGTTTCCCTAAACGTGTGGGTTGTTGTTGTGAGGGAATTGACACGCAGGAGCCATGTGCAAGACAGATCTTTATTATAACACAGGTGACAAGCGATTCAAACGTTCCCTGCAACTGTCAGGGTATTTATACTAGCACTCAGACCAACTGTCAAAACGACCAACCAATCAGGTCGCAGCTGGTATTTGCATATTGAATATGCAACACTCCTTCCCCCCAGTTCTAAAGACCAAATGACCAGCCAATCACGTCGCAGCTGGTATTTGCATATTCAATCTCTCTCCTTCCCCCCAGTTCTGCGCATGCCCAGCTAAATTTTAGAACCAGGAAAAAAAAAACAGGTCCTTTGGAATCTTTGCAGCAGGGAGGCTCTCGTTGTGTTGTAGCTCTCGTTGGTTCGAGAAGCAAGCGGTGGCCTTTGCAGCGGAAGGAGGACAGTCTGGTGTATGTTGTGAGTGTGCTAGTGTTGGAGAGGCTTTAGACAGGCTGAGAGAGCGTAGCCGGTGGTGCTAGGTGGCAGCTTGGAGAATGAGGCTGTTGTTGAACGCAGCGGTTGGAACGAGGCGGTTGGAGTGCCGTAGGAACAGCTGGTGGCAGGCATGCCGTAGGAACAGCTGGTGGCAGGCAGGCAGGCAGGCAGGCACAGCTGGTGCAGTTTAGCCATCACGGTCCATAGCTCGTCCCTGAGTAGCGGCGGCAGTTCCAGTCGAGGTTAAGCGTAGGAAGCCCGTCCCTCGGATGGATGGAGGCCGTGCCTGGGAGCTTACTGAGGTTGGCTACAACCGGAGGCCCACGGCAGTGGGTACTGCTGTTGATGTCGCTTGCTGGCCATAGCGGCGGCCCTGACAGGCCCTCAATGTAGGAAAGGAAAAAAAAATTTTTTTTTCCCTGCGTTCACTGCGTTCACGTTGGCTGATGTTGTTAGGCTCTGCGGGAATCGCATATCAATCCCATCCTCGTCGCCAGTATTGTAAACGTGTGGGTTGTTGTTTTGAGGGAATTGACACGCAGGAGCCATGTGCAAGACAGATCTTTATTATAACACAGGTGACAAGCGATTCAAACGTTCCCTGCAACTGTCAGGGTATTTATACTAGCACTCAGACCAACTGTCAAAACGACCAACCAATCAGGTCGCAGCTGGTATTTGCATATTGAATATGCAACAGGTTTCCCTTAAGATGCTGATTTTTGAATAGCCTTGGAGACATGGTGGCGCAGTGGTTAAATGCAGCACTGCAGGCTACTGCTAGATCAGCAGTTCAGCGGTTCAAATCTCACCGGCTCAGGGTTGACTCAGCCTTCCATCCTTCCGAGGTGGGTAAAATGAGGACCCAGATTGTTGGGGGCAATATGCTGACTCTCTGTAAACCGCTTAGAGAGGGCTGAAAGCCCTATGAAGCGGTATATAAGTCTACTGCTATTGCTATTGCTATGGTCTTAAAATCACCCTTTAGTGAGGGGGGTTGAAGCCCCATTCTGCATGATCTGGGTCAGTTGTTCATTATAGCTCAGTTTTTCCTATCGTTTGCTCCTTGTTTTATTTTATTTTTATTTATTTATTTGCATAGTTTTTGCTTATTGTTTTCTTATGAGCCACCCAGTGATGCTGGGAGTTGGGTTTTGTACAATTTAAATTTTAGCAAAATAAAATATTTCTGGCTCTGTTACATTCCCTGTAACTTTGTTTTTCCTTCTCTAGGCATCATGTTGCGCTCCTGAACTTCTCAAGCCTTGAGACTTGTTTTGTAGCATAATAGGATAAAATATTTCCAAGTGAATACTTTTCCTCTTTTTTTGTGATACAAGCCGATAACCTGGCATTGCCCGGGTATTTATTTATAGGAGGAAAATGTCTGGACCAAACATAATTTCTAATGTTGGATTTTCCCCCCTACCAGAGAGAGCCTTATTGTGGAGTACTGTGAAGCTGTTACCATGGCAATTCCACTGTGCTGTACAGTGGAAGCCATTTTACGGCAGTACAGTAAAGACATTTTAAGGCACAACAGGCTGTATCTTAACAGAACACACACATCAAGGGGTTTTAGGGGTGCCTTAACCCCCCCTCCCCAGTATTTGTTTCCAGAGGGTAAGTCATCTGTGTACCGTGTTTGGTTGAAATAGCTTGAGGCATTCCAGAGCTATGCTGGAACATACACAGACACATTTTTATATATATAAGAGAAGAGACAAAAATAATGCCCTGGATACCATTCACCTTTCTTTGAATATCTCAGATAGATTTTTGTCAGAATTGGAGCCCTGAACTCTGTCTATAAAATGTGCATTCATTTTGCTTACTTGCAGTCATGTGATTTACTATTTGATCATATACCTCATTATTTTCTCTAATAGGCATCTGAGGCAGCTAAGCCATTTAAAAAAACATAAACAGTTAAAATACTCAAAAAGCAGTAAAGATGAACATTAGAGAACAGTCTTGATAACATTAGAGAGGAATTTAATTTTAATATCTGTCATGGAGACTGGCAGAGGAACTGCACAATCCTATACAAATCTTCCAGAACCTGAATTTCCTAATGAATAAAGAATAGTATTAATATATTTGCCAGCCTGTCATTGGTCTCCTAATCAGATATTCAGGGAGTTATAGTCCCAGCATTTCTTGTGGCACCAGATTGCGGAAAGCTGAATGAGAACATTAATTTTATGACAGACATGTTGGAAGAAAAATCAAGTTTTGTGAAAGGCATCACCTTGCAAGTTTACAAGTCTCTATATCTGCTTAGGAGGGCTTTTGGAAAAGAAATATAGCCAACAACTAATTAATATGATGAAGACATGTGTCCAACACAGGATAGTTATCTTACTGGAAGTAGCACCAATACTGTCTCTCTGTCTTTTTAACACTTATTTCTGGTTCTACATGAAATTGATAGTTAATCACCTTTCAAGCGTACAGCAGGCACTTATTGCACAGGGAAAACATTGGATAATGGAAAGTTTATAAAATCTCTGTCAATCTCGACTCCATATGAAAAATGATTCATTATAATGGGCCACAAGTGACAGAATGCCTCGGAATGGAAGCCTGTAATTAACTTTACTTCATGTTTTATTGATAGCATTTGCTGTTTTCTGTGACCAGCAGTCATACATCTTGTAGAGCGTGGCACCTTCTGGATATACGCTGCACTTGAGCAAACTTTTCATGAAAGAAGTCTCACCAAATTCTCTGGAATAACTAAACTTATCCGTAGAGTGGCTGTACCAATGGGTATTCAGCAGGACCAATGGCTCGTAAGATATATGCATCCTAAAACTGAAGCAAGCATCTTTTGGGGTGGGGTGGGGTGGGGTGGGGGTTTAGTAGTTAATAGCTAATTTAAGTTATTCATTAACCATTCTACCCCTACTCCTGATGTTTTAACATTTGCAAATTACTTTTAGAGTGATTACATCTAAAGCCTAAAATGTTGGGGTACACAGATTGTGTAGCTGATGTTAATACAGTGAGGAAGGTAACAGAATAAAAATTAAACAAAATAGATCCTTTAAATATTGTGGGTTCTCAAATATATCATACTCTTTCCTTTTCATAGATAAGAGAAAAGACAAACATCAAAATAATGGGAATTCAAAGAGCTGCATTCCAGACATTATGCAATCGAGTTAGGCTTGCTATATAGATACCTGTAGTTTCTATTAAATCTAGCCTTCATTTTAAAATGGTTTCCCAAGGCTTCTCACATCAAGTTTTATGCAGAAGACCCACAGATTATGGTAAGTTTCCTTTGCTGTATCCCAGGATCGTGATCACTCAGGAAAACCATGGGCTTACTTTGTCTTCTGTCATTTGGGAAATGACGTGCTGGCCAGCTGACTTCGGCCTTCTTTTCACCCTCCCTGAAACTGGCCCTATGGGAAACCACAAGTTTGGAAACAGACTTCTGGGTTGCTCGTAGGGGTGGTTTTAGCCCTCCGGAGCGTTCAGAAGCCCTGAGGAGGCTTCCTTGAATGCTCCGGAGGGCAAAAAACGACACTACGAGCAAACTGGGAGTCAGTTCTGAAGGCCCCTGAAGGCTCTTCTGAAGTCACTCCTGAAAGCCCCTGAAGGCTCCGGAGGGCTAAAACCGGCCCTATGAGCAACCCGGAACTGACTTCCAGTTTGCTTGTAGGGTCGTGTTTTGCCCTCAGAAGCCTTTATGGAAGCTCCTGGGGGCTCCTGAATGCTCCGGAGGGCTAAAACCGGCCCTATTAAAAAAAAACTGTAAGTCTGTTCCTCAACTTCCAGTTTGCCCATAGGACTGGTTTTTTGCACTCCAGAGGCTTCAGGCAAGCTCCTGAAGCCTACGGACGGCCTCTGGGGGGGGCGGGGGATGGCTTTCGCCCTCCCCAGGCTCCTGTAAAGCCTCTGGAGCCTGGGGAAGATAAAAAAGCATGCAAAAAACAGGGGGAGAGCTGGTTGGGCGTGCATGCACACTGTGGTCGTGTGCATAGCATTATGGGTATGGCGCACATGTGCACGACCCCCCCTACTCCCCCGCTTTTGACATGAGAGCCAAAAAAGGTTCGCCATCACTGCCCTAGGGTAGCATTTCTCAATCTTCATAGCTGTAGGATGAATGTACTTCAGCTCCCAGAATTCTCCAGCCAACATGCTGGATAGGAAATTCTAAGAAGTGATATCCACACACCTTAACATTGACAAGTTGAGAAACACTGCCCTAGAGAGAAGCACAAAATAGAAATCATTCCTTGATTGCAATAATGTATTTGAAGAATATAAATATCAGGTAATATCTGGTAGAATAACGCTTGCCCTCACAAAGAGTGACATGAAGGTTCCTTTCAGGACAGTAGATAAAAGAACAATAAGAAAAGGCACATTGGATCATACAGCAAGCTTTCTAGATGTGATTGTGAAAGCAGAAATATACTTCAAAAGAAAAAAAGTTCATTTTCTGCATTTTTTTTTTACCTTAAAGGTCTTAATCTGCCAATTAATCTCAGTTGAAATTATTAGGGCAACATATAGCCAACCATTCCCAAATATTTAGTTGGTTCACAGTCGTTCAACAGAAGGATTGCCAAATTGCAACATTTAAAATGTCAAAAGGAAAATTCTTTACTTAATAAATACCCTCATTCAGTGAAATTGATTACCTTAAACAAGGTCTATCTAAATTGAATCAAATAAACTTTAGCCTTCTTTTTTTCAGTCCAATCCATCTTTGGGGCATATTCACTGTGGTGCCATTGGAAGGCAAGTGTGGGCCTCAAGTAAGACAAGTTGTGCAGCTCCGATATAATTAATTCACACAATTCTTATGTCTTGACAATGCCACTATCGACCATTTCCCCATAGAAAGGTATAATCTTTTAAAGTAGGATTTTTAATCTCATTTTAGAGGGCTAAATGTATTAGCAAACAATGAAATTGCTACCCCAGATTTACTGGATATTATCAAAAACACCATCATGTTTGATTCTCCACAGCATAAAAAGGGAGAGGACATGAAGTTTTGTGCAAATAATATTGGAACTTTTGGTTGATACTACTGTGCAGCTATGGGGAGCTGTGACAAAATCACCCATTGAGTTTCATCTGTTGTTAAATTCTGAATTTGGAGTATCACTAGGAGGAAAATCTAAATAGCAGATTGTGGAAGTCAAGACCACAAGGTAAGGGCTTAGAAAAGAATGAAAGAAGGATGCTAGATCAAAGCTTATACCAAAACAAATTAAAATGTTCATATTTGCAAGTGGGAGAGTTGGCTTGTTTTCTTATATACTGGACTTTAGAAATTTACTGCATTTTCAAGACAACTGTTCATTCAATAGTTCAGTGTCATTTTAAGGCTGTTATCCTATTATCCAGTGTGATGATAGGCTGTTATCCTATTATCCAGTGTGATGATTGTTAATTATACAAGTAACAGCTGTAACAAGTTCAAAACATTTTCTTGTGTGGATATCCCAAGAGGTAGAGAAATGACCTCTTAGAGATCTCCTTGCTGGCAGAAGATTTGGCAACAGGCTCAATGAGAATAACTTCTAGGAGAGCTGAAAGAGATTCTGCTTGAGAAGATCCTAGAGGGAAATACCTTTCAGACTCGGGACTGGCTCTTGTGTTATAATTTTTTATACATTACAGGTTACAAGTGTTTCTACAATTCACTCAACTTTAGTCTTTCTGGCGGCTTTGTCGTTCTTCCCCCCCCCCCCCTTTCCCAGCTTTCCCAGGCCACAGCTGCAACATCTGAAGAAGATAGAGCAGACAAAATGGTGGTTGAAACACTGGGCCCAGAGATATATGTTTGTGTGTGTGTGTGTGTGTGTGTGTGTGTGTGTGTGTGTAGGCTTTAACTGCAATGTCACCACCTCCATCTGCCTGTTTGACATCACCCTGTGGGCACCATTAAAGCCAGTATAGATTTCACCTGAACATGACATCACTAAATAAAAGAACTATTTCTCAGTTTATTTATTATTCAAACTTCTGAGTCATATAAATACCTATGGATATTTCTGTCACCCCTCTTTATTGCTTCCTGGCTGTTTGGTTGACTCACAATCACCACATAGACTGACATGGTAGTAGGAAGTACCAAGTTGCTCATTCTTTAAATAAATCTGAAGTTTACCCTCAAGCAAAGTCACCACAGCTTTAATTCTTCTGCTTCTTTCTCCCCAGATACTAATTTAGACTATTTGCGTCAGTGCACTAGGCAATTTATATTCCATATCCTTTGTACTCTTTGCATGAAATATCTCTGTTGGAATCCCTGTTTATTCCTCATTTCAGTTGTTACCTTTGTTTTTGGAAACAGCAGGCTTCAGTTAATTAAAACAAATTTGAATACAGATACGTTTACTAAATAGAAAACATTAGCAAATTGAAGCAATCTTTCTTAGCAGCAAGATTCTGAAATCTTATTAATAAAGTTGGACAAATAATAATCTACACATACAGCCTTACACTCAGGTAATTATGAAAAAAAGGAGGAGGAGGAGGACCAGCCGCAGAAGGAACTTTTATTACAGTCATATATTGCTAGGTCACAACACGTAGGTTAGGGGTTAACACAAGAAAATTGGACATGGTGAATTAACACAGGAAAAATGATTGTATGGCAATATAATTACATTCCAAGATCTATGCTCATTCTAATTTATAGTAATTCAATCATTAATGAAAACAAGTTCTTGCTTTAGGTTTCCTATTCATAGTGCGGTGAGAAGTCAATGATTCCATGCCTGTAAAATGCTAGATCATAACTGATATAATTCTGAATAGGTCAAAGATATTCTCAGCATGGGTTGTCAGGTTTGAAAGAAATACAAAGTTGATCAGATTGGGTCAAATATAAATAAGAGAGTTAACAAGGGCATCACACATTTAATTCAAATTTGTCCAGAGAATTAAAATAAATAGATATTAGCTAGGGAAGACTATTGACCTTACTGCATTAATTTTAAAATGCCACACTTGTTGTTGAGAGCAGCAATCATGCATGAAATTTCAAGATGACAGAACTTTCCTACTTAGAAACATATATTTTAGCTATGGCATTGGAGGCAATGGTTTATTTTGAGTGAGAATATGCTATAGGCATTTAAGGCAAATTCTGAATGGCTGGTATTTAAATGTAAATTTTATATCTGAGTGCATTGTCCTGATTTTATTAGGTTTTATTTAGCTCAAATAGTAATGAGCTAAGGAATAATAAAGAATATTTATATATTATGGTGGATGATATATTTAGTTAATTGTTGTTACACGTAATAATATTAGGGTGGGGTTTTGTTTTTTTTTATACTTTCAATTCAGAATTGATTCCTGACAAGTATCTGAACAAGTCCATGCAGTACTCTTAGTATGATTTTTGAAAGTAGTTTACCATTGCCTCATTCCTAAGATTGAAAGAGAGGACTGGCCCAAGGTCAGCTGACTTTGTATTTGACAGTACTAGAACTCATGGTCTCCCAGTTTGTAGCCTCCTATCACTACATCAGACAAACTCTCTACAATCATGCTACAACCATCTTACTCTAACTCCTCTCTCACTCCAGGATCTCTCCCCAAATTATGGTTTGATTGTTTGTTTGCAAGAGACTATTAGAATGTTGCGTAACAGCTTTTCTCAAATGAGGTTTTGTGGAACCCTAAGATTCTGCACTGGGGATTGTTGCAAAAAATCATCACTGAAGAAAAATAAACAGATTTTTTTATTTAAAAAAAACTTAGTGCATCATGGAATGCTAGTATTAAAAGTGGTGGGAACATTTATGCACTACAACCAGCTCCAATCCCACCCCTTTGCTGCTGTTGTCAGTATTGTAAAACATGGATGATGTTGATTAGAAGTAGGTTATGTTGTGAAATTTTCACATTTTTTGCTATTTTTATGTAAGGTTCCTTCAGATTTGGAAATTAGTTCAAGAATTCAAGAGTCAAATAGTTAAGGTGGCTGATTATATAGACTTCACTTAGAAGAGATAGATTCAGAGGTTAAATTGTGTTATGCAACTATGTACAGGGTTCTATATGACTTCCACCAACACCCTTTGGAGAGAGAATAATTGTTTATTTGTAATAGATGCAACTCTATAATTAAAATCTGTATCTCTATGCTCTGAGAATTTAAGTGAACATGGATTGTATACACCCGTGATGGTGAACCTATGGCATTTGTTAGGGCATGCAAGGCGTTGCCCTGTCAGCTCCAGTGTGAATGTGCGTGCTGGCCAGCTGACTTCAGCCTTCTTTTGAGGCCATTTTTTTTCTCTCCAGAGCCTTCAGGAGGCTTCCCTGAAGGCTCTGGAGGGCAAAAAAACAGCACTACAGCCAAATAGGAAGTGACTCTGATTTGCCCATAGGGCTGTTTTTCACCCTCCGGAGTCTTCAGGGAAGCCTCCTGAAGACTCTGGAGGGCAAAAAATAGCCCTACGAGCAAACCAGAAGTCTGTTCCCAAACTTCTGGTTTGTCTGTAGGGTCAGTTTTTTGTGCTCCTGAGGACAAAAGGGCCTCTGGGGGGCCTCGAAGGGGGCGGGGGGTGGTCCTTCGGGATTGGGCGGCATACAAATCTATTAAAATTCAAATTCAAATTTTCACCCTCTCCAGGCTCCAAGAAAGCCTCTGGAGCCTGAAGAGGGTGAAAAAAGTATGCCAAAAGTAGGGGGAGTGCTGGTCATATGTGCCCAGAGGGAGGAAGCACGTGCATGTGTGGCATGCCCATGTGTGACCCCCCCCCTGAGCTCCCCCCGCTTTTGGCACGTGAGCCAAAAAAGGTTTGCCATCACTGGTAAACACCATTTGAATAGTCTCTCTATGTCTCTCCCTAAAACCCCTTGAATACCAGGACCTGGATAACTACTAAAACTAATTTACTGTATATAGTCATCAAAGTCCAAAGATCTGTGAGTTTAATTCCTGGCAGAGGGTTAGAACACCGTAAAAGAAGATCTTGCAAAAGAATATTCCTAAATTGTATTAATTGCTAAATTAATTGTGTGTGTTGTTGACTCCTGACAGTTGCTTGTGGATAAGTCCCCACAAGGGTCTTTTTGGCAAAATTTTGGAAGTGCTATTGCTCCTTTGCAGGACTGAGAGAAAATGATTAGCCCAAGGTCATCCATCTGGCTTTAATACCTAAGGTGGGACTAGAACTCATGGTCTCCTAGTTTCTAGCCTGGTGCCCAAATCACTATACCAAACAATGAAAGCGAATTAATTGCTCTCATTAATCATTTTATGTTTTCTAATTAATGAGAAGCAAACAAAATATATTTCCTAAGTAACATCTGTGGAGAGATGTTATCATTCATGTCTCTATTCTACATGAAGCTTTGTAACGGGAATATTAATCTTTTTAGGACTAATGGTTACAGTAGAGAGGCTGTCTCAATTGAATAATACTGAAATAGGATTGTGTTCAAGAGTGACTCCTAGACATTGGAGCAATGTTTGTTTCTTTTTTCTTTCTTTCTTTTTAGAGAATATAGGCCTCAATTCTGGAAGCTCGTGTTTCCTGTCAAAATAGTGGTTTTTTATTTTATCATTTCATTTCTTTACTTCTGTTTTCATTTTCAGATCTCATCAATAATGGATAAGCAATATGAACACTGCAAAACATATTTGGCTTATTAACAATTGCAGCAAAGAAAACTGTTTACAGGGCTATGGGAAACCATTCTTGCTTTATATGAATATTGCAACATTAAATACAACACTGTTACTATATTAGAGAGAGCCGAGGTGGCGCAGTGGTTAAATGCAGCACTGCAGGCTATTTCAGCTGACTGCAGTTCTGCAGTTCGGCTGTTTGGCTGTTCAAATCTCACCGGCTCAGGGTTGACTCAGCCTTCCATCCTTCTGAGGTGGGTAAAATGAGGACCCGGATTGTTTTTGGGGGCAATATGCTGACTCTGTAAACCGCTTAGAGAGGGCTGAAAGCCCTATGAAGCGGTATATAAGTCTAACTGCTATTGCTACTGCTAACTGCTATTATACTATTAAAATATAAAATAATATTATGAATATGCTGCATATTCTTTCTTTTCTCTTTCTTTTAAAAAAACACTGTTTGGATAGATCTTTCCAGAAGCTCTTTGTATTGATGGCCATGTGGGATTGATGTATGTAGGCACAATCTCACTAAAGGGAACTAGCCCTTTGTCACTAATGACTTCTTGAGAAATTCCATATTTTGCAAACACTGCCCTAGGCCTGTAATAACTGAAGTGCTTGAAAAATTTGGAATATAAAAAGGCAAAATCAGAATTGCCAAGAAAGTATAATCCTAGTCTATTAGGAACATTTTCTAATTAGGAGGGGCTGTTAGTGTCAAGCATCTTGTGTGTCTTCTACAGAAGTAGATAATTTTGCACACTCAAACTATGCTATCGTTCACACTTTTAAGCAAATTTATAGATAGAACTGGGTTTGCTGGAGTATCATCCCAAAAATATGCCAGATGGAAGAGAAAAATATGCAATCACAACAATAGACAGAGGAAAGGTAGGAAGAGGAGAGGAGAAAAGAAGAAAGGAGAAGGAAAGAAGAAAGAGGAAAGGAGAGGAAGACAAGGGGGAGAAGTAAGAGTAGGAGAGAGGGTAGGAAGGGGAAGAAGAGGAGAGCAGTGGGGGAGAGGAAGGGGAAGAAGAAAAAGGAAAGAAGAGGAGGAAAAAAGAAAGAAGAGAAGAAGGGAGGGAGGAAAGGAAAGAAAAGTGGGTTGTGGTAAAATAAAATAAGTGTATGGGATGGTAAGCAAAGCAATCCCGATTATATAATTCAACTTTTATATGGAAAAATGAATATTTATAATTGTTAATACATAATGTTAATAACAACCATGAGACTGTATATGCGCAAATGTATGCATGAGAATAAAAATAAAAACCTTTTTTTAAATAAAATAAAAAGCAGATAAAACAGTTTGTACTGACACATTTTGATTGACCTGTAGCCAGATCAGGATGACTTGTGCCTGCTACTTACACTTTTCAATGGCTAATTGACTTTTATCAATTTATAGCAACCTGTCTTGCCAGAGGCTCTTGAAAATAACTACTTTCTATTGAACGTGAAAATAACTTGAAAATAACCACTTTTCTAATATTGCCTCCCAACCATTCTCTTGTGCTGATATTGCAACTCTAGTGAGGTTAGAAAATTCCGTATCTCAATGCCTCGTAGTCTGAAGGTGTCTGAAGGTGGCATAATCATTTTTGAAGGTGACCATCAAGCTCCAGGCTATCATACAGGAAGCAGGATTCACAGATTTCAATAAGGAGTTTTAATGTAAGAACTGAGGGCAAGAATTTTGGAAACTGCAATAGGAACCTCTAGCCTTCATTTATTAGTAAATCCATAAACGTAGACTGTCTTTCAACATTTGTAATCTCTTCTTCTAGTGCTTGATGTAGACTGACCTAAGCGAATATTTATGAGATAAAGTACTAATGGACTCCTCTCCTGTCTATTAGTTGTTAATATGTAATGTGACCCTCATTACTTGCCTAGCCTTCCCACTCACAATGATCAACACTATTGTACAGCTTATTACTCAAGTGGCATTGATACCATCATGAATAAATGCCATTTTTTTTATTTTGCAACATGAACATATTCAAGGGTAGCCTTCTACAGGATCAGGTTAGGTGAAGGAGCCCACATCCCAGGCAGTTGATATTGGAGAACAACAGATGGTTATTTTATTTATTGAGGTATGCTACTGCTATTGTGAAGAAATATCTCATTATACATATTTTTCTCAGTGGCAAAATTAATTTGTCTGACAGTGAGTATTACATAATTTTGAGTAGAAATATTTGCTGTTGGGTCTCAGGCAGAAGAGTGTCCTACTATTGTCTCAGACTATGTTGTGATCTTGCAATGTACTATACTGAACTGCTTCATATTTTGGTTCCCTTGTGCTTATGGGCTATATGATTCTACCTTTAGAATCATATCTATCTATAGTTTTCAGCAGAGGTGGTATTCAGCAGATTCTGACCAGTTCTGGAGAATCAGTAGCAGAAATTTTGAGCAGTTCGGAGAACCAGTAAATTCCACCTCTGACTGGCCCCACCCCCATCTATTCTCTGCCTCCCGCGTCCCAGTTGATCTGGAGGAAATGGGGATTTTGCAGTAACCTTCCCCTGGAGTAGGGAGAGAATGGAAATTTTACAGTATCCTTGCCCTGTCATGCCCACCAAGCCACGCCCACAAAACTGGTAGTAAAAAAATTGAATCCCACCACTGGTTTTCAGCAGCAAAAAAAGGAAGTGCTACAATTTTGAAAGACTAAACTCCAAAAATTCAAAACTAATTATTTACTGTAACTTTGCTTTCGTGTTATATGAAAAAACAGGGACATAAACTAATTTGGTTGAGCCCAGTCTTACATGGTAAGATATATCAAAATACTGAGCATTTGAAATAGAGAGAGAGAGATAAGGGGGGGATGTTAAAAGGATGAAAAACTATAAGGACTTGTTATTGTCATTTCACACTCTATTATTGCTTTAAAATCATAACTTTGCCTGGGCGATCACTCTATGTCTACATTAAATTCATAAAGCATTTAAACTCAGTTTGCAGGAATCAAAAGTATGTCTCCAAAATGATTTGTATCTCCTTTTCTGATCCAAAATATTGTTTGCTAATTTGAAGGGAGGAAAAAGGAGTCGCTAGTTTCAGTTCATCATAATATAGGTGTAACAAATGTCTTGACCCTGGTGTTAAATGTAAAAATTCAGGAGAAGAGCTGCCTTTTCTTCCCTCTCTGATCATTGCTATGGAGGCCCAGTTAACTCTGACATCCGTGTTCCATCTCCATCCAACCTGTGAATAATGTAAGTTGCCCTTTTTCTCTTCCTCATGAAACTCAGGCTACTGAGGTCATTTTTCAAATGAGCTTTCTTCTCACAATTGATTTTCAACTATTCTTCAGTTGGCAACTATTAAGAAAGAACCGTTTTTTCCCAGTGATGTTAGTCACATCAGGGCCTGTAAATGACAGTTAGCTCTATAGGGGCTTAGAATAGGTGAGGCAGCAGTTCATAGAGTTGACTTCAATTTTTCTTGATGTGACTGTCTTCAACCTGACAGAACTATGGTTAAAAGTGTCGACACCTAGAAAATATGCCAGGTGGGCAAAAAAAAGGGCAATATCAGACTGTGGCCCAAGAGATCTACCACTTTTTAATATATTATACAGATCCATTCAACAGTGTTTTTAATAGCTTTTTAAAATTTGTAGTATAATGTGTAGAAAAAGTTCTATCTAGGGTTTTTTTAAAATCTTTGTTGTCTCCAAATTTATTCCAGAGAAAGCACTGGATAAATGAATACTTCCAAACAATCATCTTAAAATTAACTTGAAAAACAGATGTACTTTTTAATTGTTTCATTGGACTATCATTAACAAACAATTTCACAAAGCTATATTAATATAAATCCAAAATAAATATAGAGAAAATATATATTGAAAATACATATAAACCTCTTCTTCAATGTAAATAAAGATATAGGTACTGTAACACTTAAAGTTAAAAATGCAAATAGTAAAAAGATTTAGAGTAAATCAGGACAATTTATTGAATTATTGTTTCAATGGGATGATTATCCAAATCACTCTCTATTTG
This sequence comes from Thamnophis elegans, assembly GCF_009769535.1. NCBI lineage: Eukaryota > Metazoa > Chordata > Lepidosauria > Squamata > Natricidae > Thamnophis > Thamnophis elegans. The sequence continues at coordinate 23,756,278 of NC_045544.1, forward strand.
TATGTTTCTTTGTTTATTCAATTTATCAACTAAATGCAAAGGTAAAAGAAAAATGTGCCTTACAAGTGAAGTATAATATAAAAGCCATACAAAAAGGAAAAAGGAACTATTTTATTTTTAAATTTAGAAACAAAATATTTATGTTGTTGGATCAGAATCTGATTTCTGATCTTGAAATCACTGTAACAGAATTTGGCCACAACCAAGGATGCTGAGTTAGAGATCAGCTAGCATCTTTAAATATAAAAGCAATCTGTATATCCTGGGAAGTCCATTAAAGTGTGATATACCTATTTGCAATATCTCTGTTCTCTTACAATGCCTATAAAAAAGAAAATATAAAAAAACATGACTTAAGGATTTGATCTGCAAGAGCATAATCAATCTTTATAAGAGATTCTTTTCAGATAGGAATGGGCAAACCAGAGTGAAGATCTCTATTTCTATATGAAACACATGCAAATCCAGATTAGGCAGATAGCAAAATTAAAGAGAATTATCTTGTTGCTGATAATATATTGGTGTCACACCTGGAACCCATCTTTTACCTTTCTGGATTTCAGGCCTGCCACATTTTCTACGGTGGGAAAATGAGAGGTGGGATTATACAGAGTGTGGGTGATATGTAGCCATAACAACATTCTTTCTCAGAAAGTCAAGGTTGACTGGCCCGGCAGCTGTGATGAGATGACTGGGAGGTAACTCCTGGCTTGGATGATACCTGATTGGATCATGTGATGGACATGTGGGTGCTGGGTCTTGGGTGGGGAAAATCTGGAAACTTTCAGATTTGGGTTTTCCCAGATGTGCCAATATGACATCTCTAATAAAATGGAACTTTGAGGAAACTGAAGCCTTGGAGGTCTTATTTCGTTGGGGGTGTTACTTGGAATCCTGACAATTGGTACCTGAGTTAGTCTAGACCCCTGGAGATTGCCTGAATGAGTCCCTGAAGTTTTCTTAACAGATTATTTTCAGAAGTAATTTGCCATTGCCTTCTTTCTAGGTCTGAGAGAGAATGACTGACCAACCCAGATAGCTTCCTGCCTAAAATCTCTCCATTTCTAATTCCTTTGTAGTCTCTTGGTTTATAGCTTGATGTCTTAAACAGAAGCATAAACTGGCTTTTAATTTAAGATAAATACTGTAAAATACTTAATAAATTAGCAAATTAATTTTGAGAGGAGTGTCAGGAATGCTTTGTTTACAAAATCACTTGAAGCCAAATAGAACACAATAGGAGCACAGTGGTTGGAATGCAGGGTTACAGACTAACTCTACCCACAGCCAGGAGTTCGATCCTGACTGGCTCAAGGCTGACTCAGCCTTCCATCCTCTGAAGTCAGTAAAATGAGGAGCCAGATTGCTGCGGGCAATATGCTGACATTTGTAAACCACCCAGAGAATATTGCAATGCACTTTGAAGCAGTATATAAATCTAAGGGCTATTGATATTGCTAAATGAGTCAAAGAAGAAGAAAACTAATCAAAGAGAGAAACAACCTAGAATTAAGGAGAAACTTCCTAACAGTGAGGTCAATTAACCAGTTGGACACTTGCCTTCAGAAATCATGGGTGGTCCATCACTGGAGGTTTTTAAGAAGAGACTAGACAATCACTTATCTGAAATAATATAGGTTCTCCTTCTTGAGCAGGGGGCTGGACTAGAAGACTTCCAAGGTCCCTTCCAGCTTTATTCTATTCTAACCACCAACCTCCTCTTTTTCCTAAAGTTCTCCTTGAATAGTTAAACATGGCCTCTCAAAGGTATACCACAAGCAAAAGTAACCAGACTAGTCCCTAAAGAGCAAAAAATGTATATGAAAATTTGCAGCTAGTCAAAATCTTCAATTAGAATCAACCAAAATCACACACATCCACAGCCCCAAAAACGACAGTCTTTTAAGTTTTCCTAAACCAATTTTAGCTGATAATTCTGATTGGATTGCTCTAATGCTGGGCATGAAGTTATAGATTAAAAAGCAATAAACTAGGAAGCAGAATTATACAAGGAAGGAGCACTTTTTCTTAATGAAGGGCCCTTGCCAATTCCCATGTGAAATTGAGTTTTAAATGAAATCTTGAGTTCTGTATCAAAGAATCAGTTACAGACTTGGACGGAAATTTCCAAGTAGGCTCGTAATTTCTATTCAGTTCTTATCTGCCGTGGTTACATGTTTTTGCTATATTATGTAAGGCATGTTTCACATGTTCACTTTCATGCGCTCTGTATTCATAATCACCCTGCAATTATGGGTTGTAGTTTTAAATTGTTGTATGTATGTTGAATAGCCTGCCTGCTTCTTGTCTTCTGTTTATTTATTTATTTTCAGTTTAACTAAAATGTGTATCTGATGAAATGGTATATGTCTGCTTTAATAGAATGAAAGTAAAGGATAAAATAGAACATTTCCTATAATGCAGGCAGAAAACTACGAAAATCTCTGGATTGTGGCCAGGTAGAAATATGGACAATAAATAAATAAAAGGGGAATTGTGTAAGGAATGAGGCGGGAAAGCTTTAACAGCTTTAACAAAGTAAAAAATAAGAAAAGTTAAGAAAAATAAAATGATCAGAATATATCAAGAGTTCTGCAATAGTTCAGCTTCAGTTAGGAAGAGATGCTTCAAAAGGACTTTAGGACTTGTGACCCATGAAAGCAGCCACGTCCCTTTTTCAGACACATCAATATTATGCAGTGCAGGATTCCTTCACTAGTAAGGTCTTTCAAATGGTATTGGAGTTTACTTTGGTTTCCTTGCATCAGATGTAGAAAGATATATTCATCTGCAATGAGAGTGTAGGCAGAAAATTTGAAATCCCTGCCTTATTCTAGCTATTGGACACTGCATCTTGCAACAGTGATTTTATTCAGTATATACAAAGCAGGGTTGGGGGGGAAGAAACTTAGCCGTAGGGTCCTTAGAGCTCCTACAATGGAAAAGACATTTTTGGTGGTTCTGTAAAGAGTTTCATCTTTTTTTTTTTAATGAATGTTGAAACTATGGCAAAATTATTACATCTCGGACTGATGAGCAAAGAACATCAAAGCTTGGCCAGTCAAAACATGAAATAAAGGATTATTTTCCTTTATTTCGAGAGATAAAGTGTCTGTTGATTTTCTTGTCTTGTTGTATATATAATAATTTTAGTATCAGAGGTTTGAAACTAAAAAAAAAAAAAACAAACCCTGAAATCCTTATAGGAATTAAGGAAGGAAAGAACGAAGGAAGGAAGGAAGGAAGGAAGGAAGGAAGGAAGGAAGGAAGGAAGCAAGCAAGCAAGCAAGCAAGCAAGCAAGCAAGCAAGCAAGCAAGCAATAGCAATAGCACTTAAGACTTATACACCACTTCACAGTACTTTACAGTCCTCTCTAAGCAGTTTACAGAGTCAGCCTATTGCCCCCAACAATCTGGGTCCTCATTTTACCCACCTTGGAAGAATGGAAGGCTGAATCAATCTAGAGCCTGTTAAGATTCAATCTTGCAAACTGCTGGCAGCCAGTGATCAGCAGAAGTAGTCTGCAGTACCACTATGCCACCACAGCTCTGGAAGGGAGGGAGGGAGGGAGGGAGGGAAGAAGGAAGGAAGGAAGGAAGGAAGGAAGGAAGGAAGGAAGGAAGGAAGGAAGGAAGGAAGGAAGGAACGAAGGAAGGTAGGTTAAGCTATCCAGAAAATAAAATATTAAAATCTTTTGACAGGTAGATAAATGATGCCAGCAAGTTACAATGATGCCAGAATGACAATATAAATGTAGTAAGACTTTCATGTATAGGCAGTCCCTGGATTAAGAATGTCCAGCCCCAGACACAAACAGATTGCCTGTTACTAAAAATAATGGACAGAGCTGTCTGTCCTTGAGCCAATGAAGCCGTACATTTTTGATATGCAGCCTATTTTCAATGGTTTCTGAAAGCATTGCATTGTTTTAGAGCTTTGTTGGGCGTAAGAAAGACAATGCCAGCTTCCATTTTCATAATAGACTGTCCACTTGTAAATATGAATTTCTCCTTAAATGTAATTCAGTTTAAAGTTAAGGAATGGATTTCACTTTTAATCCAGGGCCTGTCTGTAAATGCCACAATTATGTACTAGCATTCCAATACTTGATTCAAGAAGATAGGTTGAAGCCTTTAATAACCTGCATACTTCTTCAATTGACCTCTGCACTTGTCCTATGGGTAGCCAATCTTCTGACAAGTAAATTTGTATATCCTTAAGCTTGTGATGACTGGTCATTATTTCAAAGAAAATGGCTCTATTTTACACTATTTTTCCACAAAAATTGGTGTACTATATTTAACTTACCAATATCTTCTGGGGAATCAGGAGGCAAACTGAGATTCGGGAAAAATAAAATATATTAATCATTACGGCTTATAATAAGTCAAGTCTGCATACCTGCTGACAGTTATGAATTATTGACTTAATCTTTGGGATTGGGGAAAAAAGAGATAATAACACTCCTACAGAATCTTGCTGATTTATCATCAAATCATGTTTTATATCTGTTTTACTTTCTGTAGAGATGTGTATGGATCAGTATGAAATTGAACGATGAAGTCTAGGGAAAATAAGTATTATTACATTGTTCGGAAGGTGCTTAGCAAAAAAAAATGACTGCTGATTGGAAAAAAAATGATTTTATAAGTCAAAAAATATTCCCAGTGATAAATAGTTTAGCCATAGAGATAAATTAAGAACAAGGATTATCTATCTTTCAAAACAAAGAGTTGATTTAATTAATTACGTTGTAAATTATTCAAAACACCAATAATTTAACAACCAGATTTAAATTCTGCTAAGACAGACTTAGTCTAATTTCCCAATGGAAAGGCTTGCAGTTAAGGTACTGCTGTAAGAAAAAAAGATCTTCTGAAACAGATTTTGTGCTAGAGATAAGGTCACATCTGAGGAGTGGTGTTTTCAGATATTCCTTCCTAATGATACCAGAGAGCTGAGTGACTAAATTCTGGATAAGCTCTAGATGACAGTAAAGAGATAAATAAAACTGTAATTATTTGCTGCCATCTAGTGGCTATCTAGATTTCCACAGATCTGATCCAGTAGTTCAATTCATTCAGATTATCTATGTAAGAACAGATTCATAATCACAGAATTCCTCCAGAAAGCGAAAAGGAAGTCAGAGCATCTAACACTAATTAATATTGTCAAGAAAGCACACAGTAAAAAGCAATCTGCCATCCAAAAACCACTTCAAACAGGAAAATAGAACACAACCCATCAAACTGTGTTATCATGAGAAGATTAAGTATATCTGTTATGTCTACAACAATGGAACTTATAATGGGGGCCTATAATGTGAAATATTCAGATAGATTGCAGCTTGGATAGAAATGTTCCTATATGTTCCTATAATGCACTAATACAACAGAATCAGCAGAGAAGTGAAAAACAGGCAATAAAACTGAATGAGCATTCGACAATAGCTTCTCTTCCTCATGATCTGTCTGTATTGTCCCAAATGCTTGGATTTGCTGCTTTCCACTACCATAAATGGGTAAAAGTTGTGGTTTTATCTACCTCTTTGCAGAATAGCAGAAATATGTGTACAAGATGATAAATGAGGCAGGTACCATATTTTTCAGACTATAAGATGCACCAGTGTATAAGACACATCAAGATTTTGAAGATGTAAGAAAAAAAGTTTTTGTCCTGCCTGATAATGGGAACATTTTTTCTCTTCCCCAAGCCCTGCTGAGGCCTGCAGAGTGATTCTGGGGGGTGGGGGAAAGCAAAGACACCCCTGCTTTGGTGAAAACCCTCCCATTTTTCACAAAAATGGGATGCAGGAGCGGGGCTTCTGGAGGCTAAAAATGGCTGTATTCAGTGTATAAGACGCACCAACATTTCCATGTTTTTAAGGGGGGGGTTCATCTTATACTCCAAAAAATATGGTAGATGTATCAAAATTGCAATTAATTAAAAGTAAGGAACCCATGATGGTTCATAATTGGATGAAATCATCAGAAAGATAGAACAGACTTTTCAAGAGCCGAGGTGGCGCAGTGGTTAGGGTGCAGTACTGCAGGCCACTTCAGCTGACTGTTATCTGCAGTTCAGCGGTTCAAATCTCACCGGCTCAAGGTTGACTCAGCCTTTCATCCTTGCGAGGTGGGAGAAATGAGGACCCAGACTGTGGGGGCGATATGCTGACTCTGTAAACCGCTTAGAGAGGGCTGAAAGCCCTATGAAGCGGTATATAAGTCTAACTGCTATTGCTATTGCTATTCACATGGACCAACTCAAATGTACTTGTGCACTTGCATTATTGAACCAACACACTTGACATGGCTAGCTTAAATTGCCATGACAACTTCACTATAATATACCCTGATAACTTCTTATTTCACTAAATGCACATGAATGTAGAGGGGGGGGAAACCCTTGCATTTTAACCTTGACTGAATGTGTATTGACTTTGCAGAAACTATTTTGCCAAATAGCTGTGTAAGGAGCTGTGTATTACAATAAAAATTGGATATAAAAAGAAAATAAAAAAATGAGGAATGGTTCAGCAAGTGCAGGTAGTCCTCACTTTTGACCACAGTGTTTCTGTTAAGTGAGACATTTAAGTGAGTTCTGCCCCATTTTATGACCTTTCTTGATATAGTTGTTAAGTGAATCAACACAGTTATTAAGTTAGTAACACAGTTGATAAATATCTGGCTTTCCCTTTGGCTTTGCTTGTCAGAATGTCACAAAAGGTAATCACATGACTCTGGGACACTGCAACAGTTATAAATATGAGTCAGCTACCACAATTATCCAAATTTTTATTTCATAACCATGGGCATGATACAATGCCATAAGTCATTTTTTTCAGTGCTGTTGTAACTTCAGTCACTAAATGAATTGTTGTAACTCGAAGACTACCTGTATAGCACTGCCACCAATGATTGACCATTGCTAAACTCTAACAATAGCTTTAAAATAGGCTTTTCTTGCATATTACATAGTTAGCCTAACTGTGTAATATGCAAGAAAAGCCTATTCTCTTTCCAACTGCAGAGCAACTAATGATTCCCTGGTGGGTGGTATTTATTGGGTCCACAAGTAGACTTAAGTAATGGTTGGTTTCAACAGGATTTGCAAAGCACGGTGGCTCAGCTCCCATATGGTACTAAATTCAAACAAGTCATAATTTACTCTTATACATAACAATGATGCATTCCTAGCTCTTATAATTACATATATACTCCATACGTAATCTGATTTTTCCACAATTGATTATACAGCTATGCAATACTGGAAACAGTATTTTCCATTGGGAAAAAATGAGCAACAGTCACAAGTGACCAGGCTCCAATGATTATATTTTGGTCACATTACGTGAAAACCTAGCTTTCTTCAGAAAGGTATACTGAAAAAGGTAAAAGAACAAAGGATTGCCAGAGGCAAAAAGGAAAGACTTAATTATAGTGGTGAAGAGTGTGTTTTGGGGAGGCCACATTGGGAACAGATAATCCTGTAGAAAATATTATCTGTGTGGTTGCTAAGAATGGACAACTATATGTATTCATTAATCACTATATATTCATTAATCACTTATTTATTATGAAACTTATATGCTGTCCATCTTACTGTTGAAGCGACTTTTGTGCCCTTACTCAATGTAAATCCTGTAAAGATTTAGAAGTCTGTTTATGAGACCTACAACAATAAAGTGCCCACAATCTACAAAGGCTTTAATTGTACTGTGATTGATGTTGATCCATGATATCAAAATTCATTGAATGGACAAAATTTTGTGATCCATGTAATATCTGTGAACTACACCATACTTTTAAATTGCAGTTCAGAAGATTGAATGGAAAGGTTTCCTATTTGGAAGGTATTCCTATCTGAGTCCACAGTTATAGAATAACCAATGGTGGGTTTGGACCGGTTCAGGCCAGTTCGTCTGAACCAGTAGTGGTTTGGCGACCTGCAGCAACCCAGGCCTGCCACACCCCTAAATCGGTTCTCCAGGCAGCACCATAGGTGCCACCATCTTGTTTTTCGCTTCTGCACATGTGCAGAACAATTTTTATTACAGTGTGCACGCACGCACAATGCACATCAAGCATGTGCAGCGTGCCCACGACTGAACCAGCAATAATGCCTTGAGCATGACCCATATTTACATTCATAATGGAACAATTCTGACTTGAATATTTTTTCTCATTTCAGAGAAAACTGTAGAATTTTTTACATTTATGAATAGAATTTATGTATAGAAAATGCACAATTGAAAGTACCAACTTTTAAGACTGTTAAGGCAACTTTCCATGTTTCTGCATCAGCTTCTGTATATGCAATACTAATGTGTCAGAATACAATAGCAGAGTGGGAAGGGACCTTGGAGGTCTTCTAGTCCAACCCTCTGCCTAGGCAGGAAACCCTATACCGTTTCAAACAAATGGCTATCCAACATCTTCTTAAAGACTTGCAGTGTTCGGGCATTCACAACTTCTGGAGGCAATTTCTGTTCCACTGATTAATTGTTCTAACTGTCAGGAAATTTCTCCTCGGTTCTTTTTGGTACATGATCTAATGCATCAGGAGAGCATCAAGCTAGGAAACATTACCCTACTTTTAAGTTGAAAAGATTTATTTTAAAACTGATACTTTAACATTATCGTCTTTAAAAATCTGTGAACATCTTTGAGTTAGTTTTTAACCACATTTGCTTGCCTGTTCAAATGATTTTGTGTTCTGTTTGGAATTCTGGCATCACAGTGGCCTCTGTTGTTCTTATCTCGGTATCACACTTTAGAAGAAGATCTTTGCTTTATTGAGGAGATCTTCAGAAATCTCTGTGGCTTTGACAAAACTGTTTGCTAAACTGAAGCTGAGCAATACCTAACCTTTATACTTTAAGACCGAAGAAGAATCCAGATGGATTATATGATTCCTGTTCATCTAATCCTATGTTCTCTTTCCAACAATAATCAGTCAGTTATCTCTGGGAGGGAAAAAGATTGTTGTAGTTTGGTGCTGCTTATCCTTAAAATATCTACTTTCTACCAGAGATTTCCTGTAAAAATAGCAAAAAAAAAAAAATAGTAAATGCTTAAGGCTAAGATTTGCTAGTTTGTGGCCATTTACATAACAGACATTCCCTGACCAGTTTACAAGATTTTAAAAAATGATAAAATCGAGACATATTGCCATTATTCAGGGATGAACTCCATTTACCTTTGCTATCGGTTCAGTAGCAATCTGAGCATGCATTCATTCATATGCTTCGCTCTCACACACCATTTCTGTGCATGTGCAAGACCTTCCATGCATGCAGAGATCATCAGAATGACGTCTGGACAAGTGGGCAGAGCCTGCTATCAAGTTTAAGTTTAAGTTTAAGTTTTATTTTATTTATATGCCGCCCTATTCCCAAAAAGGGACTCAGGGCAGCAAACAACTTAAACGGGAAAGGGAAACGTACAAGTACAAAATAGACATTTAAAATGACCAACAACCACACCTGTCAAGAGGGGAAGGGAGCTCATCAACCCCAGGCCTGCCGACACAGCCAGGTTTTAACGGCTTTTCGGAAAGCAGGGAGAGAGGTGAGGGTCTGAATCTCTGTGGGGAGTTCGTTCCAAAGGGCTGGAGCTGCAACAGAGAAGGCCCTCCCCCGGGTCGTAGCCAGATGGCATTGGCTAGTGGATGGAACCCGGAGGAGGCCGACCCTGTGCGATCTAATGGGTCTTTGGGAGGTAATTGGCAGCAGGCAGTCTCTCAAGTACCCAGGTCCAATACCATGAAGGGCTTTATAAATGATAACTAGCACCTTGAAGCGTATCCGGAGACCGATTGGAAGCCAGTGCAGCTCGCGGAGGATAGGTATAACGTGGGTGTATCAAGGTACACCCACAATCGCTCACGCAGCCGCATTCTGGACCAGTTGAAGTCTCCGAATGCTCTTCAAGGGCTGCTCCATGTACCCTGTGCGCCTGGCAAGCAAGTAAGCGACAGTGAGGGGGGGATCCGCTGTGCCATGTGATTTAGATTAGCTAGAAAGCAGGACATCCTAGCTAATATAAATTGCGCAGCACAGCTGATCACTGGAAAAAAGGTTCACCCGAACCAGAAGCATTTTTTTTACTAATGGTTCGGGCGAAGAGCTGGCTTCTTTGCTACCGGTTCAGATGAACCGGTCTGAACCGGTAGCATTTTCACCCCGCCAATATTCAACTGATTAAAAATATGAAACAAAGAGTGGTTCTGGTCTGAATAATGTCTGGTTGTAAATGGCTCTACAAAGAAGCAGAGACAATGACTATTGTGATGAATGAGTGTTGAGTAGATCAGACCTTTGAACCGCTACAGAGGAAACAATGGGAGATCACCCCCAAGTCCTGTGAAGGGCAGCTCTTTGCAAAGAGATCATAAAGCAGTAGTCACCTGCAGGTTTGAGCACCAAGATTTGAGGGAAATGACATCTTTGATCTCAGTAACAATTGAGTGTTTAATAAGGACACAAAGCCAGCCAAACTAAATTTTAATCGCACTCAGGAATGTTCAATTTAACAACTTATGGATATTTGAGATCTTCAAAACTGTGTGCTTTCTTTGGCATCTGATAAGCTTTACCTTCTTCTTTGAATTTAAGAAACTTTAAACAAAGATTTTAAAAATAAATAAATAAAATATAATTGGCAAAAATCAAAAAGAGAAAGGGGGGACTTTTATTTAAGCTTTAAACAGATTAGGAGATATGGAATATTAATTATTTTTGGTGTAAGAGTATATTTGTAAAAGAGTATATAATTAAACAATAAACCCATGTAGAGTGTATTATTAAATATTAAACTCATATTAGGAAGCAAAGCTTGATGAAGATTGCAAATATGCATTAAAGGGAACTAAAGGACTAGGCAGAAAAGAATTTTCTTTCTTTATTCATGTCAGAAGTACCTTCAAATTATACACATATAGAATTCAACACTTGCCAAGTAAAATAGATATAAAATAGGTCATAGAAATATAGTATGTGTAAAATGTATGTAAAACAAATAGAATTTGACCCAGAAGCACTGACCCAGAGATGATATGATTATTAAAAAAAGTTATGGTGAAGTTAGCTATAACTTTTTCTTAGCTCAGAAAGGATACAGATATCAATGGATAAACTTTTGAAAGAAGATAAGAAAAACTTTTTAAAACTTTTACCTGACATAGATATTATAGAATTTGAAGGCAGAAGAGACAACAAAATTAAGATGACCAAAATGGAAGTAGGAAAGACAAATCAAGGAAAAGATCTGGACAAAAAACAGCTGCAGCAAGAAGTCTTGAATAATAAAATATATAAAATATAATAATAAAAATCTTGAAGTTTATATAATTTCTTCTTCTTCTTCTTGTGCCATAGCCATCATTGGATGCTGGCATTCATGTTAGTGATCCAATTGTCACCATTAACATGGTTTTCCTGGGAAATATATAGTGTAGTAGTCTTCTCATTGCTTTCTACACCACTGTGTAGACATTATTCAAGTCATTGCCACCATACCATGTGCTGTTCGTCTGAGACTGTTCCAACCAATGTGGTCTCCACCTTCAGTTGATACTGATGAGTCAACTGCCGCTGATCAAACCTGTTGGTCCACAGGAGGTATTTGATTCCCTCCAACCCACCATTACAGCATAAAAGCCATACTGGGTAGCCCCCCCTCACAATCTGCCACCTGGGGATGACTTCTATGGGGGGAGGTCCAGGCTCCCCCTAAGAGGTATAATTTATATAAAAATATAATAATATATTGTATAATTATAATAATATAAAGTTTATATAATTTATATTATAAATTATAATTTTATGTAATTTATAATTAATATAAATATACATTACAATTATATAAAATATAATAATACAAATATTTATGGGATTTGCAAAGTTGGTTGATGAAAGTTTTGAAGAGCTTTCCTGCTGAAAGCCACATCTTGTTGAAAGATGAAATCCTGCAAAGTCAAGATTGTGAAAAGCAAAAAGAAGGAATATAATGTTGGACTGTTTGATCAGAGATAAGCAATTGTTTGATACTTCTTGTAATTCCTAATGGACTTTTTGCTGAACTAGAACTAGAAAGTTGATGATTTCTGGATTACATATAGATAAAAGTTAGGCTGTGGGGAGATTTTTTTGAAATGTGTAATTTTAAAAAACAGTGAAAAATTTCTACATTAGTGTGATGAAGCCACTGGCAAGAAATTAATGCAATTACAGTATTCATATAAACCATATTTTTGCATGTCAACTAAGTAATCATATAATATGAAATCCCACATAGATTATGTATAAAAAAGAGGGCAAAGGAATCCAAGTTTCCTAAAGAGGCAACTTTTACATTTATTTATTTTGAAATAACTTTAAGAGGAACATTGTATAATAAGTGAGCTCATTGGTTTCAAATGATCCACTTCCCCTTTCTGTATGGAAAAAAACAGAAAGGGTTTTTATTCCTGCATAGGTTCACTTTGTACATGTGCATCCAATACAGGAATCCTTTTGATTGAATACCGAAGAGAGAGAACAAAAGAAGCTGAACTTTACCCCCTTCGTCCCCTTTGATCTGCTCCTGACTTATGCTCAGAATAATTATTTGTGCACATATAGGCCGATAGACAGACAGAGAGATAAACAGACAGACATAGATAATCAGTCTATATAGGTTATATGGAGGTATAATTATCTAAGAAGAAGAAATGCTAGATATATGGATTTAATTAAGAAGTTTAGCAATGGTACAAATGAATGCTTACTTTTAAAGATCCCACAAGAAAAGAGATCATCTTCCTTTTTATCACCATTTCCTTAGGATGGACCAGGAAATGTAAACAGAGACTTTAGCAATAGCAATAAGGTCAGTGAAAGTGGAACAGATTGCCTTCAGAGATTGCAGGTGCTCCATCACTGGAGGCTTTTAAGGAGAGACTAGACTGCCATTGCAGGGATGCGGTGGCTCAGTGGCTAAGACGCTGAGTTTGTTGATTAGAAAGGTCGGCAGTTCAGCAGTTCGAATCCCTAGTGCCGCATAATGGAGTGAGCTCCCATTACTTCTCCCAGCTTCTGTCAACCTAGCAGTTCAAAGGCACGTAAAAAATGCAAGTAGAAAAATAGGAACCACCTTTGATGAGAAGGTAACAGCGTTCCATGCACCTTTGGCATTTAGTCATGCTGGCCACGTGACATGGAGACATCTTCGGACAGTGCTGGCTCTTCGGCTTTGAAATGGAGATGAGCACTGCCTCCTAGAGTCAGGAACAACTAGCACATATGTGTGAGGGAAACCTTTATCTTTACCTTAGACTGCCATTTATCTGGAATGGTACGGAGTTGGATTAGAAGACCTCCAAGGTCCCTTCCAATTCTGTTATTTTGTTAATCTTTGGAATAGAGGCAAAAGATAAACTGTTTGTTTTTGTTTTCCTAATAAACTGGTAATTCCTGATTGTCAGAAAACATTATTGTTTAATACCTGCTATTGATCTCAAAATATACTGGTTTTTTTTTTACACGGGATGAGTTGGTACCGCCCATGAAGAGTTAATTTTTAAATTCAGAGGAGTTGCTAGGAAACAGAACAATGCCCTCTGGGTATGGGCAAACAACAAGCATTTCTTCTGCAAAAAAAATCTAAGAATGAGAACTATGTCCTTCTGAAACCTGCTTCTGGGCAAATTTTTGTTCTTTTGTTCTCAAAACAACTTGTGCCTGATCACACCAAAACAAGCCTCCCATGTCCAACAATAAAATGTAGCACTACTTCAAAACTTATTTAGTCAGCTCACAGCCTTCCATGTGATTCTATTTTCTCCAATATGGTTGATATTTGAATTAATTTGGGCAAAATGAAGACAGACCAAAGAAAATCACTGGGATACAAAATCACATCATATAAAACAAAGCTAAAGAAACTGCCATCAACAGATATATTGATGTTATCAATTCAGATAATTCTAGAAGATAGTTGAACTGTTCTTCTAAAATCACTTCAGAATTCATTACAGCTACAGTGGAGGGAAACCTACAGTGGAAGGAAAGAGAGGCGCCACAATATGATAGGTATAATTGAGTGGTTACAGACCTATCCCTTGATAACATGCTTCACAAAAAGGGAAAAAGGAGCAGGATTTTGGTCATACACACTATTTTGATGCTCTTGATCCCTCCTATAGAGGTTCCTCCTCTGAAATCGAATGAAATAATTTTATTAGCAGTATGTTAGGAAATCTCTTCTCAGCTTTGCAACCCAGAATTTATTAGCTCTTCACAATTTGATACAATTTGACTGAATGATATTTCTGCATGTTGTTCAACCATGGCAACTTTATGATGTGTGGTCTTCAACTCCCAGAGTTCCCCACCCAGTATGCTGGTTGAGAAATTGTGGGAGGTGAAGTCCACACATCTTAAAGTCACCAAGGTTGAGGAATACAAGATCAGTGAAATATAATTGGGTTGTTTGCTGCCCCTGGTTTCCCGTCACTAAAATAGACTCTACCTTAAGTTCAGCCACATCCTTTCCTATTCTCTTTCCAATTTTTCTACTACTGATGGTCTACTACTTTGCTTCCTGAAACTGTTCACTTACAACAAACCTTGCTACTGGTTTGGACCGATCCAGGCAAACTGGTAGTTCCAACTAGCAGCTTGGCCCACCCGCCTGCCCTGCCTGGCACTATCCCATCCTATATAATCGCCATGTTAGGGTTCCAAATAGCATCCAAAAGTAAATCAGAGTCCAAGGCAAAGTATTACTCAAACTTCTAATTTATTAAGAGAGCCATGTTGGCACATCTAGGAAAACCTGAATCTGAAAGCTTCCTGGTTTGCCCCACTCAGTTGAAAGTTCAAGATCTTGCCCCCACACCCACAAGTCCATCACATGGTCCAATCTCCCACTGCCATGCTGGCAGTTCCACCCATCCAATTCCGGTCAGGTGCAGAGGTGCAGAGACAAAGGATGACCTTGGATTCTAGAAAGAATTTTGTTGTGACTGCAAAGTATGTGACTCCTTACAATCCCTCTCCCATTTTCCCACAATAAAAAAATGCATAGCAGAATAATAGAAAGTATGGCAGGCCAAAGACCCAAAAGAAAAGATGGCTGCAGGCCTGACATGCTATATGTTTGCTGGGTGAACCAGTTGTTACACCCTGTTTCCCTGAAAATAAGACCTCCCCAGATAATAAGCCCTACCGGGCTTTTGAGTGCATGGGCTAAAATAAGCCCTCCCCTAAAAATAAGCCCTTCCTGAAAATATTGCAACACAGCAGCAGCCATGAGGTGACCACGCTCGCTGCCTCCTGCACCTCAAAAATAATAAGATCTCCCTGAAAATAAGACCAAGCGTTTATTTCGGGGGTCAATAGAAAATAAGACCCTGTCTTAATTTCGGGGAAACATGGTAGTATGTGATGCTCACTTCTGACCAAATCCATTGATTGAATACATAGAAAGGGGGGGGCTGTATTTGTTTGTGTGTGTTGGCCTTCTCTCCCTTGTCCTCATATTTAGTTCTTCCATGCACATGAAGGTCTTTATCTTTAGCACTTATTTAATTTTTACTACAGATTCAGTTTTGACAACATGAGGCCTAAAAAGGTCTAACACAATATACATATTCAGATATTTGTATGTTACACAAGCTAATAGTGCTAAATTTAATCTGCTCTAGTCCCTGGACTATTACTTACCCAACTAATTTAATTACATTTAAACTACAGTTTGAAGCGCTATGAAGTCAGTAATTTCAGTGATCAAAACACATCTGGCATTAATCACTGAGTGATCAAATGCATTTTGACACAGTTTGATTGATCTGTTTGGATGCCCCAGACCGATCTACTCTGTGAAGTATTGCTGTTTAAGAGATCATGCTTTAAGAATATGGATATCATCATTAAACAAAAAACTAGAACATTTTTTTTAGGATTTAGGATTTTCCTGACCATGAAACAGAAAATATTTCAGTTCCTGATTTTCTATATACTTGCACACAAAGATAGCATTTCATGCATGTAAAGAGAGCATTTACTTGCTTGAGAATGAGTGCTACCTCCAAAATTGAATGCACAGGTAGTTCTTGACTTACGACTACAATTAAGCCCAAAATTGTTGTTGCTAAGTGAGACACATTTAGGTGAATTTTGCCTCATTTTATTAGCAATAGCAGTAGACTTATATACCGCTTCATAGGCCTTTCAGGCCTCTCTAAGCGGTTTTACAGAGAGTCAGCATATTGCCCCCAACAATCTGGGTCCTCATTTTACCCACCTCGGAAGGATGGAAGGCTGAGTCAACCCTGAGCCGGTGAGATTTGAACCGCTGACCTGCTGATCTAGCAGTAGCCTGCAGTGCTGCATTTAACCACTGCGCCACCTTATGACCTTTCTTACCATGGTTGTTGAGTGAATCACTGTAGTTGTTAAGTTAGTAAAATGGTTGTTAAGTGAATTTGGATTTGCTTGTCAGAAGGTTGTAAAAGATGATCCTATGGTCCCAGGCACTGCAACCATCATTATTGTGGGCCACCTACCAAACATCTGAATTTTGATTATGTGGCAATAGGATAGAATAGAATGGAATGGAGTGGAGTGGAGTGGAGTGGAGTAGCGTAGCGTAGCGTAGCGTAGAATGGAGTGGAGTAGAATAGAGTAGCGTGGCGTGGTGTGGAATGGAATGGAATGTAATGGAGTGGAGTGGAGTGGAGTGGAGTGGAGTGGAGTGGAGTGGAGTAGCATAGAATGGAGTGGAGTAGAATAGAGTAGCGTGGCGTGGCGTGGCGTGGCGTGGAATGGAATGGAATGGAATGGAATGGAAAGGAAAGGAATGGAATGGAATGGAATGGAATGGAATAGAATAGAATAGAATAGAATAGAATAGAATAGAATAGAATAGAATAGAATAGAATAGAATAGAATAGAATAGAATAGAATAGAATAGAATAGAATTCAATTCAATTCAATTCAATTCAATTCAATTCAATTCAATTCTTTATTGGCCAAGTGTGATTGGACACACAAGGAATTTGTCTTCGGGGCATAAGCTCTCAGTGTACATAAAGAAAAATAAAATAGAATACATTCATCAAAAGATACAACCCTTAGTGATAGTCATAAGTTACTAATAAGCAATAAAATCATACTAGGAAACAAATAAAAATATAAATTGTAAAGATACAAACAACATGGTTATAGTCATAAGTGGGAAGAGATAGGTACTAGGAAGGTTGAGAAGAATAATAATAATACAGTCTTAGTAAATAATTTGACAGTGTTGTAGGAATTAATTGTTAAGCAGAGTGATGACATTCAGGGGGGAAACTGTCCTTGTGTCTGGTTGTTCTGGTGTGCAGTGTCCTAAAGCATCATTTTGAAGGTAGAAGTTGAAACAATTTATGTCCAGGATGTGAGGAGTCTGTAGATATTTTCACAGCCCTCTTTCTGGCTCGTGCAGTATACAGGTCCTCAATGGAAGACCAGTTGGTAGAAATTGTTTTTTCTGCAGTTCTAATTATCATGGTACTGCTGCAACAGTCAGAAGTGTGAAAAATGGTTACAAATCACTTTTTCCAGTGCAGTTGTAACTTCGAAAAACCAAACTGCTGTAAGTCGAGGACTACCTGTAATTCACTGGCTGCGCAACATGTTCTAAATAAATCTTATATTCTGCTTTACCACTCAACATGCACATCAAAATATCCATCATGGGCTTCTGAGTGTTATCAGCTTGTCTTTCAGTAGCTAAGTCACATTTTGTAAGTCAGACTCAATTTCCCATCCAACAACTTCAAAGGAGAAAGGCATGAGCTAAATCATATGGCTATCTAGGCCTCAGACGCACTTTTTCTTGGCTTTTGGATGGCAAAAAAAAATAATAATAATAATCCAGAAAGCCCAGCACCTGTTGGTTTTGAAAAGGAAGAACCAGGTGTGCCTCAAGGGGAAATGTTTAGAACAGGAATGTCATACTCATGGCCCGCAGGATAGATGCGTCACACGCTGGCCACGCCCACCGCCGATTTACCAAAAGGGAAAAAAGTCACAATACATCAGGTGATGACACTGGGACGATGCGCGTTTGACACCCCTGGTCTAGAGAAAGGCATAAAGTAGATGACACAGCCAATAGCAAATATTCCAATTAAAGCACTTACAAAAAAAGGGGCAGCAACTATTGATGATGGAGAACAAGACTAGCAGATCTACTCTGCAATACCAAGAGGGAATTAAGACCCTTCGTACGCAACTGCATTTCACAACAGGAAACCCAGACTTTGAGCTCTGAACATCAATGAAAAATGTTCATGGTTTGGAAATATGGTCATTCGGGTGACCACTAAAGAGCAGCAAAGAAACTCAGAAATCTCACTCTTTGTTGCTAATTAGTACTTATCCAGATATTCTACATCCTAGATACCGCAATACTAACAAGATTACCCTCTCCTGGACAATGTAGGAAGCAAGCAGTTTTATTCTGCAATGGCCAATATTATAAAAATCTGCAATTTTTCCTAACTGTTGAAGTTATTTACAGCACAAGCTTTATGATCTACAGTTTATGTCACCAGAAAGTTTATGTCTTTTAATAAAGCATGTTAATCAGTAAAGGTGCTGTCAGACTTGTTCTGAACTTCTGACCAGGATGAAAAAAGAATTTTTAATCTGTGTTAGTTCTTATCTAAACAACAGAGGCTTCTGGATTTCTGGTGTATTTACAGGTAGGGTTTTGTTTCTGCTGACCATTGTCTTTGGTCTCTTTAGTATTGACAGTTCTTTATTTTAATTCCTAGCTTTTCATGTTTCATCTCATTGGCTAATTCTCCAGATACCTGGTTTTCTGCTTTGCAGCTCTTTGCCAAATCTTAGATATTGGCTCATCTCTGATACAGAGCTATTTTAAGCATTGTTCCAAAAGTATTATTATTTTAAATTACTAAATTACTATTGTCAATACTCTTATATATCTTTGAAAATATAAAACCAATTCCTTCCTAATGTATGAGTAACTCAGGAAAGGGTAAATCATTGGAGTCCACGAAAATTTGCTATGTCAATAAAAGAATGAATTGGGGTAAAACTTTCCTGGCATAATTTCAAAAACTTTTATCACTTGCTACCTGTGTTCAAACAACACACCAAATCCCAACCAACCAATTACATTTTAAACTGGCAAGTTGTGTGACATGCCTGGTGTGTGCAATTAGCTTATGGTTCAGTGTATTGACACAAATTTTAGCAATTGGGTTAATTGAGTAAACCATGGGTAAGTATGTCATGTAAATATAGCCATTGTAGATCACAAAAACACTACCACCAGAAGAATAGCTGGATTTGCTGTAGTAAAATAAACATTTTCTGTATCAGGAATAGCTCTAGCAGCTGCTAATTAGGCTTTGAACAGCCTGTAATAGTTAGACGTGTAATTAGAGGCATTTTTAAAATCTGTTAAAATGAGAAGGACTTATTATGGGTTGTGCATTGTTACTTAGACTATTGTGTTGGTGGTATGAAGTTCCTGACTTTGAGTCTAGTAAGAAAATACTAATGAAGCTGATAATATTTGGAGTATGGCACTTATTGCCTTGTTATTCTCAACAAAAGAAAAATAAGAAGGTACCTTAAGAAATAAAACTGGGGTCTTTTTCAGGGGTGTGGGATGACAACAAGTTGACAATCATTGCTGAACAGTAACTAGAAAGGAGGAAGAGTTGATGTTCATGCTGTCAAGGACAGATATGTGTTATGCTTCACTCTCAAAATAAATACTTAAGGCCCAATTTTCTCAGGATTTAGTCATAATGTCCCACGGAAAATATATACCTAGAAAGCCAGTAAATATGCTAGAAGCTTGTTATGTTTCTTTTCCCAACCCTTTGCAAAAAAGAAATAATATTCCAGTTTGGTTTGCCTTTTGTTTATGTTTGGTGGCATAGGGTGGTCCCTACAGTTGCCTAGTATACTTTTGCTTGGGAAAAGATGTCAGAATGAACAATAACTTGGTTTTTTCTCTCATTTTAAGGTACCCGGAGGCAGGAGAAGTTTGTAGTTTTGTAGTTTTATTAGAATTTGTAGGCCGCCCTTTTCCCTGAGGGGACTCAGGGCGGCTCACATAAAACTGGGAAGGGGGGAACACAAACATCAAGATAGAAGACATGTAATAAAATGGTAGGCAACATACATTCATCATTCGGGAGGGGTAACTATCCTTATCCCCAGGCCTGACGGGCGAGCCAGTTCTTCAAGGCTATGCGGAAGGCTTGGACGGTGGAGAGGGTACGAATCTCCACGGGGAGCTCGTTCCAAAGGGCCGGGGCTACTGCTGAGAAGGCCCTCCTCCTTGTGGTTGCCAGCCGACACTGGCTGGCCGATGGAATACGGAGGAGGCCTAGTCTATGGGATCTTATTGGTCGCAGGGAGGTAATTGGCAGAAGGCGGTCTCTCAAGTATCCAGATCCACTGCCATGTAGGGCTTTATGGGTGATTAATAGCACCTTGAAGCGCATCCGGAGATCGACAGGCAGCCAGCGCAGCTCGCGGAGGATGGGTGTTATGCGGGTGAATCGAGGTGCACCCGCAATCACTCGCGCGGCTGCGTTCTGAACTAGCTGAAGCCGCCGGATGCTCTTCAAGGGCAGCCCCATGTAGAGCACATTGCAGTATTCCAGCCTAGAGATCACAAGGGCCCGAGTGACTGTTGTGAGAGCCTCCCGATTCAGGTAGGGTCGCAACTGGCGCACCAGGCGAACCTGGGCGAATGCCCCCCTGGTCACAGCCGTTAGGTGGTGGTCAAATGACAGCTGTGGATCCAGGAGGACTCCCAAGTTGCGAACCCTCTCTGAGGGGTGCAAAATTTGACCCCCCAGCCTGAGTGTTGGAATATTAGTCAAATCTTTGGGAGGAAAACACAACAGCCACTCGGTCTTTTCTGGGTTGAGCACAAGCTTGTTAACCCTCATCCAGTCCATAACGGCCTCAAGACCCCGGCTCATCACATCTGCCGCTTTCATGGAGATGAAATCTGAAGAGGTGAAAGCATTGCATGTAATATCATGGAAAGTTACCGGGAACTCTACAGGAAGTTCACTGTCGTTGCAATGTAAGTGTGGATTGCTTAAGAGGAAAATTATTATCTGTGGTCCTTTCCTGATGGATAGCTTTAAAAAAGAAAAAGAAAAAAAGCTAAAAGGAATGATAGGCCATGTCCAATATTATTTTCTAAAGGCCCAAAGCTTTCTTCCCCTTTGCTATCTCTGCAGCTCAGGGAAAAATTACAACTGATCTTGAATCAATCAGGAGTATTTCCTTTCCACTCCTTGCAAAGGGAGATAAATAGACAAACACACACACACACACACACACACACACACACACACGATGTAAGAAGAGTTACAAATATTAATCTTCCATATTGCAATTAATATAAAGCAGAGACAGCAAAATAGGCAATGTTCCAGTATTTGAGATGCTACCACAAAGAAGAAGGGCTCAACATATTCTCCAAAGCAGAAGGCAGAACAAGAATGGGTGGAAACTAATCAAGAAGCGAACCAACCTACACCTAAAAATAAATTTTCTTGACTGTGAGAACAATTAACCCCTGGAACGGCTGGCCTTCGGAAGTTGTGGGTGCTCTATTATTGGAGGTTTTTAAGAAAAAACTGGAAAGCCACTTTTCTGGAGTGACATAGGATCTCCTGCTTGAGCAATAAATTAGACTGGAAGACCTTCAAGGTCCCGTCCAATTCTGTTATTCTGTTTCTGATGGAGTGGTGAAGGCACAGCTAGAAACTGGGAGACCATGAGTTGTATTTAGTATTTTTTTAGTATTTTATTGGAATTTATAGGCCGCCCTTTTCCCTGAGGGGACTCAGGGCGGCTTACAATCAAAAAGGGGAGGGGGGTGCAAATACAAAAACAAAAACAGTAGGTGAATAAAATAAGACAATAAAAACACAACTTGCATTCAACATTCAACACTCGGGTGGGGCGAATTAGGAACTTATCCCCAGGCCTGACGGGATAGCCAGGTCTTGAGGGCTGTGCGGAAGGTCTGTACAGTGGTGAGGGTGCGAATCTCGACGGGGAGATCATTCCACAGGGTCGGAGCTGCTACAGAAAAGGCTCTCCTCCGCGTAGTCGCCAGTCGACATTGACTGGCGGATGGAATTCGGAGGAGGCCCAATCTGTGTGATCTAATTGGTCTGAGGGAGGTAATCGGCAGGAGGCGGTCTCTCAAGTACTCAGATCCACTACCATGGAGAGCTTTATAGGTGGTCATTAGTACCCTGAAGCGCACCCGGAGATCAACAGGTAGCCAGTGCAGTTCGCGGAGGATGGGTGTTATGTGGGCAAACCGCGGTGCGCCCACTATCACTCGCGCAGCTGCATTCTGAACTAACTGCAGTCGCCGGATGCACTTCAAGGGCAGCCCCATGTAGAGCACATTGCAGTATTCCAGTCTAGAGATCACAAGGGCTCGAGTGACTGTTGCGAGGGTCCTGCCTTACACACAAAGTCAACTGAATGGCCTTGGGCAAGTCATTCTCTTTTAGACGGAGGAAAAGACAATCCATTTCTGAAATCTCCCCCAAAGAACTGCAGGCATTAGTCCAGAAAGTCACCAAAACTCAACAATGGCTCATAGGCAAAAGAAAAATAATGAATATAAAATAACAGTAGCAATAGTACTTAGACTTATATATCGCTCGTAGTGCTTTTACAGAACTCTCTAGCCAGTTTGTAGAATCAGCATATTGCCCCCAACAATACAGGTCATCATTTTACTCATCTCAGAAGGATGGAAAGCTGAGTCAACCTTGAGCCAGAGATGGTATTCAGCCATTTCTGCTAGGCTCTGGTAGCGGAAATTTTGAGTCGTTCAGAGGACCGGCAAATAGGCTGCTCTTACTGCTGATCTTTTTTTGTTGCCCTGAACAAGAGACCGGAGCTGGAAAGCAGGTTAGTGGGGTGGGAAGGGAAGGGAAGAGGATTTTGCAGTATCCTTCCTCTGCCACGCCCACAAAGCCATGCCCACAAAGCCACATCATGCCCACAAAGTCACGCCCACAGAACTGGTAATAAAACTTTTTGAATTCCACCACTGCCTTGAGCCCTTCAAGATTGAATTCCAGACTGTGGGCAGAAATATCTGCAATATTGCATTCTAATCACTATATCACCACAGATTGGAACTTCATGTCAAATTGAAACAATAGTCAGACAAGCATATTTCTTTCATTCATATATCACTACAGATTCTAAGTACTTGGAACAAAGTTGTGTATTCTTCTCACTGGCCATAGAGTGTCAGTATTTTCTCAAAATAAAATTTTAAATTCATAAATAGCACACAATCTATTCTAAAGAAATGACGCCCTAGAATAAAGTGGCTTATTGCATACAGAGCACAAAAAATACAAAAGCATTTTAAAAAAACAGACTATATTATTGAGATAAAAATGAAATCTATTCTGTATATAGCAACTAATTTAACTTATAAATTAGAAGTTATAGACCAATAGCAAGAAAAATCCTCACAAAGTGAATCCCTGGTCAATATTGTTTTGGCATTTTGGTGATGCTAAAATTGAAGTGAAGCCTTCAGAACTTTTTCTAACTCTAAATAAGTTTATAAATCCAAATTTTATTTAACTAAATATAGGTATGCATGTTTTGTGATAAAATATAACATTTAAATTTGAAGTAAACTGTGAGGACAGAAAGTTTTTAAAAAAAGAAAATTGGCTGTGCCCTTTTTCTTTAAATATAAAATGGAATCTTCTCTTCAAATTCATGTTACATTTCTTGAGATAAATACATTCAAAAGGATTCCCACATCATTAAAAGTTAAGCCAAACACCACTAGAGGGCAGGTTTTCATTGTCCAAAAACATTTTTAAAAAAAACCAGTAATCCTACTTTTGACAGAGAAGTTAAGGCAAATTGTAAGGAAAACAGAATTCCTGAGAAACAAAAAAGAATATCACCATGGTTAAGGATGCAGAAAGAGCCTGGTCAAAAAAAAAAAAAAAATGGGGAGCAGCCCCAAAATATGCATTAATAAAAGCCTCTTTCTTCTGATATGCCATGGCCCTGCTCGTGATCCATTTAAAACTAGCAATAGATAAGATTAGTATTGAATGTATGAACATTCAGTTAGTTTTTCTAGTGAGCAGAGCCTCCTACTGATTGCACTTTTCCATGCAGAAAAGTGCCAGGATTCAATATTAAGAAAAGAAGACACAAAAGCAAAAGCATTTTTAAAGGTTTAATTTAGCCCAAAGCTTTAAATAATGAAAGAACGTTAATTCAGTATTAGCTCCGACCCTTTGGAACTATCTCCCCGTGGAGATTCATACTCTCACCACCCTCCAGACCTTCCGCACAGCCCTCAAGATCTGGCTATCCCGTCAGGCCTGGGGTTAAAGATTATAATCCGTCCCCTCCCGAATGATGAATGTTGCTTCTATTTTTTAATTACGTATTGTTTTATATGTCATTGTGTGTACTCCCTCCCCTATACGTTGTAAGCCGCCCTGAGTCCCCTCAGGGAAAAGGGTGGCCTATAAATAAATTTATCTATCTATCTATCTATCTATCTATCTATCTATCTATCTATCTATCTATCTAATTAAAATAAGTGGTTTTTTTAATTGGAATAAAATTTAACTTATTTTGCATAAGGTAAGGCATGAGACTGCAAATTGTATTGCTAATTAACATATGACTTGGCTAAAAAAAGATGGTTGGCTGGCCATGTATGTTTCTCAGCTTGAAGGATTGATTGATTGATTGATTGATTGGGTGAGTAAGTGATTGAGTGATATCCTGCCTTTATTATTTTTAAAAAATAACTCCTAAAGTTTTGCCCACCAGGACAATCTTGTGAATTGGGTTCCACCAGCTGGCTTCCATGCCTAAAATGGGACTGGTTTCCAACTTCACCACTAGAACATACTGGTTCTCAAGATGCACTAGACTAGCATAATTAATAGTTAAAGTAAATGCTTAAATACTTTCTGTAAGGCCATAAACATCATTCCGCACAAATGGCAGACAGGTCACAATTCTTTTACATGGCTTCATGACAATTCTTGGCAAAAGGCTAAAACACATACTTGACTAGTTATCTATGCTGGTAAGAATGGAACAATTTAGTAGAGGCTATTTGATATTTTCAGGAATAGACATCACCAGACAGCTTTAGGAAAAGTCTTATGTTGATTAAATGTGTCCATCTCAGAGCAAGATAGCTAATTCTCTAAATGTTTTCCATTGGGCAATGTTTGCCAACAGCTGCTAGTCTTGTATGTAGGTTTGCCTTAATCACAGAGCTGTTCCTACCGTTAGAATATATTTTTCCAGTTTAATTATATCTCCTTTACTGAACCACATATAACTTCTGGACACACAACCAGTGGTAGGCTGCTGCATGGTCGCTCGGGTTCGGGCAAACCCTTAGCTGTGATCATTGGGTGGCTGGGTGGCTTGGCCTACCCTATCCACCCATGTGATATGCTTTCCATATATAGCTAACTTTCTGATTTGTTCCCCCTGCCCACACTGCCCAGCTAAGTTCCATGCTACCCCTGCGGTATTCACTGGAGCTGTCTGAGTTGATTAGCTGCATGTTTAAAGCTCTGTTTCAGTCCCAAAGGGGCACGTGCGCCAGTGGGGGGAGGAATCAAAAAAATTTACTACCAGTTCTGTGGGCATGGCTTGGTGGGCATGGCATGGCTTGGTGGATATGGCTTGGTGGGCTTGGCAGGGGAAGGATGCTGTAAAATCCCCATTCCCTCCCGATCAGCTGGGACTCAGGAGGCAGAGAATAGATGGGGGGCAGAGGTGGTATTTACTGGTTCTCTGAACTACTCAAAATTTCCACTACCAGTTCTCCAGAACCGGTCACAACTCAGCTGAATACCACCTCTGTCGTGGGCGTTCACAACCAGCGAACCCATTGTGAACGTAAATGCAGCCCACCTCTGTACACAACCCAGATATTTTATAAAAGTGATCAATCCAGAATCTCACTGTTTTTCCAAAGTAGGATACAGGAAGGGTTCTTTGTAACTTTATGCAGAAGTCTCTCTAAATTCAGAGCATAGGGCTGATATATGTGTAAGGGAGGGTATCCCTTAAATACCCTTGGACTCAATTATTTCACAGAATGAGAACTTTTGTTTCATCAGGAACATCTACAAAGATATAGAGAGATGTTTAAACTTCCATACAAGATTACTAATTATGTTCTAAGTGCTGAGCGGCTGTCATCCCTTCAGACTCCTGCTTTTTCTCAGCTGATTAAATGGAGAAATACTATCACTTTCTTTGAGCATATATATGTCCCTTTTATTAGGCTGGAGTAGATTTGAAAGATGAGGTCAGGTAGAGGTTGCTCAACAATTCCTGCAGCAATAGAATAGCTAATAGAAAAGTCGGTTTCTCATTGCTAGAAATTATGTAGACATATCTCTGGTCACCCTTACCCTTAAGCAAAGTTGCCAAAAGGGCCAACTGGTTGCTATGCTCCCCAGGCTTTCATTAGATAGAGGTTTTTCATTACATAAAATATAAAAGATAGAATAGAATAGAATAGAATAGAATAGAATAGAATAGAATAGAATTCTTTATTGACCAAGTGTGATTGGACACATAAGGAATTTGCCTTTGGTGCATATGCTCTGAGTGTACGTAAAAAGACAAGATACCTTCGTCAAGAATCATAAGGCACAGCACTTAATGATAGTCATAAGGTACAAATAAGTATCAGGAAACAAATCAATATCAATATAAATTATAAGGATACAACCTACAAAGTTACAGTCATGCAGTCATAAGTGGGAGGAGATGGGTGATAGGAACGATGAGAAGACTAATAGTAATAGTAATGCAGGCTTAGTGAATAGTTTGACAGTGGTGAGGGAATTATTTATTTAGCAGAGTGATGGCATTCAGGGAAAAACTCTTCTTTTTTAAAAAAAATATTTTTAATTTAAAACAAATACAACATCCTTCTTTACGTGCTATAGAAAGTGTATGAGTTGGTTATAAAAAGACTTTTGTGCATCTCTTCCACAGTCAACAAACATAATTCATATTAACTTAAGTATTTTAACTCAAATATTCATACATGTCACCATCATATCTCCATTTTCATTTGACTATAATTGTTTAAGCGTCCTTCATCATAAAATATACCAAAATTTAATATATAACCACATACTGGCCTTTCAATTATTATTTCTAAAATTCTCCACTAATACTAAATCCTTATGTCCTATTCTAGCTAAACATCCGTAATATTTAATAACAAAGTTGTCTAATCTTTCTTTCCAAATCACTCTTTAAAATTTACATCCAATTTCCTTATGTTATACCCATATCTATATATACGTTGTTATTCTTATCCCTCTTTTATTTGACTATATCCTATATCATAACATTTTCCCCCTAATAATCAAAACTTTAACTGTATCTAACTTAGTTCTTTTTTATTGTTGTTATTATTAACCTTTATGTATAATCCAAAGGGATTGCTAATCTTCCTTACATGGGTACCATTCAATATTCATATCCAATTATACTCATCATAACACTACACATTGTATACATTAGTAACATTATCAGTTATTTATTTAAGCTATATCTATTGTCAATAAATTTCACTAAGTTTAACTAGTTTTAAATTATATTCTTCCATCTATCAACCTGTATCTTTCCAATAGCAAAGCAGTCTCATATCTTCTGCCATTTGTGGTGCCAGTCCTCTAATCATCTTCTTGATCAGCTTTGTATAGACTCATCTTAGCAACTCCTTGCTTATAAGATCTCTCATATAATCTTGATGCCCTCTTTCTGTTTCCTTATTCAGCTTATCTTTGATTGTCAGCAGTGTTATCAATGCATTTGCTAATAGAATCTCCCTTTAAATCCATAGATTCTTTGGTGTTTTCTTCTTCTGTATCTTGCCCTCTGGGATAAATTTCCTCTCCATTTAATTCCTCTTTCAGTATTCCAATCTTTCCATTTTCAGAGACAAACCAATCACCATAAATATTAGCAGGTTTAATCTCTTAATATTCATTTTCCACTTTGATTTTTTTGAGTTTTAACCACCACATTTTGCATTTGATAGACATCTTCAATTTCTTCATCATATTTTGCTGTTATATGCTCTAAATCTTCCAGTTTCTTCTCTATCCTTTCATATGTATTTGACAATTTCTGTATTTCTGAAAGTATCTTTTGCAAGCTTGAAACTTCCGTTTGCTTTTGAAATTGTGCAATTCTCTCAGCTAACAAACACAGGTGCTCTAGCTTGGAAGGTTAATAAAATTAAAACATAGATTCACAAAAACGTTTGTTTTTACTTTTCTCTGATTAAAAATATACTTCAAAGGGACTTCTGTATGCTTCCCTTCTTATCACTCTCTACAGCCAAGCAGTGAAACCTTGTAGTGCCAAGTCAAAACAACCAGTGGAGAAAAAAAGTGTTCCAGTTTCAATACACAAACTCAAATACACAAACCTCCCAGCCAAGCAGCAGTGTTACCATTAAAATCTTATTTCTTTTGTATCTTTTTTGTATTTCAAGTTAGAAAAAAGAGTCCAATCTTAAATGAGTTAGAAAAACACCCACAGCAATGAAAGAGGAAAACTTTAGTCCATAGGTTACAGAGAACAATAAAAGAAAAAATAGAAGAAGAAAACTTAATCCATCCGTTTCAAAAGGCTTACATAAATTCCATGAAGATAGCATTTAAAAAGTAAGATAACCACTGCCCCAAACCATTCCAAATTTAATTCCGCCGCTTGATTCTTCTGTTCTCCAATTTAGATTAATTTTAAGTTTTTTTTATAGGCAGTCTCTTTTTCAAACAGTAAAATTCCTCACCAGCTGGAAACACTTTCTGTATCCTTCCATTTTGGAGCCAACCCAACTTCGTCAGCCTTAGCTGGATTTTTTGTCACCGGCTTGAAGAACTTCTCTTGCATCTATCAGGGACTTTGCGATGTCCCTGAGGTCAGCAAAACGTATTCTTCCTGTTCACCATCTCTTCGGGATGGTTTAGGTCCGATTGGATCACCCAGCGATGATGATGATGATGTCCATATCATCGCGATGTTGGCTTCTCCTCAGAAAAAACTCTTCTTGTGTCTAGTTGTCTTGGTGTGCAGTACTCTATAGCATCGTGTTGAGGGTAGAAATTGAAACAATTTATGTCAGGATGTAAAAATGTTCATGGCCCTCTTTTTGTCTCATGCAGTATACAGGTTCTCAATGGAAAACAGGTTGGTAGTAATTGTTTTTTCTGCAGTTCTAATTATCCTCTGAAGTCTGTGTCGGTCTTGTTGGCTTGCAGAACCAAACCACACAGTTATAGAGATGCAGATGACAGACTCAGTAATTCCTCTGTAGAACTGTATCAGTAACTCCTTGGGCAGTTTGAGCTTCCTGAGTTGGCGCAGAGAGAACATTCTTTGTTGTACTATTTTGATGACGTTTTTGATGTTAGGTGTCCATTTTAGGTCTTGAGATATGATAGAACCTAGAAATTTGAAGGTCTCTACTGTTGATACTGTGTTGTCTAGTATTGTAAGAGGTGGTAGTAGGGGAGGGTTTTTCCTAGAGTCTACCACCACCAGATTATCACTTATATCTTGAAATGCTTGAAATTTGTAAAAGCAACCTCACACCATATGCTTAGATGCCAGTTTATATTACTTAGTTGGGAACTATGTTTTTCATTGTTTATTTCTTAAGATAGGTAGTCCTTGTATTACAACCATTCATTTAGTGATTGTTCAAAGTTACAATGGCCACAAAAAAAGGTGACTTACAACTGTCCTCACACTTAGAACCACTGCAGTACCCCCACAGTCACGTGAACAAAATTGGGTGCTTGTCAACTAGCATTTATGTACAATGTTGCAGCATCCTGGTTTTGGTTTTATTTTCTATTCTCGATTCTTCACTCAACTTCTTAGGCAACCACATTTTTCCCTCTGCTGACATCAATTTTTTCCTCCTTATACAGCTTTTTGCAGTTCTGTTTTCAGGACCTCTATCCACCTTGATCTTCTCCTATAAGCTTTTTCCAATTGTTTTTCCAATCTTCCTTGCAATAGATTATGAGCTTGTTGTATTTCTCTATCCTCTTTCTGTCTTTTGATCTTGCTTTTTGGTTTGCTTTCTTGTCCTGCTTCTCAATTTGCACTTCAAACCCATTTTTCCCCTGTAGTTTTGACTTAGTTCCTCAGCAGGGATTGCATTGCTTGCATAACCTTTGCCTCATCTCAGATCCTTGCTTAAAACTCAGCCATGAAGCTAAGTAAACTTTCCTTTGGCATAAACAGAGTTGAGCTCCTTGCCAATCTACTTTAGGCTTTGGCCAGTGGTGGGATTCAAAAATTTTAACTACTAGTTCTGTGAGTGTGGTTTGGTGGGTGTGGCTTGGTGGGCCTGGCAGGGAAAGATACTGTAAAATCTCAATTCCCTCCCCATTCCAGAGCAAGGTTACTGCAAAATCTCCATTTCCTGCCGATCAGCTGGGACTCAGGAGGCAGAGGTGGTATTTACCGGTTCTCCGAACTACTCAAAATTTCTTCTACCAGTTCTCCAGAACTGGCCACAACCTGCTGAATACCACCTCTGGCTTTGGTTCCGGGTTCTGGTTTCATCCTGCTACAGCACTATTGACACAAAATTGTATCATTGCTGCATGGTGTAGTGGGATGGGATTCTCAGCAGACTGACAAAGATGACTCAGATGACTTCTTACATAGGTGGGAAGCAACTTTGGGCCATGACTTTTTGTTTGCTTGTGAGATTCAGTTGGGTTAATTCAATTGATTTATTCTCTGAGTTTTTCTGTGAGGAAATCTTGTAGTATGTAATGCCAGTTAGTTACTTTGGAGTGGGTTGCTATTATCACTTTCTACTATTTTAGCCTGCAGCTATTTTATGGGTTTTTTAATTTAATTTATATAAGCTAATCAGTGCTGATAAGGAAAATAATATACAGCTTTACTGAAATATAATAACGCTAAAACATGTTAGATTTATGATATGCCATCAAGCTGATTTTGACTGTAGCAACCACATAGACAGATTTACTCCATGCTGATGAATCTTTAATCTGGTCTTTCATCTTTCTCAACAGTCTCCTTTCCTCCCAAGATGGTGACCTTGCTTTGCCCATCCTCTCCTTCTCTTTCTTTCCACATCCCAGGCTTTTCCAGAGAGCTGGGTCTTCACACAATGTGTCCAAAGTATTGTTAACCATATTAACCATACAAAATAACTGATGAACTGTATAGCAGTCAGAGGTGGGTTCCTACCAGTTCAGACCAGTTCAGCCGAGTAGGTAGTACTACACCCCCAAACCGGTTCTATCGGCCGTGGCGCCATCTTGATTTTTGGTTCTGTGCATGCACAGAGCAATCTTCATTGCAAAAATGTATTTTTCCTTTTCTAACGTTATACACATGCACATATCTTTTTAGGTGCAAATGTGCATGCGTGCCAAGCATGCATTTGGTGTGCACACAAACGAAGCAAGTGTGTGCGCACAAAAAACTTTGCACGCCGAATTGGCAGTAATGTTGGCAACAACCTACCCCTGATATCAGTATACTAATGCTAGTATACTGTCATCAGCTCATAATAGCATTCAGTATATTGCCATGGATAGGGTAATAATGTTACTTAATGCCATGCAGTTTTGTAAATGGGTGTGTATAAAAGATGCAAAATGCGAGGCACATTCATTGCAAACCAAAAAGGTAGGAAAGATTGTTCAGGAAAATTTCAATTTCTCAGCACATAGAGAATAGAGGCTTGAAGAAGACACAAGATAAGAGAAGCACAGTTCTCACCACAACAGCTAGTTCCCATGTGAAACAGTTGAGGCAACAACAAATCTAGATGGAAAGTATCAGGAGATGGAAGAAAAAAATCCATGAGGGACTGACCCAGTTTAGATGGGTGTTGATGCTCTGTTAAACTTGATCAGCCATACATATTTTTAAAGAGTTCCTTATTGAAAGAGGAGTTATATAATATTGTATCACTTTCAAATGGGAATTTGGTTGGGGGTGAAACGTATTGAAATCATGAGCTACAGTCCTTTGAATATACATGTAGGTAGATGTAGATGAAGATATAATGTTTGATCATTTGTAATTTTTTAACAAATTTGTTTCATGGAAGCTGAATCATAGATTTAAAAAGAACTGGAATTTAGCTAGGCTCTAATCTTCTAAGGCAGGGTTCTCAAAGTCAACTTCATTGAGGGCCACATCAAGGTTGTGTTTGACCTCAAGGGACCAAGGTGGACGTGGCCAGGATGGGTGTGGCTAACTTGATGTCACGTGTTAAGGGCACTTGTGGTGGGCCGAGTACTCTGCCTGTGAAAACAAACTTCCAAGCTTCATTTTCAGCTTGGACACCCCTGCTCTAATGCAACAAATAAAATTCTCTGAGTTAAACTTTTGGTAAGAATGCACTAAAAGATTTCCTCTCTCCTGTTTCTTTCATTTGGTATTTTAAACTTTCAAATGTGAAATTGACAACCAGTGCAAGGCAAGGAAATCATGTGGCAGAAATATAGGTATTGCTTTAGCCTAAGGCTATATTTAATACCATGTTTCTGTTCCCTTTTCCTGTTACAAGTTCTTTTTATCATTATTACATTTCGGCTTACTCACAAAGATTGTACTGAAATCAAGAAAGAGAATAATGTTTTCTAATGAATCAGGATCATTTATATTGCTTAATGGGAAATGCAGCAAGTTATGAAATTCCCTAAATATGATGGATCTTGAAAGAAACAAAATGGAATTTTAGATATTTGAAAGGGAGCCTAAAATAGCCTTGAAATAAATAATATTTATATTACAGTTATAACTTTGTCAAGCATGAATAGTCTCTAATGTGCTAAGTAAAAATAGCAGATAATAATTATAGGATCCTGCAAATAGAGGGAAAGAATAAACACACTCTCTCTCCTTTGTGATCTCAGTAAAACTCCCACTTCCCAAACCTTCATTGCATTTCCAGTATATATTTATACATGTTAACAAGTAGGTGCCTATTTGAACTATTAAAAGCTTTTCTCCCAGATTAATGGAAGCATTCCTTTTAATTATGGCAAAAGGGAAACATCCATAGTCTCAATCATAAACTGATTTTGTAAAAAAAAAAATTGTTAATCATGTTTGAATGTCAATTTTCATTGACTGGGGTGGGGGAAGAGGCATGCCAGAGGAGAAGCAGACATTATCCTTTCTGGTAAATAAGTGTTTTACTACTGGCTGTCCCCAAATAGTTCACACTGTGTAAACAAGTACATAGCAGGCAGTTTTGAGTGATCAGCAAACAGACTACCTCCTTCAGATCTCACCCACAAAAGAACATGCTTAATTGCAGAGCTGAAAACTGTAATCCAAACAACCTTTAAAAACACTAAGTCAATTGTTCACAAGTGGTTTTTAGCATATTCTCACATCCTTCAACTATCTTTGTGCCAGTATACAATATAACAGTAATTTAGTGAGTTGTTGTGTTGCCTTAACAATGGCAGGTGAAACTAGAAGACACTATAAAGCACTAATGAAGAAACAACTTAAGTTGTGGATAAAGCATGTGAAATAAAACGTAGAATAGAATTAATGTTCTTAAAATAGCAATATATCTACCATTCCCTGTAAAAGTAGAGGGACACAGAAATGTCAATGATATAATGACATATTCTATTTAACGTAGAGTCTTTGATATAAAAAAAATATGGCAACAGAAACTCCATTTCATAAAATATAGAAGTAAATCTTGAGTATGACAGTGTCGGACTTCTCTCAGCCAACAAAGTAAAAAAGTGCAAGAACATAATTTCAAGGACTTCTGAACTGTGATAAGTAGATTTATTGAAGCAAAGTTAATGGAGTTCTTAGGAAAGAATTCCAGCAAGTGTTATGTTTCAAATGTAAGGCCTACTTATAGAAGAAATGGAAGTTATATTCACCTCCTTTTCCCTTCTGTGTGATAGATAATGTTCTTGGTCAGAAACAGGGGTAGGTTCCGGCAGTCACTAATGCCGGTTTACTCATGGGTGTGCCGCGCATATGTGCTTGATGCGTCTTGCATGTGTATGCACAGTAGAATAAAAATTGTTCTACGCATGCACAGAAGCAAAAAAAAGTTGGCAGCACCTATGCTGGCGCTGCCTGGAGAACTGGTTCATGGGCGTGGCAGGTCTGGGTTGCGTGGCAGGTCTGGGTTCCAGCAACCCAAGCCACCAAACCACTACCCATTCAGCTGAACTAGGCCAAATCGGTAGGAACCAGTGGTGTGTTGCAGGCGGTATGCCCTGGTACATGCATACTGGATCCTGCCCAGAGCACTGGTATGGTGCTCTGGAGGGCCCACCTGCCCACCCGCGCTCCTTACCGGTGCGTTATGCTGTTGCCACTTTTGCGCACGTGCATGGTCCATATGGTGCCTGCACGATGCTCCGCGGAGCAGCTAGAGCGTTGCGGAGGCTTACGGAAGCATCATTTGATGCTAGAACGCATGTGTGCACCATGCGCATGCACGTGGGTAACTCTGGGGTTGTTCCAACTGTACCGGTTGGAATAGAATCCGGAACCCACCACTGGTAGTTTCAGTGTTATTTATTTGGTTAAAAAAAATTAGAATCATGCTGTGGACCAGGGGATTGTAATAGGATTCAGCCAAAGTTGACGAATGTAAGAGGTGAATTGATAAATCATTGTATCCTGTCAGTGCAACTTGCTTCTGTGTGTAACCATATCGCTTTAGCTCTGTTGCCAAGCTTGTCCTCAGCAACCTTTCATTATTCCAGCCAAACACTAGGTCACACAAAGGACTACAGGTCATCATCACTGTTTCAATTAGACTGATCTGTAAGCACATAACAATAAAACCTTGTCCCAGCAAGTAAGGAAAGCAAGTCATTTATTAGTTTGACGTTAAACAAATGTTTTTGTCTTTCTTGCCCTACCGGTCTATTTTGTCCATAATGAAATTTGCAGATGTAGGGCATTTTAAAACATTCCTGCATCAAAAAGGAAGGAAGGAAGCTTCCATGGACTTTACATAAATTAGAAGAGAATTCCTGGCAATGAAACAGTTTCATCTACCGACTTCTTTAAAACAAAATTTACATTCATCATTCCTCCTTCATTGCCTACAATGCAGTGACAGAAAAATTCACAGAGCCTAAATGCATTCTAGCCAATAATTTTAAGACTAGTTTATATATGCAATTTTTAATGAAAGCACCTGAAGGCAAGACAAGAAACAAGAGATGGAAACTAATCAAGAAGAGAAGCAACCTAGAACAAAGGAGAACTTTCCTAACAGTGAGAACAATTGATCAGTGGAACAGCCTTCAAAAGTTGTGCATGCTCAATCATTATAGACAACCATTAGAGAAGAGATTAGACAACCATTTGTCTGAAATGATATAAAGTCTCCTGCTCGAGCAGGGGATTGAACTAGATGACTTCGGTATTTGAACGTTCCTGCATTGGAAAGTTCCTACAGTATGTTCAAAGAAAGTAGGAAACCAGAAAATATCTGGCATTGGTGACTAAGTACTATTCCACTTACCGGTTTGCATAATCAGATTAAATATAAATATAGTACTACATTAATCTTCACACTCAATATTTTAAGGTGGGGTTGTATCAGATATAGCCCATGCATTTAATGCCACTCACATGCCTACATGTTCCCCCTCAGCC
Source organism: Thamnophis elegans (assembly GCF_009769535.1). Lineage (NCBI taxonomy): Eukaryota > Metazoa > Chordata > Lepidosauria > Squamata > Natricidae > Thamnophis > Thamnophis elegans. The sequence goes on from NC_045544.1 coordinate 23,792,064, forward strand.
AATTACTTAAGGAGTGAATTTCTCTCTCAGGATGAATAGAAGAGCATGACGTTTCTCAAGAAGAAATATATATATATTACTCAGTCTCTATTGTTCTCTGAGGTTCCTTCTGTTGACAAAATAGCAGCAAACTTTAATAAAGTCTACTTGTTGATTCTTTTGTTAAGTGAAGGCTTCCTTCCTTCCTTCCTTCCCTCCCTCCTGGGGTGGGATTCAGCCAGTTCAGACCAGTTCGGAAGGACTGGTTCACTGCGACAATCAGGTGGGCCTGCCCCCCCCCCCCCCTGCATTTTACTTACCTATATCCTCTCAGCTGATTTGCATGGCAGAGGTAACGTGGAAGGTAAGTTTTGTTAAAACTGTATACCAGCGCAGAGTACACTTCTGGTGCAGGCGTACAAATCTGGTGCAGATACCAGAGGTGGATTCCTACCAGTTCAGACTGCTTCAGACGAGTAGGTAGTAACTCGGCCTGCCACACCTTCGAACCAGTTCTATATGCTGTAGACAGTACCATCTTGTTTTTTGTTTCTGTGCATGTGCAGAAGCATTTTTTCAGTACTGTGCATGTGTGCATAGCACTTATCAAGCATGTGCACATGGACAATGCTTCCTTAAGAGAACTGGCAGTGGTAGCAGTCGGAACCCACCCCTGGAGGGCATGCACGAACTACACAATCATTGAACTGGTTGTTAAACTGGCAGGATCTCACTACTCCTTCCTTCCTTCCTTCCTTCCTTCCTTCCTTCCTTCCTTCCTTCCTTCCTTCCTTCCTTCCTTCCTTCCTTCCTTCCTTCCTTCCTTTCTTTCTTTCTTTCTTTCTTTCTTTCTTTCTTTCTTTCTTTCTTTCTTTCTTTCTTACCTTAACTGAACTCAAGCATTATTCAGCTCACTGAAGCTCTACTGATACATGTACTGAATAGTCTTTTTCTTTGTAAATGATAACATTCTTCTCTTACTCATTCTTCAAACAGACTATATTTAGCTCCTGAGCTTTGCTTTGCTGAGCCAGTTGTTACATTCATTGTCATCTTTCATCTCTTGCCAAATTAGTTTGGTGCCAATTAATACAAATGTAAAAACTGAACATTCCAGCTATAGTTCGTTGGGGACAAACTTGGACTGCCAAGTTAAATAACATACTGTCCTTCCAGACAGCAATATCTCTGATAAATGTAACTTACTCTAGACTGACCTCTCTTTATACCCCACCTTGGAGTTATGTCGATGCCTGATACAGGTTATGTCTTACAGGGACTACAGCCTGCATTGCAATTTGAATCTAATGTCCTAGTGCAAATCTCCAAATATGCTGTACTTCTCTATTCTTTTTCAGCAGAGAGCTGCACAATTTTTGTACATGTTTCATTTTGAACATAATGCACACATTTAACTGTGATAGCCATGGAGTCACTTGGAGAGCCCTCAAAGGTTTTCCTACCTGATATCTTAAAAGATCAATAGATAAACCAAATGGGATGGCTGCCCAGTGACTTTACTTTCCCACTGGAAACATCTCCATTTAAAAAAAACGTCAATAGATATCATTACCTACTGACTTTAAAATCAATAAGCCTTATCTGGAGATCACATTACAATTCCACCAGTTTCCAATCTCCATCCATATAACTCACTTAGCTAATTAACGGTATAGACTTGTGCAGTAATTCGGAAGAGTCCAAGATTTTAGTGTGAGCTTTTTAAAGTTGGCACAGACAAAAAGACACGGAGTTTATTTTGAATGGTAAATATGCTACCTTCATTTTCAACCTTTTAGATGCTTGGATAACAACATCATTTAAAAAAATATTTTAAAAACCTGAGATATGCTGTAAATATAATAGAAATAGTCCTCTGCATATCCTCAGCTATCACATTTCTGCTACACTAAAATTGAAAACATCTTAAAAAATGTGTTCAGAATCTCAGAGGCCCTCTTCCAAAGGGGCTCATTTTCTCTTCTCTCCCCACAAATATAACTACATGTAGTCTTTGACTTAGGATGAGTCTCTTAGTGTCCACTTAAAGTTAGAATGGACCAGTGATCAAATTCATTTTTTTTTCACTACCGGTTCTGTGGACGTGGTTTGTTGGGCATGGCAGGGGAAGGATACTGCAAAAAAACCCATTCCCACCCCACTCCTGCGGGGAAAGATATTGCAAAATGTCCATTCCCACCCCATTCTGGGGCCAGCCAGAGGTGGTATTAGCCGATTCTCCAAACCACTCAAAATTTCCACTACTGGTTCTCCAGAACCTGTCAGAACCTGCTGAATTTCACTCCTGGAATGGACTCTTGAGAACTGTTTCCAAAGTTCTGACAGCTGCCACCCAACCAGCATTTGTGGCACATTTATGGCCATTTATAGTACCCTTCAGACTCTTAACTGCAATTCATAACATGTTTCAAAAAAAACAGCATTTACTTCTGGTTTTCAGCCAAAAAAAATGCCCCTTAGCAAACAATGGGTTCATTTAACAACTGTGGATTCACTTAATGACCATGGCGACTTAATAATTACCACAAAACAAATGGGATTGCTTATTTTCTGATTCCCTCTGCCAAGCCAGCAGAAGCCTCTATAAATATTCCTCAGTCCTTTTTACATCTATGGCTAAAAGTGGTAGCGCTCATAATTTCGATATGTTGTACAGTTTCTAATAGTCAAGCTACAAATGATCTCCTTCATGGAGCCAGACCAACAGATGAAAGAGAAGCTTGCAGAATACAATTCAGAAGGGGGAGGGGGGAAATGAGAGCATTAGAGCGGTGAAAAAGCTTTGAAAGAGATGCTTGTGCAGATTGCTTATTTTCAAATGGTTAAATCAGCCATGTTTTTATTCAGGCTAACACAGCTGCTTCAAAAGCCATTCTTGACTTTCCCCACAGGTAGGGGTGTGTGTGTGTGTGTGTGTGTGTGTTTGTTTGTTTGTGTGTGTGTGTTTTCACAGTTTCTTTACCTAACCCATTTCCCAGTGGTAAGAAAATAGGCTAAGGAATTCAGGGAAATCAGGAAAAATGATAAGAGCAGCCATTCCACATTAAACTGTTTTGATTCAACACCTGTTTCTTTATAGTCTGTTTCTACTGAAATCAGTAATGGGCCATCCCCTGATACTTCGATGTGACCTTGTGGAAGGGGTGTAGGACAGCTTGCCACAACCAAGTCACCATGGCCAACTTGCCACAGTCGACTTGCTGCAGCCAATTCACCGTGGGACAACTCACCATGGACCAAGACTTATACTAATGTCAAAGAAATGGTGGAATAGAATCCTTAAATGAAGGATGCAAAAGAATGAATAAAATGAAATGTGACCAAAGTTTTAAAAAATGTTTTAAATTTTTTTAAATAATTAAATTGAATTGTTGAATTGCCCTGCGATGAGTTGGCTGGTAGGAAGTTGGCCATGGCAGGTTATCCTGCGGCAATTTGGCTGTGGCCAGTTGGGTACAGTGAGCTGTTCCATTCCACCTGGAAGCCACCCTTTGATAATAGAGTTGTTGATGCAATGATCAGCAGCAATAAGAAGCACTCAGGCAACAGATTAAGGCAATGCATTCCATGCTCATTTTTATTCACAGATATCAAGAGGTAATGTGGTCTCTGATCCAGAGAGCAATTTGAAGGCATTGTGGTTAGGAGCCACATCTCCCTTGCTTTGTCTTCCATGGATTTCTTTGATTCCTTTTTAGAGCTATTATAGTGAATGGGTTAATCCAGTGGTGGCAAATCTTTTTGACTCAAAGTGCCCATTGCGCCATCCAGCTGGTCTTTGGGTTTTTGGCCTGCGCATACATGCCAGCCAGCTGGTCTTCATGTGTGCCAGAGCACCAGAAACTGGATGAGCAGCTGGCCAGTGCACATGCATGCTCCAGCCAGCTGCTCTTCCAGTTTCTGATGCACGCATGTGCACCAGCCAGCTGATCTTTGGGTTTCCAGCATTCAGGCGCACATGAAGACCAGCTGGCCTGGACACATACATGCACCAGAAATCCAAAGACCAGCTGGCAATGGCATGCATGCCCACTGAGAGAGCTTGTATGTCACCTGTGGCACGCATGCCATAGGTTCGCTATCACGGGACTAACCCAATTCCCTCAAAAGATTGTCACATGTAGGCAAGGCAACAAACTGCCAATGCACAAATCTAGAAGATGAGGAATGCACAATTTTCTTTCCATGTCTGATAACTGATGTACCGGGGAAATGACCTACAACCTCTCTCTTTACTACAGAGAACAAAAGTTCAATCATAATGGAATTCCAGCCTAAAGAAGAGAGGAATAATGCAAAGGAATTTTTTTCAGCTCTTCTCTTAGTTTAATAAGCCTTATCTTAAGAGAATGAGATTGTCAGGAGAAATAACTGAGAAGCAGTACTTTGAAAGGACATCTGAAGGAACTCTCAAGTTGAGGAGTCTCTGACTGAAAGCAGAGATGGAAGTAGCCTATTAAAGAGTAATTTACAATCTCTGTAGATTGGAACTGGAATGGCTGGAATGGAAGCTAAAGTAACTTTGATCTTAAATCTCTATCTTTGGGGAGATAGAGTGTGATAGGAGGGATCTTTGGGAGAAAAGAGATGGAGGCAATTTGCTTGGTTTGGGTAGATCTCATGCATTCCATATTTCACATATGTCTATCAAGAAGTTGATGTCTATCAAAAAACAAAATGGCATAAATCAGTATATCATAACATTATATCTTGATAGGCATTATATTCTAGTGGCAATGCGCTGATATAAATCTGGTTACACAGGATTAATATTAATATTCAAAAAATGTTAAGTACTGCAATGTAGTTAACATTAAAGAAATTTCCATTGGTGCAGAGTGTGGAGGTGTAGGCAGTCTTTGGGACCCCTAGAGTGGCCCATGTTATACCATGGTTTCGAAAACTGCACTGGCTACCAGTTTGCTTCCAGATGCAATTCAAGGTGTTGGTTATTACCTACAAAGCTCTGCATGGCATGGGCCTAGGTAACTTAAGGAACCATCTCACCCTTATGAAACAGTCTCGCCCTACCAATGCTGGCAGAGAAAATATACTGCAGATTCCATCAGTCAAGGAATTCCAGTTGGCAGGGTCGAGGAGAAGGGCCTTCTCTGCCATGGTTTTGAACATCTTGCTCCCTGAGATGAGATTGGGTCCCACCCTTCTGGCTTTCCATCGGAGCCTGAAGATCTGGCTCTTCTAGTTGGCTTGGAGTCCGCTGGAGATGGTTGATCAACAGATAGCAGTCCCCATCTCTCTCCCGCCTCACATACACACACACCTATATATTCTTCTCCCTACCTCCCCATCTTTAACTGTAACTGGGATTTTATTGTAGTTTTAATGTTGTGATTTTATACATTTATTCGTATATTTATGGCTACATTTTAATATTGTACACCACCCTTATGGCATGGCGGGCAGCCAGTTTAGAAAAGGAAGGAAGGAAGGAAGGAAGGAAGGAAGGAAGGAAGGAAGGAAGGAAGGAAGGAAAATTCAGTGAAGAAGTTAATTATCTTGAAGTTATGATGAACCTCCCCAGGGCTACTTACTACCTGAATTTAAAGTTCTGATGGCCACTCCATCCCCTGCCCACTACAGCCATATGATTGCATTTGGGGCATTCCACAATGGGCCAACATTTACATATGTTTGCAGCATCCTGCAGTCATGTGACCATGGTTTACAATATTTTGCCAGAAGCCAGCATTTGTTTCTGGCAGAAAAACTTCTATTGTGACCAATGGATTTGCTTTACAACCACTGAAAAGAAGGTTTTAAAATCAGTATGTATGACGACTCCCTTAACAACCACTAAGACATATGACCATAATTTCAAAGTTTAATTACAGTGGTAAATTGAAGATTAGCTGTAACTTCTTTCACCTCAGCTCCTGGAAGAAGAAGCTGCTTTTCTTAAAGTCACTTTTACCATTTATGATGTGTTTATAGGTATCCCTTCCCTTTATCTATCTGATTTGCTTATCAACAATTTGATGAAAGTTGCAGAAGTCATTAAAGTATCTTTTTAACTGAACATCTGAAAGCTTGAACAGCTTTCCTAAATAAGTCTATTTAGCTATTGTATTATCACCATATAAGTTATGCCAACCTTTGAAATAAAATATGACACTGAATTTTAAAAAAATGTGGGATACCTGTTAACTGAAGCCCCTGGCTATTTCTTTACTTACAAAACTGATTATTAAGGTTTATTCTCTTCTTGCAAAATGTGTCTAATGCAGAATAGTATGCAGTAAAGCAATCACATTGTATTAATATGTTCTACATATTTAGGGAAAGAGGTATTATTACCTGGTTTGAATTATACATCTTCCATTTCTGAGAAACCATTTATTATGTAATGAAATAGTTCTGGGATCAATGGGTTTTGCAAGCACCAAACTTGAAGTATGCTTCTTCTTTTCTGTGCATCTTGCAAGAATAACCTCTATTTCTCTGGATGGATATCAGGGGCCTCTGTGTTAAATCTAGTGAGGGGCAGTAACAGCCGATTCTCTGCCTGAATGACCAGCTGGGTAGGCGTGGCTCGGTGGTCATGTGTCTGGGTGGGCATGGCCAACTCAACATCACTCACGTCAATGGTCGCTTCGTCTTAGCTGTTACAATATAATAAGGGTTAACCAGAGAGGCAGTTTCTGTAAGCAGGGCAATAAAGATTAGACTAGAAACAACACCAGAATATTTCCTTCCTGCCTCCTCATAGGATTAGCCCTGTAAAGTGGAAAAAAACAAAATGAGATTTCTTCCAACAACCGGTTGTCCAAACTGTTTAGAAAGTTAACAACTGGTTCTCCTGAATAAGTGTGAGCTGGTTGAATCCAACCAGTGGTAAGGGGGTTGCAAAAGGAAACAGAGTAGAATGGAGATCATTGCAGGCCATTGCTCTCTGAAATAGAAACTGATTTATAGCATAAGTTAAATCAGTAAAAATAATTATTTATATAGGTTACCATAAATAGAACAATCTTCCACTCCTTAGCTACTCTGATCTCAGCCAAAAAATCGACCGTTGGGCTGACTCACAGTGTTCTCAGCTACTGTAGATTCTCCTGACCTTCTGTAGAACAATCTCCACTTCCATCCCATCCTATCCAGAGGTGGTATTCACTTACTTTTCCTACCAGTTCGCAAATGTGAGCATGGCTGTCCACACCTGCACTCGGCCTTCCACACATGCATTTTGCCTTGAAAACATGCCTAAAGAGGAAGGCATAGAGCTGGGGTAATTTCCTGGTTTGGGCAAACCGGTCCAAACTGGCTGAATACCACCTCTGATCCCATAGGCCAGACTAGAAAACAAGTGCCGATCAGGACTACTTGTACTGGAACAGGTGTAGTAACAGAATCTTGCCAATCTGAAATGTCCTTCCTTTGTTCTTCTCTTCATCGGTTCCACCACAAAACCGTGTTCGACTAAAGCGTGCTCGACGAAACCGCGTAGCTGACGTCATCACAGGGCGACAACAGCGCGGAGACAGAAGCACGCTGTAAACGCTAAACCTAAAATTAACCCCTAAACCTAAACCTAACCCCCCTAAACCTAATCCTAACCCTAACCCTAACCCTAACCTAACCCTAAACCTAATCCTAACCCTTAACCTAACCCTAAACCTAACCCTAACCCTTAACCTAACCCTAACCCTAACCCTAACCCTTAACCTAACCCTAAACCTAACCCTAAACCTAACCCTAAACCTAACCCCTACCTTAAGTTGAATAGGCTTGCTTTCAAAGCGCTATTTAAAACACCCTTCTTTCTCCGCGCTCGCTGTTGTCGCCCTGTTGATGACGTCAGCGACACGGTGTAATCGGGCACGCTTTAGTCGAGCGCGGTTTTGTCGTGCCACGCTCTTCATCATCACCTGAATTAGAAAGGCTGCCTTAGTATTATTTCAACTAGGAATGGGGCTCATCGCTGCCTTGGTAGCAGTTCTTCCTTCTGTCCTTCAAGGCCATTCCTGATTCCTTCTAATATTACAGAGGGCTCACTAATATTACAACTCACCTCACAGGGTTGTTGTTGTGGGGAAAATAGGAGGGGAAAGGAGAACTAAATATATCTGCCGCCATTTATAAAAATAATGAAAGGAAAATAAAAATATGTAATACACCCCCTCTTTCCAGATCTTATAAATAAAATCATAGGCCTATGAATTTTATCTGCCTTCCCGGGTAGATGCTCCTTCTTCATATTTTTCAGGTATACCAGGCAATGTAATCAATTTTGGTTATGAGATGAATACCCCCCACAATACTTCAGAAGAACTAGTTAGCTTTTGATATACTGTATCAGATATGGAGTGCTTACAGTACAACTCTCCCATATGTGGCCACTGAGCCATTTTTCACTGCTGCTGTCTAGGGCAGCTATCACATGGAGTGCTATCTCTTGAGGAAATTATTTCTGGATTAAACTGCTTAGAAACCATGCCTATTGATTTCAATGGCTAGTATCCTCAGTTTTTATAATTTCAGCTCTATCTTGTGAAGTCACTTTGTAGGCTAATCATTACAAGAAGCTGCAAAAAAATCTGTTAGTGAAAATTTAAGTTTATCTTTTTGCACAGAACTTTTCTGCCTATTGTTATTCACAGAGATGTTAAAAAGAAGAGAAGTACTTCACCAATCTATAAAATAAGGGGGCAAAGAAAAAGAAAAAAAGACAGAGTTACAATTTGATCAATTGGCTAATAAAATGCAGACTTGATTTATTTCAGTAAAAGGCAAAGGAAAATCGACCAGTGAGAAAAAGTTGTTTCCTCAGTCACAAAAGTAGATTGCTTTTTGGCGAGCAGTTGGCTTCCTTTACTAGTACTCTAAATTCAAGTACTTTGCTATTGTATTAACCATTATTGTAAGAGAAAATATTCTTCAAGAACTATGTAATTCAATATGCAAATTTTCTGGCAAGAACTCAGTATGCTCTTGAGTTGCTAACAGAATTTAATCTGAATTTAAAATAGCTACAGATAGAGTGTTTCTGTAGTGATTAGGGTATTTCTAAATCAGTGGTGGGTTTCAAAAATTGTTCAAACCTAGTCTGTGGGTGTGGCCTCCTTTGTGGGAGTGGCTTCCACCCATGTGACCAGATGGGAGTGGCTTGCTGCCATGTGACCGGATATGAAGATGCCGACAACACTTGTCAGAACCACCTTGAATTACCTCACACACAGTACTGGCATGCATAAGAATATGACGTAAACTTGTTTTTTAAAAGGCATCTTTGGTTTGAGTTAAAACAACTTCAACACACGCAATGTTCTGATTGCACCACAAACGCAGTAGTCATCCTTACCTTTCACAGAGGCACTGAGTTTTATAAATATGAGCATGATAGTGTAGAATAATCATATCCAAGGACCAGTGGTGGGTTTCAAAAAATTTTGGAACCTCTTCTGTAGGTGTGGCCTGCTTTCCGGGTCCACTGGTGGAACTTCTTCTAACCGGTTCGGTAGATTTGACGAACCAGTTCTACCGAATAGGTGCGAACTGGTAGGAACCCACCTCTGTTCTAAATGTCCTGTTTTCATCACAAGATTTTACCAATGTCTAATAAAGCTTGACAATAAGCACCCTTGCGTCATCAGGCATTAAACAAATAAGTACCCTTGGGTGCTCTACTATGGATTGTGCTACGGTTTCTTTCCATTTCTCCCCTTCAACATAAGATGGGGACAATGAGAGCATTCAGAGGCAATGAGTAAAGCCTTGTGTTTCCATTTGATTTGGATTTCTCAATATTAGGAGATATGGCTTATTTTTGAAGCCAAGAGTTGGCCATTCACCCTCTCTCAATCCAATTTACCTCACAGGGCTGTTGTTGGGAAAATGGGAGGAGGAATGTGTGTTGGATATGTTCACCTTCTTGAATTATTTGTAAAATATAGGTGGGAAAGAAAAGGAAAGGAAAGAAAAGAAGGAAGGAAGGAAAGGAGAAAGAAAGAAAGAAAGAAAGAAAGAAAGAAAGAAAGAAAGACAGACAGACAGACAGACAGAGACAGACAGACAGACGTATGGAGAAAGAAAAATTTCCTTAAATCAGGTTTGTGCACATAGTCAGCTAAACCAAGTAGAGATCACTTTCTAAGGAGTGTGAGTTGTCATCACTTACTTGGTAGCACACCAACGTTTCTCTCAGACAGGAGAAAAAAAATAAAGGAAGCTTGTAAAGATATTTTAGTACCTGATTTATTTCTAGTGGGTTGCTTTTAGCTTGTTGAGTCCCATGGACAGATCTATTTTTATATGTCATGAAGATTTCACCAAGCTTTTGGAGACTGAAATATTTTTTATGGCATCCTTAACATTATACTTGAAATTTAGAATTGTGGGATGATTGTGAGCTTTATCACATCAGTGAGAATTATACTGTTTCTAATCAGCACGCGGTTCACTTTGCACAACACAATAACAGCGCCAAACTCCAACTCCGAATGAATTTTTAATCATCCTTCATATCACATATGTCAGGAATAAACACGCTGAGGTCATTTCTTAACAGATGCGATAAATTCACACATTAAAATTTTGAGACTTGAGAGCACATTTGTATTTCTGGCAAAACACCATCAAGGCTGTACCTCTTGCAAACTATGAATATTTTAATCACTTGATTAAAATATTTGATTCAAGGAGTCATGGAGAGGTGCTACATGAACTCTCAGACATACTGTGAAGCACCTTGGCCTTGAAGAAGGGGAAAGCCTTGCTTGTGTGGCAGGTTTGATTAGACTCATAAGTCAGAAGCTTCACATTCCTCATATGGATGCCTCACAACATAGAATACACCTCCCTGTTATATAGCAATAGCACTTAAACTTATATACAGCTTCACAGTGCTTCACAGCCCCCTCTGAGCAGTTTGCAGAGTCAGCATATTTTCCCCAACAATCTGACTCCTCATTTTACCAACCTTGGAAGGATGGAAAAGATTGTCCATCATCTGGACAATCAGGATCAAACTGCTGGCAGTTGGCAGTGTTAACTTGCAATACTGTATTCTAACCACTGCACCACTAGCACCAATCTTATAGCCTCTGGAACTACCCAAAGTATTTCTGTCAGAGAGATAAGCAGTTCCAAAATATGGTAAATATTTAAATAAATGAATAATCCTGACAAGGAACAGCACATAGTATCAGATCAGGGGTCCAAAGATGAACCCCTCAGGTTTTGCTGCAGTAGTGAGGGAGAAATCCAATCTAGTTCAAGAGTTAATAGAAGTCACTTCTTTCTAAAATCACTTAACAGCTATAGCCTGACTGCAGTAAATTGGACAGGGTCACTTGATTTTTCACTTTACGAAAATGTTACTTGGCAGTTGTTGGACCCAATTGCAGTTGGTAAGTGAGAACTACCTGTATTGTTTCCATTCACCACTTTTGTTGGATTTAGGCTTTATGCTGGTTTTAATTGTACACTGTCCTGGATCAGTTTTGAGTTGGGCCAGCCCCATATATCAAAGATAAATAAATAAACAAACAAGACTAAGTACAAGAGACACTGCAGAGCAACCTTCTTATCCTGATATTCTCTAGGTGCTTTGAACAACAACTGGACACAATTTCCAGGGGTAGGTTTCAACCGGTTTGCGGCGGTCCCTGCAAACCGGTTGGTCGCCGAACCCGGAAGTAAGTAACTTCCGGGAACGGCGAAGGGCGCGCCCGCCCGCCCGCGGTCCTTACCCGGTTTTGATGAGTTCTGCGCTTCCACGCATGCGCAGGACGCATACAGTGCCTGCGCGATCGTCCAGGAGCAGCTGGAGCGTCGTGCAGACGCTAGTATGCATGCGTGCACCACGCGCGTGCACGAGGATGCTGCCGGCCCCATTCCAACCGAACCGGTTGGAACGGGGCGAAAAACCCACCCCTGACAATGTCTGACCATTTTTGCCCATTTCTAACCCCTCCAGGTCTGAAGAAAGCAACTATAAAATATATAAAATAAAATGTTTCCTATTCAGACTGGAGAGTTCCCCAATAAAAGCCACAACAGTAATCGAAACAGAAAGAAGATTAGATCAGGCTTTTGAAAATTACTAAAATCTTTTCAGTGCCAGAGTATTGTTGCTCACACAACTCAGATTCTCTTATATGGAATCTGTCATATGTGGCCATAAAGATCAAAGACCTTAGCAGCTCAATGCCATAATATGGTATGAAGTGACAGAAACTTTCAGGCTGAAATTACTGGATGCCCAGCTCAGATGCACAAGAATACAGTGTTCCGTAATACCAGTATTATACTCTAATACGCTCTGCCGCCTCAAATGAAGCTTTTCAAGAAAAGAAAGTGGTATAAGTCCTAATGTGTATAGCTATTGATCCCTGATGATCTCACTGCCTCAAGGAAAAAAATTGGCAAAAGAGGAAAAGAAATAATTCCATGACAAATCAGAGATTTGCGCCAACAGCAGGAAAAAAAGGGGGAAATATATTTCACTTCCTTTTTGCCTACTAGGCTATCAAAACTGGTGAAAACCAACTGCATTAATGCTTTGTTGATGACTAACTGAGCTGAAGAACATGCTGTATTTTTTGGAGTATAAGACTTTTTTCCCCTCAAAAAAAGGCTGAAAATCTGGGTGCGTCTTATACAATGAATACAGCATTTTTTTGCCTCCTAAAAGCCCGGCCCTTCACCAAAATGGCCGTGCATAGCTTGTAGGAGGCTTTCAGAGAGCTCCTGGAGGCTGGGGAGGGCAGAAATGAGCAAAAAATGGGCTATTTTTTACTCAATTTTGCCCCCCCAGCCCCCAGTAGCACTCTATAAGCTTCCTAATGCCATTTTTTGACAAAAAATGGGCCCACTTTTGCAAAAAATGGGCCAGTTTTTGCTCATTTTTGCCCTCCCCCCACCCGCCCAGGAACACTCAACAAGCCTTATAAGAGCTATTCATGCCCTTTTTTTGGAGTGGGGGAAAGGAGCCCATTTTTTTTTGAAAAACGGGCCGTTTTTGGGAGGTCTGTAGAGTGAAAAAACTTTTTTAAAAAATTTGTCTCTTCAAAACGTCTTAAAACCTTGGTGCGTCTTATACTCCGGTGCGTCATATACTCTGAAAAATATGGTACTCATTGCATATCTGGAATTTAAATGCAATTTAAGAGAAACATCCACTCAGAAGTCCAAGAGACTTACTGTAGAGGCTGTCCCTCAAATAGGTAACCCCATAAGGGTTACCTATCAATTGTGATTTATGGAACATTGAGATAAGGCTGATCAGGCTCCATAAGCTGTTCCAAAAGCTACTGCTTTTTAAAAAATACTGGGGTTGTTCATACACAGACGTCCCTTTCTACATGCAAAATGATGGGTTGTTCTTCTGCTTTGAAGTGTGAAGGGGCACTTTGCTTTGAGATCTTGCTACTGTTTGAGTGTTTTATTTGAAGCTTCATCAAAATAAAGCATCTGTTCCAACCACAACATGTTCCTATAAATAGTCTAGTTATATTCTCTTGAGTGTGATGGATGAAATGGGAACATGCATTCTGAATAAAGTAAATCAAGTCACGTAAGCTTGACTTTAAAGCTTTTAGAGACAGATAAAACTGAACCCTAGCCCTGCTCAGAAATAGCTCAGAACATTAATAATAGATGCAGACATTCTCCTGTAGGACACTAAACCTTCGTCATTTTTTGGCCTCGCACATTAGTGATAACTGAAACCTGACCCAGTTCCCCAAACACGACAAATCCTATGAAGTGAACTCAAAGATTCCTTTATTAGGCGTGCTGGCAGCCCCTGCAAAAAGTTTCTCTCTCAACGCAGGCTAACAAGCTTGTACTCAATCAATCCAGACAAGACCGAGTGGCTGTTGTGTTTTCCTCCCAAGAATTTGGCCAGTATTCCACCACTCAGGCTGGGGGGTGAAAATTTACACCCCTTAGACAGGGTGTGCAACTTGGGAGTCCTCCTGGACCCACAGCTGACTTTAGAACATCACCTGTCAGCTGTGACCAGGGGGGCATTTGCCCAGGTTTGCCTGGTGCACCAGTTGCGTCCCTACCTGAACCGGGAGGCACTCGCAACAGTCACTCACGCCCTCGTGACCTCAAGACTGGACTACTGCAATGTGCTCTACATGGGGCAGCCTTTGAAGAGTATTCGGAGACTTCAACTCGTCCAGAATGCAGCTGGGCGAGCGATTGTGGGTGCACCTCGGTACACCCAGGTTACACCTATCCTCCGCGAGCTGCACTGGCTACCGATCGGTCTCCGGATACGCTTCAAAGTGCTAGTCGTAACTTATAAAGCCCTTCATGGTATTGGACCTGGGTACTTGAGAGACCGCCCGCTGCCAATTACCTCCCAAAGACCCGTTAGATCTCACAGGGTCGGCCTCCTCCAGGTTCCGTCCACCAGCCAGTGCCATCTGGCTACTATCCGGGGGAAGGCCTTCTCTGTAGCAGCTCCGGCCCTTTGGAATGAACTCCCCGCGGAGATCTGGACCCTCACCTCTCTCCAGGCCTTCCGGAAAGCCGTCAAAACCTAGCTGTGCCGGCAGGCCTGGGGATGATGAGTTCCCCTCCCCTCTCGACTGGTATGGCTGTGTGATTTTCGTGTATTTTAATTATGTGTATTGTGTTTATGTTCCCTTTCCCCCCTGAGTTGTTCGCCGCCCTGAGTCCCTCCTGGAGAAGGGTGGCATACAAATAAACCAAATACAATACAACAAGTCAATCCATCCAGAAGATGAATAGTTGTCTGCCACATCTATTCATCTCCACCCCCTGCCTTTTATCCCAGAAGGTGGGGTTTGTTAGCAGCAGTGGCCCTTCCTTCCCAAGGATCGGCCCATGGATTTCCATTGCTCTCTTCTTCTCCGCCTGCTACACATTCGTATGTCAGGCATTGGACCCAGCTGTTCCTCCTCTTCCTCATCAGTCACCTCCAGACCTGGGGGCTGTTGACTCTCCATCTGAAGGCTGATGGATGGTCCAGGCTCCCCCTCTGTCTCTCTCTCTGCCAGCGCCATTCCCTATTTCCCCTCAGAGGTCTCAGGTTGCCTTGATGCTGATCCTGATTCGCACGCTTCCTCCTCCTCTGATTCGGCAGCTGGAGGGGCCGTTAGCCAACAGGGCGCAACAAAACCAACAAAATCTACAGCGAGTTGAACTAATGAATTGTCATGTTTTACAACACCTTGTAAGAAATACACAAAGTGTGGGACTTCATGAAGGACAGATTTCAAAGAGCAAACTCAGACCTAAATGCAGGTAAATAAAATTTGTTCTAATTATCTCAACTCATGCTTCAATCAATATAGTGGGCATTATCTAAGTTCTGAGAACTTATCTTCTCTATTGGACTATATTTTTTGTTAAAGAATGTAAAATACCTTAAGTAAATCATAAATGAAGGTGCCAATTCCAATCTTTCGCCCCTTTAATTGCAATACAGATATCTAAGGAAACATTACAAATTAATATTATTTTTAATGAAGATAATATAATAAGTAGTAAATTTTACTTTTAGACAGAATGATCCAATATGACCTCATCAAATAAAAAACTTTATTTGACATCCTGGTTACACTTTTGCTCATCTGTCAAACTTTATTAGCTTGCTATTCTTCCTCCAAATGTTTACTGAAGCTTCGATGGTCAATTTTTATCAAAATAATCATAATGGAATATATTAAAATAATTTAGTGCATTATTAGTACAACGTATAAGTCAATTACATATGCTTATCGGAGACAATCATTTTGACATGATGCTGCTTTTCATTTTATAAAGTTTAATCAGGTCCTATCAATCAAAATGTTCATATGAAATCCAGAACAAGAAGCCTATTTTTACCACCTTACAAAATATTTGACATTCTTAATTAGAATGGACACTCTTATTTATTTTAGGATCTACTACCTCAATTTAGAAGTTAATATTGTATTGTCACACTTCATCTTCTTTCTTCACACACAGAAAAATAACATAACATTCTTCTATCACTTTTCATATTTCATGTTCCAGACACTGAAAGTATTGTACAGTGCTTCTTTATTTTAAAAAAAATCTTCATAACCAAAACCCAAATGTTGCAGAAAATAACGGGACTTGGACATTTCAGGATCAAGGAGTAGTAGTTTTATTTGGCAGCCAAAGGTTCAGAATAATTTAGCCAAGATAGCCATTTGAAAACCTGAACAGTGTTCTGAAGGAAACATGCATTCTTATACTTTGTCAAAAAGCAGCACAACACGGAAATGCTTAACCCATTTCTGATTGGTTACTGTCTTGCTTCCCCTTTTGTCTGGGCTGCAGGTATTCGAGCATGGGCCTCTGGTCTCATAATGGCTACGTGGCTTTGTAAGAACTTTAGCTGAACTCTGCAGTTTTGGCATTCACACTTCCTGTTCTTTTGCAAGCTTCAAACTCCGTCTTTTACTTTATAATAACAAGATGAAAGGGTCCCTGAGAGGCTATCCAGCCTGACCCCGTATATTCACTCTTAATGTCCAAATCTCACTTTACGTTCTACTTTAATACTGTTAAATAAACTTGAGTCTGTATTCATTCATTCATCCATTCATTCATTTAAAGTGTATGTTTTCATACACCATTCCCCCCCTGAAATCTCTATGTCTATAGACCATGATGCAAACTATGAAGAAGACAAAGATAAACATTTGTATCCAGCCAGATGTCTACACAAGTTGTTCTCCTACTTCTAAAGTTGCAGATACAGCAATGATGTTGTAGTAAAAGAAACTCTTGAAGTTATTCCTTTTCCAGCTACCAAAGGAACCACCAGAAGCTGCAATTGCCATTTGTGTTCAGAATTGTCCAGTTCTGTCTAGTGTCAGCTATTTGCATGTCAAGGATTTCAGTAATCTCTTCTGAAACCCACCCCTTTTACTTATTATTTACCAATTCTCAAGATCAGGTCTCTGTTCCTCCATTCCAACTTTCACCTTGAGGATCTTTCTGATTGCTAAGATCAGCACTGATGATGTTACCTAGTTTGGGTAATGAAAAGTCTGCAAGAAAAGTCTATAAGAAAACAGACAAGCTCGTGCCAATTCTGAGCTACAAATATTGTCCTTTATTTTTACTGAATATCCTTGTACTTACAAGCACCAACAATTGCAATATGGTATAAATAGTGTAAACCATTCATCAGATGACAACACTGGATAGAATGAAAGGAAGATATGAAAAAATAATCTCCATTCTGAGAAACTAAGCATGAAAGGGAAGAGGAAGAAAGAGGGGGGAGAAGGAGAGAATGCAGAGAAATCTATACAAAATTTGCTTTATTTTGCAATATGTGTTCTAGTAGTGATGTGTAAGGTGAAGGCTGGTAACGGTGTTAAGGACCAAGAAAATGTTTTCTTAAATTACATTTGATTCCAGGGGTAGGCTGCTGGGGGTTTGCACAGGTTTGGATGATCCTCTAGCGAAGACTCTGCGCAGTTCGGTGAACCCCCCAACCCCACTCCTGGCTGACGCTGCCCATCCTGCCCATCCCAGGAGTCTCCACGTGGCCCATTCATCATGCCTGGTAAGTGCAGCGCCCACTTGGAGGGGGGCCACCAGAAGTTCCGGAAGTCCAGAAACAGGCCTGTTTCTGGGACCCCAGGGACAGCAGTTTTTACCCTCCCAGAGGCTCGAGAAAAGCCTCCGGAGCCTGGAGAGGAAGAACCACACACACCCGGGCGTGGTGCAAGAGACCGACTAGCCCATGCCCACCATGGCCACGGTCACCCAGCAATGGGGCAGCGAACCTGTTGCTGCAATTTTTGAAGCCCAATCCTGTTTGATTCCAAGAATTACCTATTTGCAATCATTTATGAAGAGACCGCAAAGGACAATAATTAGAAATATACAGAAAACAGAAGGTGATTTAGCATTATCTTTGGATGTTTTGTTCAATGCCCATTGGGGGTTGGTATATTAGCTCCAATTGCTTAGAACACAGAAATCCTGGTCATAGATCTACCTCCAAATGTCATTTACAGCCCATGGTTCATACAAATGCAATATCATTTTTCAACTCAGGTAATATGACTAATATGTAAAGTGGTGGTGGTGGGAAGGAGAGAGAGTGGGGGTGAAAAACAAATCTATAAACATTTGATTAAATGCAAACTGCTACAGTTCTTAATGTTTTCTCCAATGACAAATTTCGACACATGGATCCCCACCAAAATATTGAACTTGTGGAATCCTACCTGAATCGTAAAAATAGTGCATCTGTCACTAGCAAATGGAGGAGGATTTTTATTTTTATTTTCCCTGGAATATATTGGTGCAAATGCTAAAAAGAAAGGAAAGGTCATCCTTCATAGCATACCTTTGTTTCTCATTAAGGATGGGAGATAAATCTACTTGTTTCAAGCAAATGCACTTAAGTGCATAACGTGACTTTCTTAAAGGAAAACGATTTTGCAAAAATGCATATTTATAATGTGCTCAATTGGGAGGAAAATGGAGGAAAATGCAAATGATTTATCCAGCAAGCCACCCACCCACTCCTTTTTAAGCCACACGCTGATGTGGAAATAGAAAGGGTTGAACTCAAGACTGGAAAAATGAAAACTGACAGATATCAAAATAGACTTTCAATTCTTGAAAAGACTTTCAAGATTTTTCATTTACTTTAGCATCCTATCAATAGACATAATAATATATTAAAGATAATTTGCTTGTGGGGGGAAATTACACGAAGCATTTTAAATACATGTTTATCATCCTATACACTGTGGTGGCCTAGTGGGGAAGATACTCACCTCCCACTCAGAAGGTTGAGAGTTCAATCCTAGGCAGTGGCAGATGTTTCTCTATCAGGGTGCAAAGAGAAAATATCTGCTTCCTGTAGGCATCAGGAAGGGCATCCGGCCAGTAAATGCGCAGATCCATTCAGTTGCCCAGACTCCACCCCAAATAAAAGGATTAAAGGCTCATAGAAAGGGGGGAAACCCCACTTTGGAACAACATAAATAATGTCCAATTGTATAAAGAAGTCAAAATCTTAAAGAAACTTTCAGAAAATATATTGCTGTACTACAATAATCTTGCTAATTATTTCACTGTTTAATGACTACATAGAGATTCGTGTGTGTGTGTGTGTGTATAGCTAGGTTCCTTCACTATAAAAATTGCAGGTTGGATTCTCACTTCTTTTGGCACTCTGCTGATTGACATAATGGCAAAACTATGAAACAGTGTGTACAATAATCCAAGTCTTAATTCAATTCCAACAAATGGTTAACACTGTTTGATTTGGTCTAGGATATGGTGATAACGGAACAACAGATTTTATTTCTGAAAGGAATTTAAAACTCCCTTTTCCACGATTGTTTTTGGAAGATTATATGCTTGCTAGGAAAACTCAACAATTGGACACCTCGGGATTCAAGTATGGTGCACAGGTTTATGTATTTTTAATATACGGCTGTATATGGAATTCTCTGTACAACTCAGTGACTCATCAGGATGCTTAGGGTGATACTGACTGCATTTTTTCCTCTTCGTTTGACAATTCAGTTGTGTGGGTGAGTCATCGGTGAAAGCTTCTGGGAGCTATTTTGGAAAAAAAATTAAAGCTGGGAAGCTTTTTAATTTAGAGGATTAAAGTATCTAATAAATATATAATACGATGTAGTAAAATGGAGCAAGAGGTCTTCTTCTTCCTCTTCAGAATTCTGAGTTATAAAATTAAATTGATGGACAGTGGGTTTAATACCAATTGGGGGTTGGGAAAGCATTTCTTCCTGAAATGCATTATTCACTGCAGTGAAATTAATGATGATTGGAAGCTAAAGTCAAGAAGGATGGTTCTACCAGATTTATTGATCGTTTTAGCCAGAGCAATGTATGAAATTCCTGATTTAGAAAAAAGATGTAGCAGGTAATAATTGAAGGAGATGGGCTAGTACTTTCAAATTCTTTAAATTCATAACCACCCATTTAAAAAAAACACACTGAGATGTGGCTTTCCGTATTGCCATTTAGTTCATAATGCATAACATTCCTTTTATTTGGCTTGTTGGATCTGGCATAGGGCAAATCCAGCAAGTTCTACCTTAACCCACATGTCTTCTGCATGTAAAATGATGGCATTAGATATATTTTCCTTTTCAACGTACTATATTAGGGATCCCAAATGCCAGTCCTTGGCCCGGTATCAATCACAGCCCTGTACTGGTCAATGGCCTATTGGAAACTGGGCCGTGCAAGCAGGCAAGTGAATGAGCGGGTGAAGCTCCATTTGCACAACTATTCCATCTCCCCCACTTCTGCCACCACTGCTGCCACTGAGCTGGAAAGGTTGGGGATCACTGGACTGCATGATAGAATTAATAAGTCACTCCTAGGGGTTTCTGATCTGTGCTTAGTAGATTTTGATGGATTGATTATTTATTTTTATATGGCCATTCAACTCACATACAGTGATTCTGGGTGCCATACAGCAATCATAATTTTACATTAAGAAATAGAATTTGGTTATTTTTTAAAGTTGTAGAGATTACTGTATGATACAGAGTTAAGTATGTTAAATGCAACAAAATGGAATGACAGTTCTGTTTCTGACAATGGATAGGGGGCTGGGTTTTTTCTACCCACCTCAAAATGTACTCGACAAGTCCTAGCAGCTCTCTGGAATATGTTTGTATTCAGATTGTAAAAGTAAATGCCTACTTATAAAGTGTTGGATTTCATTTCCAGATTTATGTTGATAATTTTTCTTTAAGATTTATCTGGAAAATGAAACAAAGATTGTAACATTTTTTCTCCTTGACAGAGTATTAAATATAAATAAATTATTTTAAAAGTCAGGTGAAAAATAACTATTAGGAAACTTATGCATACTATTCATTTGAATATTGCAATATTCAGGTTCAAAATCTATCTCAGTAAAAACAAAAAGCAACTATTATAGTAGAGATATAAAAAGAGCATGACAGAGTGTGTGTAAAGATAGTGCATAATGAGAAGATGATAAATCATTACACATACAAATAAAATTTTAGATAGTATTTATTGAAGGATCCTTGATGCTCTCTGAGCTTGCTTGTTTTCTTGCAGACGTTTCATTATCCAAACTAGGTAGCATCATCAGTGCTAGTAAGAAGTGTAGTTTGCTGTCAGTTTATATTCTGGTGGCTTGCTCTGTCAGTTTTGGTGGGGGGTGGTCTTAGACATTCTTTGATTGGGCTGTTTCCTGTTTGCTCTTTAGCAATTTCTTGATTGGAGTACTGTTTACTTGATTGTTGGTCTGGTGTTAACCTTGGAATTAATCTATGTGATCTGGGTGCTGATTACTGGTGAAGACGTGCTGGAGTCTTTTTGTTCCCTTTTGGGGTGGTTGATTGTCTTTTGCATAGGCTATAGCAGTGGTGGGTTTTAAAAATTGTTCGACCCTACTCTATGAGTGTGGCATCCTTCGTGGGAGTGGCTTGCCGCCCATGTGACCGGATATGAAGATGCCGACAACACTTGTCAGAACCACCTTAAATTACCACACACACAGCACTGGCATGCATAAGAATATGATGTAAACTTATTTTTTTAAAGGCATCTTTGGTTTGCGTTAAAACAACTTCAACACACGCAATGTTCTGATTGCACCACAAACACAGTAGTCATCCTTACCTTTCACAGAGGCACTGAGTTTTATAAATATGAGCATGATAGTGTAGAATAATCATATCCAAAGACCAGTGGTGGGTTTCAAAAATTTTTGGAACTTCTTCTGTAGGTGTGGCCTGCTTTCCGGGTCCACTGGTGGAACCACTTCTAACCGGTTCGGTAGATTTGACGAACCGGTTCTACCGAATAGGTGCAAACTGTAGGAACCCACCTCTGGGCTATAGATGTTGTTAATGTCTATGTGTCTATTGATGCCAGGCTTCTAGAAATTCCCTGTCATTGTTGGACTTGGCCTGATCTAGGATGGTTACATTTTTTCAATTGAAACTATGGTTAAATCTGTCCATATATTGTAAAATTAAAGAGTTTTCACCATGTCTTCTGATTGCTAGTTGATGTTCATGGATAGTTCTGCCAGTCTTCAGACTGTTTGTCCTATATAGTGGTTGTTGCAATACTTACATTGTATGTTGTAGGTGACTCCATTTTTTCTTCTTCTGGGGTTGCTGGTCTTTTGGTTTGCTTAGAGATGTTTTGAAGGACTTTAGTTGGCTTCTGTGCTACACTGATTCAGGTGGTTGTAGTAGTCTGTTGGTGGTTTATGAGATATTCTTGATGTATGGCAGTGTAATTTTTTTTAGGGTTTGTGTTGGTTATATTGCATTGGGTTGAATGGATTTTTTCATAGTTGTGTAGATAGCCATTTTGTTGGAATATATTATATAAGATGCTTCATTTCACTTTTCTGCTGCTCCAGATTGCTGCAGAGACAATAACTTCTCTTGGACTGAGAATATCTCAAGGCATATATCTGAGGATTACACTAAATCTAAATTCAATACTAATACATTCGGATCACTTAAACTAAGAATCTAAGATAAAATGGACACTTCAGAAATAGAGCCCTAAAACATATTTTCAGAAATTTAATTCACTGATTCAGAGTTAATTTGGGGAAATTTTCTTTAGTTTCCAATCAGAAAGCTTTAATTATCAGAGCATTTATGGCAAATGTTTCTTACCTTAATGAAGGCATAACTACTGAAGCTTAGTTTCATTACGTTAGAGAGTATTAAAATCCAATTACTTCATAAAATATGAAATTAGCTGCTATGGAGGAATGATGTACAATATCAAACCAGCCCCAGTATCATCCTAGTGATAAATTACCATTGGGGAACTCAAAACTTGAAAATAGGAGAAACCAAATGGAAAAAGAGACTGTATATCGTAATAAATTGAATTAGATTGTGAGTACAAATATCAGAACCCTTTTCAATACCATATGATTTAATACACTCTTTACAAACTAGGAATATATGATAAGTATTTATAAACAAGTATTAAATACTAAATTGGTTATTAAGTAAAAAACGGGAAACTCCAGGAGAAGAATGTCAATGGTTATTCATTGGTATATATATAGAGAGGTAAAATTACCTTTCAAATAAAATTATTTTATTGCAACTGTTGAATGCTTCTATGTCTTACAGGAAGGAACTGATAACTTCAATTAATTACTTAAAATTCACTTGGGTTGCGAACAATATGGTCTGGTGTTTTTTGTAGTGGTATTTGCACAGAAGTCATTTCACTATTACTTTTATTAACTAGGCTTTAAAGATACTTACAGTATTCTGAATTATATGTCATTGGTTCTGAAATTGGCGGACTGACAAGGGAACTGAATATTGGGTGCACTTATGATTGCAAATCTAAAAAAATGTTATAAGATTAAAAGGATACAAACCCACAGCCTAACTACCAACCCGAGCTACTAATATTCATACATATTTCAAAGGATACATACCCAGTTACACAATGATTTGAAAAAGTTACTTCTCTTTCTATTGGACTGTTTAAATGCATTTACATGAAAAAAGTTTTAACACTGAAAATGATTCAGTACGTGGCAGGCCAGATGATGTATTGATAGACTTTGTGATGCCTACATAACACTCTGTTTTGAGTGCATTGGTTAACTGTAGATTTTACAGGTACAAGTCAAGATGCTGGTTATAACCTGACATAAGGTCTAACTCAGGTGTCGGCAACCTGTGGCTCTAGAGCCACATGCGGCTCTTTCACCCCTCTGCTGTGGCTCCCTGTGGCCCTGTCATGGCAGAGGGATGAAAGATGTCACCCTGTCACCTTAGTGTGGGAATGAAGCACCCCTGCACTTGCCTTTCCATGGCAACAGTATTCCACCTGGTACATTTTCTGTTGCCACCAGCAAAGAGGGCTGGGAGAGAATAGCAGGGGTGGATCTTGCTATTCCCCAAGCCTAGCCTTTCTCCTTCCTCGTCGGCAGGGCCAAGAAAAAGAAGGGGGTGGCATGGGGACATGTTCTCCTCCCTGGCCGAGTGCCAAGCACAAAAGCCCAGGGGCGGGGGAGGCTGCCTTAGAACTGCCCCCATTGGCGAATTGGATGGTGGAGAAGCCTGGCCTGGCACTCACACCTATCTAGCACCTCCAACGCGAGCTGCCAATTTTGTAATGTGCCGCATCATTGAGGAAGCTGGGTAATGATGGCTGGGGCCATGGGGAAAAGAAAGTGGAGGCATCAGGGCTGCTTCCCCACTCCTCAGCAAGCCAAGCCCTGGTGGTACATGCCAGAGGGTCACCCCAGCATGCATTTCCAGTGTCTTCTCCTCTGTCCTGAAGTGGGATTGAGTGGAGGGTAGGGGGAAGGGAGCAAGAAGGGACTTCTAGGAGAAGAAGCCCAGATGGCTTTCCTTTTGGTGTGCGGCAGGGGGGAGACCCAATACCCCTTCCATGACTGCCAGCTGCTCTCACAGCACCTTGCACAGCAGTGAAAGCACAATGGGGGAGACTCGGTCCCCTCTTCCTCCTGGAGCCCATTCATTTTTTTTTGCCACTGTCAATTCTCTTTCTCTCGGGGAAGAAAGCAGATCGTGCATCTAATACCAACCAAGGCTGCAGGTTTCCTGCTGCAGTCGGGCAGTGACAGAGAGAGAGATTCAACTCCATCTGCTCCCCTCTCTCCGCCTTTGCTCAGTTTTGCAAGGATTCAGCAGGTACTGCCTTGGTTATGGAGGGGGTCGTCCCATAAGTTGCCTGCCAAGTGTCTTCAGGGGTGCCCAGGGAGGAAGGAGAGAGAGATAAGGAAAGAGACAAAGAGACAGAGAGAGAGAAGCGCGAAAGAGTAGTGAGAGGGAGGGAGATAAAAAAGAGAGAGGGAGGGAGAGAGAGAGATGGGAGAGAGGGCGAGAAAGAGGGAGAAAGAG
This sequence comes from Thamnophis elegans, assembly GCF_009769535.1. Classification (NCBI taxonomy): domain Eukaryota; kingdom Metazoa; phylum Chordata; class Lepidosauria; order Squamata; family Natricidae; genus Thamnophis; species Thamnophis elegans. The sequence continues at coordinate 23,816,930 of NC_045544.1, forward strand.
ATGAGAAAATAAGAGATGAGAGAGGGAGGAGAGGGAGATAGAGAGGGAGGGACAAAGAGATGGGAAAGAGGGAGAGATGTTGGGGAGAGATACCTGTTTCCCATAGAAAACACCTGGAGCCACAAAGCCTGAGTAGGCCTGGCTGGAGGGCGGGGTCCTGTTACTGGGTGAGAGTGAGTGATGTTGACTTAGCCATGCCCCCCCCCCCGCCAACTTTTGTGGCTCCCAGTGTTTTGTTTTCTGTGGGAAATGGGTCCAAATGGCTCTTTTGAGTGCTTAAGGTTACAGACCCCTGGTCTCACTACTTTATCTATCTCCCACGGTATCTGTTCATTCTATTATATCTTAAGTGTGCAGGATCAGTATGTTCAAGTCCCATTGATAATATAATGTACTTGTACTTGTACTTGACGCCTCTTCACCCATCGTGGGTATAGGCGACTTCCATGGAAATTTGACGCCACTGTTTTCGGTCCTGGGCTAGGGTTGTCAGGTGGTGCAGCCAGTCGATAATATAATGTGATCTGATGGAACTCAGACGCATGCCTTCTCTGTCATCACTCCTACCATTTGGAGCAGCACCTAATCCTATTTTTAAAAACTTCTTAAAACCTGGCTCTTGGACTAATACGAGTGAAGGATCCTTTCTTGATGCTACTAGGGAAATCAGTTTGATTTTTCTGTCATTTGCCATCTCTTTTGTTAATTGTTCTATCTTCTTTTAAATTTGCCCATTGTCCACTCATGTTGAATTAGGCAGTCTTATAAATTAAGTAAATTAAGCTTCTTGAACTGAATTTGCATTCTACAACTTAAAGTTTTGATCTGAACCACTCAGTCAATTTGAAGATATTAACTGATCTTTCATCATCGCAATTTCTCCTTTCTGGGGCCACTGAGAAGACAGACGAATGGGCAGCAATCGAAGCAACTTAATGTGTGAGGAGATGAATGCTGAAGCTGAATTAGATCATTTATTTTGAATGGGAGAAATAAAATATAGCCAGAAGCACTTAATTCTAAAAAATAAAAAATCTTCAGCAAGAAATTAAAGCTATTGGAGATAAACTAAATGATTCAGCAACCATGGCTGAGTAAGTAATAATGCTGAGAATAACATTCTGGGGAGGAAGTGAGATGACATAAAAATGAAATTGATTTGAGCCATAAAATTGGGGGCCTGGAAAGCAGAGATATAACAGTTCAAGGTTTTACTGAAAAATGTGCTAGCCTTAATGTAGAATCATTTATTATCAGCTGGCCAACTGAGGTGTTAAAAGTAGATGGTAACATTGCACCAATGATAGAAACAGCACATAAAGTTGATACATCAGGTAAATCATAGTGATTGCTTTATATATGTTAAACATTTGTACAAAAGTAAAGTTTCTTCATGGCAAGATTTGGACACTAGACAGAAATACGGCGTGCTGAATGGACAAGGACAATAGGAGTAAAAACTACAATGCAATGTAACAAATTTAAAGATAATTTTACCAGTAAAAAGTGGTAAAAAGAGGTGACTGAACCTGAATGTAATAAAGTTGCCTAACAGTAGAAAAGTAAGAATCCTCAAAGTCACACCTTCAAATGATATATAAATTCTTCTTGTAATATGATGGTTGCTGAAATTATACAAAAAGTGAACTTTTTAATCATTAGAACAAATCCAGAATTCATTTTTTTCAAAACTTTTAATGGCTAAATGCAAATTTGTAATATAGTACTGCTTCTTTTAAGCCCCCAAAGCCACATTTTGGAGGCCCAAATATTAAAACCATATAAGATTCATAAAGGGCTTTAGAAGTTGTATGTACAGCTTTGTATGTATAATTTACAACACAATTGGGACCAGCATTTCCATATCGCTTAGCAACAGCAAACCCTACAATCCCAGTGGCCATTGTTAATAGAGTGCCTGTCTTTAGGTGAGGCAACTTCTTGTGGGTTCTCCCAACTAGTCAGTGGGGAAGCCAGCAGGAAATTGCAAGCCCCAGTAGATACCTATCTAGTAGGTAGCTAAGCTGTGGCAAATGAGGAAGGGAGCAAGGGGTACGTGGAGGTGCATGGAAGGCATGTGCAGGTTGAGGAGGATGTGCAAGGGTATGAGACATTGTGGTGAGGATTGAAACCAGTGCATAGAGATGAATGAGAGGTATAATGTAGGTTGAGCAAGGTGCACGAGTGCATGAAAAGTGAAGAACAGGTTAGAGCGGGTGCAGTGGGGGTCAGTCCGGGGTACCTGAGGATGTGTGAGAGATATGGGGAGGTCAGGAAGAGTGATTGAGAGTGAAGTGCAGGTTGAGGAGAATAGATTGGGGAGGAGGGTATTGTTTCAGAAAATAAGGAGATTTGGACTGCGAGGTCAAGATAAACTTTATTTTGGCCAAAAGGTCCAGACAGAGATAACAATTTCTAACATCTGGACAACGTTCTAATCCAAACACTTTTGCCAAGAGCACTAAAACCTGGTTCCATGACTGTGGGATTACTGTGCTTGATTGGCCTCTCCATTCTTCCTCCATACTCTGGGTCCTTGGTTTCCAAATGAGATGCAAAAGTTGCTCTCATCAGAAAAGAGGACTTTGGACCACTGAGCAACAAGACTTTGGACCACTGTGCTTCATTAAGACCAGGGTCAACACAGCCGTCTACCAGGAGATTTTGGAGCACTTCATGATTCCTTCTGTAGAAGGAAGGAATCCCCTTTATGGGGATGCTGACTTCATTTTCCAGCTGCCCACACTGCCAAAAGCACCAAAACCTGGTTCAATGACCGTGGGATTACTGTGCTTGATTGGCCAGCAAACTCCCCTTACCTGAACCCCATAGAGAATCTATGGGGCATTGCCAAGAGAAAGATGAGAGACAGGAGACCGAACAATGCAGAAGAGCTGAAGGCCGCTATTGAAGCATCCTGGTCTTCCATAACACCTCAGCAGTGCCACAGGCTGATAGCTTCCATGTCACGCTGCATTGAGGCAGTAATTGCTGCAAAAGGGACCCAAACCAAGTACTGAGTACATATGCATGCTTATACTTTTCAGAGGTCCAATATTGTTCTATGTACAATCCTTGTTTTATTGATTGCATGTAATATTCTAATTTTCTGAGATGGTGATTTGGGGTTTTTATGAGCTGTAAGTCAGATCACAATTATGACAAATCACTACTTGAACTATCTTGCTTTGCATGTAATGAGTCTATCTCATATATTAGTTTCACCTTTTAAGTTGCATTACTGAAATAAATGAACTTTTGCACAATATTCTAATTTTTTGAGTTTCACCTGTAATTCCTGAAGCCATACTGCATGTTTTCCTGACTTTGTTTTTTCTTTCTTCTTTCTTCTCTTTCTTTCTTTCTCTTTCTTTCTTTCTTGTTTTCTCTTTCTTTCTTTGGGGGGGGGGAGCAATCTTTTGCCTGAGATACTAGAAACATGAACAGTACAAACTTTTTTTGGCTGGTTTATTAATTTTATACTCCATTGCATTGTATTTGCAAACCCTCATGTCTCATGGCCCCTGGCAATCTACTCCATTCTTATTTCATCACAAAACAACAACTGCATTGCTAAAGAGGGTTAGGCACTTACCCTAATCTGTGATTTAAACTCTAATTCAGGGGAGATCCTCAGAAATGCATTTTTGCTCCAACGTACTCTCAGAAACAACGTTCAGAAAACTTTACGTAGAAATACACATTAATGTTCAGTTCTATTTTGATAAATACGATAATCAAATTCAGCAAATAGGATACAACAGATCTTACTACTGGTATCATTTTTCTGTCAAATAATCTAAGAATTAGGTTTATTTTTGTGGTTCGTTTTTTACTATACTTTCTATTTGTTTTAGGGAAAGCCCATCATGCATTCTGTAACAGATAAGCAAAATAAACGTATTTCTCCTTCTCTAATGTAACAGCTGCCAGATATGTACGATCACAGCTCCACTGCAGCTAAAAAGCTAAGAACGGAATTAAAATCCAACACACGTGAAAACTCTCCTGAGTCTGACTCGCACGCTACATTAGTGAAGACATCTCCGCGTTTGCACGTTAAAAACCCACAGTGGACTTCTGAGCACTTTATGGAGAGGCCCGCGAGTGGACGCTTAGGCGAGAAAATTAATTCGCAGGCTTGCGAACTCAGGTCGCGAGCCCCAACGCTTCCGCAGAAGAAGAAAAAAAGCCCGAAGGTAGTTCGGTTGTGCCAACAAGAAAGAGAGAGGCGTGATCAGATTAACATTACTGTTTTCCTGCAATTAAGGGCAACGTGCCTTCCACCTTGGTAACTGCGCATGCTCCGATTGGAGAGGACAACCGCAAGCTGGGGGGAGCCAACTCCGAAAAGAGGCTGGTAACCCTGAGCCAGCGTTTCCTCCCCCGATCAGTCCATTTTTAATCCCCCCCCCCATCCGCCTACTCCGCCTTCGCTCCCCCTCCCCTTCTTTCGAATCCTTGCTTGAACTTTTCAGTCCGGTTCTGCAGACGGGTGAGTAGCACGGCGAAAGGCGCCGGAGGGGTAGCGCTTGCTGCGGATGCCGCCTCCGCCTCCTCTTTCTCTCCCGCGGTCTTCCCATTAGCCCGCTTGCCTAGGCACAACGCGGAGGGGGCGGGGAGTCCTTGGGAAGGGGGAAAGGATAGACCACCACCACCCCTATTATCCATCGGCTGCGGGGAAGGGGAGCCCCAGCAGCCTCTGCCTGCGCAGCCCTTACGGGGATCTCGAGTGGAAGAGGGCTCCTCGGTCAGGTGCAGAGCTATTAAAAGCAGCAAACCAGGAGCCTTTGGGCTGGCTGTGCAGAGAAATAATTAGGCCAGATATCGGTTACTCGGCTTGGGTGGTTACGTGAATATCAGGTGTGTGTGTCTATGGAGATTGTCAGTCATCCAGGTCATGGTTGTCTCAAAGATCCTTTTTTCAACAGGCAACTTGGACTTTATGATTTTTCTTTGAAGGCGTTTTGCTTCTCACCGAAGAAGCTTCTTCTGCTCCTTTATGTGTGTGTGCCTATGGAGATTCTCAGTTATCCAGGTCATGGTTGTCCCAAAGGTGCTTTTTTTCTCCCCAAGAGGCAACTGGACTTTCTGTTTTTTCTTTGAAGGCGTTTCGCTTCTCATCCAAGAAGCTTCTTCAACTCCTGTGTGTGTGAGAGGAGGGGGGAGGCAGAGTTATCTGGAGAGGTTAGATTAAGTCTCTACAATTCAGCTCTATCCTTGAGAACTCCTGAATGTTTCCATAAGGAAGGCCTTTTGCCTTTAGCTTCTTCCTAGGTTGTTCTTGTGAACTTCCATCTCCATTCTATATAGCCTGGGATTTCTCAATGGTCTCCTTTACCTCTGCTAATAAGGATTGACAGGTTCTACTGTTTCCCAATGTGGCTGAACTTGAAGAAGTGCTTTTCAAGATCAGCCAAGGTCAATTTTCCAATATGAGTGTTGTGTAGTTCAGTGTTGGACCCAGCCATGATTTTGTCTGGCCTAGACCTCCTGGCCTTTTACAGATTTGATAGTGTCTCCTGTGGCATAAGCTTTTATCAACTACAATTCACATAAAGTAGCTTATGCCTTAACACATGTATGCTTTTTTGTTATTTTTAATGTATCGTGAATATATCTGTTCCTCTGGAAACTGCTTCACAGAATTGTTGTAATTAGGTTCAAGGAAAAACATGAACATGGGAAAAGTATAGAAGAGATTAGGGTTATGCAACATTTTAGATTTTAAAGAATAAAGGTGCTTCAGAAAATACAGGGACATTCATATAGAATCAATCTGACAGCACCTTCTCCTCTAGCACATTTTATATTGTAACACTTCTGATTTTTTGCCACTATAACAGATTCTTCTCTTACAATAGCACCAATCTGCAAGTCCTTATAGTAGACATATTTCCATGGATTTGTGGGGCAGCTGCAGCCTCATTACCCCTAACTGCTTTAACAAGTGGTAGAGAATAGCCCTCTGAGCTTCAAATCCAAAATGCTACATGATTCTAATTAAGCTTATAGTTTTAATTAATTAATTACACAAATGAAGAAAAGGTAGGTATTTGCCCAACCTTCTATAAATAATTTATTTCTTTAACCATTAGCTAATTGCAAGGCACTATAATCTTGGGAACTTGTATTCATTCTGGAGAATCAAGATTTCAATGTTGTTCGTATTCCAGAATATCCTAGATATTATATATAGCTAGACATTGGTAGTCCAAGCTCAGGGGCTGCAGGAAGATAGGAAAATTTTAATTGATTTTGTTTCTTGCAGTTGCCATGCAAGCTAAGACCAGTATGTAATTATTTTTGTTGACCAATTTTAGAGGTGTATTATTTCATAAAGTTACTCTTCCACTATTTTGCTTGTGCATAATATTGCTTCCCTCAATTCTCTGAAGCATAAAAATCATTTTTCATTTTCTGCTGATGAAAGCCATGATGTTAGTAGAGATCTTAATCAGAGTTCACCTTATTTTTCTAGATATTCAAATTACCATTGGGTTTTTTTTATGTTCTACATACATATTGCATTCACTTCCTTAGTTGCCAATTTTATTGACTATGTTGCCTGGGAATTGGAAGAGCTATAATGATCTTGAAATTAAGGCCCCATATTGCAAGACATGTAAATATTGCAAACCTGCTTTGGATGAACATGGAGAGTAAATGCAGACTATGCAATAAATAAAGAAAATCTGATATTCTCTTGATGAGGCCTAATATTATCTTCAATTTTGTCACTGTGACTACTGAACTACATACTTTTGGAACTTAGTCAAGCACAAATTATAGGCAGATTTGCTGACTTCTAGCCTTCCTGAAACAATAGTAGCTCACTAGAGATTAATCATTCAATGTTTATGTTTTGAACACCCATAACAACTCTTACTTCTCCATCCCCCTGTGTTTTTGCCAGCTTAAAAAGCACACACTTCTCTATCTAATCTAATTTCTCCTGGCTTTTAGCAGATGTAAAATTGTCAAAGATAAATGAGTTATGTCCTGCCTTTCTTTGTGCATTATGTATCTTTGTGACAATGTCAGTAATGTTCTCCATGATAATAGATTATATTTAGATGTAAATCTAAAATCTAAACATTGCTGAAGCTGCTTATTCTGTGTGGATAAAAAGTTATTTTCTTTTATCTCAACATTCAGTCCATTATGTTTTACATTTGTCCAAACTATTTATTACACACTTAAAATGATAAAACTATCATAAAAATACATAAAACTGAGTCTCAGTGAAATACTAATTTTGGGAGAAACAGATTTGAAACCTTGATTCGTGTTGCTTAATGATCTTAATGAAAATAAATTATTTTACACTTGAAGTTTTAATACTATAAATAATCATTATGTTACATTTAAACAAAAATCAGATATCTGAACAATGTTGAATTACAGAAGTAAACCAGTTGAAGAAATTGTCCTTAAAATTCTGGATAGATTATCTCTCTCCAAGACAGAACTAGTGCATAATTTGGGGTTTCCCTCGCAGTCTCGGCTCCTGCTGGAAGAGTAATGGCCTTGGCCAGGAGAGTGTTTGACCAAATCCAGAGCAAGCTTAAGCCAGTCCCTCTCTCAGTCCAACCTACCTCATACAATTGCAGGGAAAATAAGAAAAAGAATATGTATTATGTATGCTTCAGAGGTGGTATTCAGCAGGTTCTGACCAGTTTTGGAGAACCGGTAGCGGAAATTTTGAGTACTTCAGAGAACTGGTAAATACCACCTCTGGCTGGCCCCGCCCCCATCTATTCTCTGCCTCCCAAGTCCCAGCTGATTGGAAGGAAATGGGAATTTTGCAGTAATCTTCCCCTGGAGTGGGGAGGGAATGGAGATTTGACAGTATCCTTCCCCTGCCATGCCCACCAAGCCATGCCACACCCACCAAGCCACACTCACAGAACTTGTAGTAAAATAAATTGAATCCCACCACTGGTATCCTTCCTGCCTTGAGCTATTTATAAAATTTAAAAAAAACTTTGAAGGCTACAGCTGTAGGTACTTTTGGAGCACCATGATATACCTATATAATACTAATGCTTCATTAGCGCTTCATTAAACATTTTTTAAAGGTTAGGAAAATTATTGTAATTGGCTTAGGCGCGTTATGTTTTGCATTTGCCTTCTAGAGTTTCATTATGGTTTTCATTTGTTTACTTATTTGTAATTCATTGTTAGGACTCCAGAGTTGGAATTACTAGTTGCATGGCAATATAAACTGGGAAATGTATGGAAATGCTTCATCCTTGGTGCCTAGTCTCCATGTTACAGATAGTAAAGTAGATGTGTAGATGATGGAGATGTTTTGTTCTTTTTCTACTAACTTGAACATACCAATCCTTTGAGACTAGTAGAAGGGAAAGCTAAGGGTATAAGCTTGTATTACAGTGGTTCTTGTTGTCAGAGAAATCACATACCATAAATGCTTTCTGATTTACCCATCCTCTTCAATCCTCAAAGTACTAATAATGGGAAAAGCAGAACTTTGCTCAGTGCTAGGATTGAAATTCAAATAGTGCCTGCTTCAGAGAGACAGGTGTATTCCTAAATCATTTTTGGGTGGAAAGGATATGTCTTAATGCACCTTTTAAGATATCGCAAAAGCCAAATTTGAGATTTGTTTTCTTATTGGAAAATGATTCAGTAGGATCAAATATTTAAAGAATAATGCCTATCTGTCCATTGTAATTAACAGGATGACAGAATAAAAGATATGAAGCTGTGTCTTGTAAAAAAGGACATATATTGTTTGATAACAAGTCTTAGCATCTTTTTTTATTTTGAATAAATGTACTGTTTTTATCAAGATTTCATAACTATCTATCTCTTTATATCTGAAAGAGATGCTTTAAAGTTATATAAATAAAGAGAGTTGGGTCAACCAGGAGATCATAGGAAGCAATGAACTATTTATGGAGATCATGGCAAAGGGAAGAAAAACCTACCTTCTTTCATTAGCCAATGAAGCCGTACCTGTTTCCACTTTTGTGTTCTTTTCTTTTTCCCTCTGCTTTTTATTTCAACCTGTTAGATATTGTCCTGGGTTGGGACTGTTTTATCTTTTAAAGATAAAGGGTTCCTTGTCTCCATGTTAGAACAGTTGCTTTATGTGTGGAAGATCCCAGATAGACAAATAATGAAAGAAACATTGTTGCATTGTGCTACAAGATCCCTGGCTTTCATGACCCATAAACAAATGGGTCTTGCGCGGAAAATGAACAACACTGAATTTGTAATTCTGCCCTTCCTTGCCGCTGAATCTATTCATTACCCCATCCTAGCAAATCAGCCGGAGGCATTTTCAGGTAGCCTGGGATATTGTTTACGTAGATGAGATAGTGCAGGCTCTCAGACTGGATTTCTTTGAGGGCTGGATCAGCCTTGTAGTTCTCCGTGGGCCGGCGAGGGGGGGGGGAGACAGGAGCGACACCTTCTGCAGCACCCTGATGGCCATAATGGGGCACGGAGGGACCGCGCACACCCTCACCTCATTTTCGGCCTGGACGGCCTCTTGCAGCACTTTGCCACAGTCCCCCCGTGCCCCATTTTGGCCAGCACAGGACTGCAGGAGGCTGTCTAGGTTGAAAATGGGGCACGTTGGGGAGGCATTTTTGCTAGCAGAGGCACAGCAGGCCAGTCCTTTTCTATTTCCAGGCTGGCCCTGGGGACCAATTTTAAGCAGGGTTTAAATCTAAGCAGATTTAGGCTTTGAGCTACTCATATGATAACTTCCAGTTCTTTCACATGCTCTTTGAACAGCTTATTGAATTAGTTTGCAAGCAGTTGCAAGAAGCTAGGGAAGACTGACTGACTGAACAGGCAGGGAGACTAATAAAGTGAGAAAGAGCTTTTCTCCATTGCACCTCTGATTTTGTCTGAACATAACTACTCTCAATCTTTCTATTTGCAACCCTGAACATCTATTGTGTTCTTTCATGTATTATTAGCTTCTTTTCAAGCAACAGCTAGAAGCACCATTTGCCTTGTTGTTTTCTATCCTTAATGCTTTTTGCAAAACAGCAGATATCCCCCTAAGTCAGCTCCTTCTTAACTTCTCCTTTTTGCTTTGCTTTTCCACTTTTAACGGAATTATTTTAGTTTGTGGTTTAAAGTCAACAGTAAAAAATATTCCACATAGCAATGCAATTTCTTAATATCCTGAAATAATAAAACATAGAGTTGGAAGCAATAATTAGATAATTAAGTTCAGTATTCTGTGTCTGTAATATTAACGTCTTCCTTACAATAAAGTCTTATTTTTATTTCTACCATGGGGGTTAGGGAAGATTCAAATTTTTTGGATAGACTTGTTAATAGATCATAACATGAAAAACTGAGAATTGTAATCTTAGAGAATTGGAGTGCCACGATCAATATTGATAGTATTGAACTAGATGACATGATAGGTTTGACATAAATAAGTTCAGTGTTTTCCTATGTTAAGATGTATTCAGGGCTTAGGAAATTTTAGGTCTTATATACATATTAAATAATTCTATAATGTTAGTGTGAATTTGTTTTAGTTGATTGCAAAATTTAAAACTCTACGGTCATGTTTTTTTTCTTGTTTACATGCAGCTGGACGCTTCCTATCTGTGTCCTGAACTACCATGATATCATGGCAAGATTTCGCAGGAGAACATGCATTGTTTTGCTGCTTTTTATTTTATTTATTTGCTCTATAATGATGGCACTGAAAACTCTGAGACCAGAAAGAGTTGGGTTTGGAGATCCATTTGGTCTTGGCCTGTTACCAGATTTTCAGCAACAGACAACACATTTGAAAAAGAAGTTCAGTCTGCATAAAGGAGCAAAAGAAGACAGTTTCCCACGGACCAAAAGTGTTCATCCTCTACCGATGAATCTCAAAACATCTACAACTTCTGTAAGAAAAATGGAAGAGCTACCTCCTCCCAATTATAACTTCCATGTGTTTTACTACAGCTGGTATGGGACTCCACAATTCGATGGAAAATATATTCACTGGAACCACCCCTTATTGACACACTGGGATCCAAAAATTGCAAGTGGTTATCCAAAAGGCAAACACAATCCTCCAGAAGATATTGGATCAAGTTTCTACCCAGAACTTGGACCTTATAGCTCTAAAGACCCATCTGTCATAGAAGCTCACATGAAGCAAATGAGATCAGCATCCATTGGTAAATATTCCATCTCTTTTCCCCTCGTCGTCCCCCCCCCACCTCAAAGCCTCTGTCCTGCATCCCTTTGCTTGCTTGCTTGCTTTTAGCTTCCTCCCAAAGCCTTTGTTTTGGCTGTACAGCATATAAAATTAATCTAATTGCTAGCAAAGGAAAGTAATAGTCCCGAGATTAACATATTGTCAGGCGTGCCTCCTTCAGTAACCAAGAAAGAAACCTCTCAACTCCATTGTTTAGGAATTAAAAGTACTTTATGATTTTAACAATGGGGAACGGACCTACGTACTTTGGCCCCAATTTCTTTGACTTTTGGGTGATTTGCAGAAACTTGGTGGACAAGTTTCTGCCTATCTCCCTATCTCCTACTTGGTACTCTTTAGACTTAACCCTTCTCTTATCTACTTGAGCCTGGCAAGCGGCATCTAACACTTTGCGGGTCATGGGCCAAAACTGGCAAAGTTGATCACTCCACTGAGACAAGGCCAAAATTTGCGGTTTCTCTTGAGGCAATTCAGGAATTGGCACAAAGTCCTGACCAAACACAACTTTAAAAGGGGTCATGCCGGTACTGCTGTGTACCAAATTATTGTACGCTACCTCTGCGTATGGTAACAGTTCAGCCCAATTATCCTGTTGATAATTGATGGAACACCGGAGGTACTGCTCCGAAACCGATTTAGTCCATTCACAAGCCCCATTAGTCTGAGGATGGTGGGCGCAGCCAATTAATTTCAAGAACTCTTTCCAAAAGAGGGAGATGAATTGGACCCCCCTGTCTGAAATAATGCATTCAGGCACTCCATGCAACCTATATACATGTGAAATAAATAACTTAGCCAACGACTTTGCTGATGGGATCTTAGAGCAAGGCACAAAATGAACCTGTTTAGAAAACAGATTGGTGATAACCCAAATAACGGTATTTCCCAGACTTTCTGGTAACTTGACAATAAAGTCCATTGATATCTCCTTCCATGGGGCCCCAGGACAGGCAACACTTTGGAGGAGACCCTGGGGCTTCCCCAGTGGTCTTTTTGCGGCTGCACAGATGGGACAACTGGCTATGTAGGACTCAATATCTTTTTTCAATGAACGCCATCAAAATTGTCTCTTAATCAAATGCAGTCTTTGCAAATCTAAAATGTCCCGCCATTCTCGAATTGTGAGCCCGTTGAAGAACGACAGGTTTCAAGTCAGCAGGAACATACAGTTTAGCTCCTACCCACGCCAGTCCATCTTTCATGGTGCATTCATCAGAATGTTCCTTGAACCAGTCATCGGATTCAAGACCCTCTTTGACTTTGTTCATTAGGTCCATAGTCACATCCAAGTCCACTGGGCCTCGCCTCCTAGTAACCATTGGGGCAGCCATATTTTTAGCTGGGATGACCGGATGAATTATGCTCAACTTAGGGCTGTTGTACTGGGGAAGCCTGGACAGGGCGTCAGCCATAAAGTTCTTCCCCTCTGGGATGTATTTGAGGGTAAAGTTGAAACGGTTGAAATGTTGTGGCCAACGCACTTGTTTAGGTCACAACTTACATGGGGTCTTCAACGCTTCTAAATTTTTATTATCAATCCATACTTCAAAAGGGTGTTTCGCTCCCTCAGGAAGTGCCGCCAGGTCATCAAAGCCTATCTGACAGCAAACGTTTCCTTTTCTCATATGGCCCATCACCTTTCTGTCTCTATAAGCTTCTGTGAGGTGTAAGCGCATGATTACAATTTACCCTTGACATTTTTTTAAAGTAATACTGCCCCCACCGCCAAATCACTGGCATCAGCTTGTACCATGGCGCATGCATATCAGGGTATTTCAAAACTGCTTCTGCTGCAAAGAGTCGCTTTAATTTCTCAAAAGCGGCTTGACACTCCATAGTCCAGTTCAAAGGCTTACCTGGCCTAGGTTTGGTTTCTCCCTTTGATTTTAGATTTGTAATGGGCAGTGCAATGCTAGTGAACGAGGGAATAAATTGATGTTAAAAATTTGCAAATTCCAAAAAACTTTGCAATTGCTTCCGGGTGCGATGAGGTGCCCAATCAGTGACCACCTGGACTTTTGCTGGGTCCATCTCAATGCCTTTGTGGGAAATGCGGTATTCTAGGTAATTGATTTTCTCTTGATGAAATTCATATTTAGATAATTTTGTGTAAAATTCAGTGGCCCGGAGTTTTTGGAGGACTGAGCGCATCTTCATGTGTTCATCACATGTTTCCGTGTAGATAAGGATGTCATCAAGGTAGAATAACATGCCCTTGTACAGGTGCTCATGCAAAACTTCATTTATCTTTTTTTTATAAATAATTTTTATTAAATGTTTTGATCTTTAAAAACAATAGGAAAGACACAGCAAAGAAAAAAAAACACAATAAGACAAAACAAAACACAACACAGATCATACCTAACAATATACAGTAATTTTACAGCTTTCTCTATCAGCTTTCCTTCTTAGCTTTTATAATTCTCTCTTCTGCATTGCCTTCCTCTCACTATAACCTTGTCCTATAATGTAACAAACATAGTATATTAACACTTATAATAGTATTCATTATTTATATCTCCATATATTTGTATTCTCTATTTCTGTCTTGGCTTCTGCTTTGTAGCCACTTGTACATTTTATTCCATACTTTATAGAAGTCCGATTCTTCTTTTTCTTTTAGTTCTATTGTCATTTTATCCATTTCTGCGCATTTGAGTATTTTCCTGATTGTAATTTCATCTGAGGGTGTATTGATTTTTTTCCAATTTTGTGTGAAGGTAATCCTGGCTGCAGTGAGTATGTGTATGATTATGTATTGAGATTGTTTGTCCATTTTTTGATCCAGTAGTCCAGTGGCTTGGAGTTTTGTTATTTTTTTGTTTGTTTTTGGATTGCCCTTTTAAATTCTAGCCTTGTTATTTTTTCATTTAATTTTTTTTGTTTGTTTGTTTCCGGTAGGGTTGGAAGATTCCTCCTCTGGAGATATCTTTTAATATCCCCCTCTTCTATTTCCTCTCGGCAGTACAATGCTTGGAAATATCTTACTGCTATACTTCTTTTTTCCCCTTCCTTTTAGCAATATAGCAATAGCAGTAGACTTATATACCGCTTCATAGGGCTTTCAGCCCTCTCTAAGCGGTTTACAGAGAGTCAGCATATTGCCCCCAACAATCTGGGTCCTCATTTTACCCACCTCGGAAGGATGGAAGGCTGAGTCAACCCTGAGCCGGTGAGATTTGAACCACTGAACTGCTGATCTAGCAGTAGCCTGCAGTGCTGCATTTAACCACTGCGCCACCTCGGCCTTTTGGTGGTGTATCACCCCTTCTTCGTCCTCTAGTTGCTGTATTAATTTCTTTTCTTTCTCTCTTTTTAGTTTATAGGCTAGCCATCTCCCAGGTTTATTGGCATTTTCGAAATAATTTTGCCTACTTGATCTAATTTTCTGGGTCACTTCTTCTTGTGTAATTAAGTTTAATCTATGTTTAATTATTTCTTTTTCTTCTTTGGCTTCTTTGCTTTGAGGTTCTTTCTGGAGTTTATATTCTAATTTCCCCAGTTTCTCCTGAAGCTCTGTATATCATTTCTTTTTATCTTTGTTTCTTCTTATTGTATATGCTATCGTAATGCCTCGCACATAAGCTTTAGCTGTATCCCATAGGTTTTGAATGGTTGTCTGTTCATTCCAGTTTTCTTTTAGGAAAAATGCTAATTCTTTTTCCACATACTGTACATAATTCTTTTCTTTCACAACCCTCTGATTAATGGTCCATCTCTTTTTCCTTTTTGCTTCTCCTTTCCATCTGATTATTTATCGGTTATGGTCTGCCCACATGTTCTGTGTTATTTCTACCTCTTCTGCACCTTTCTCCATTTCTGGATCCATCCACACCATGTCGATCCTGGACCATGAATTATGGGGGTTTGAAAAGAATGTGTATTGACTCTTCTGTGGATTGATTTCTCTCCATCTTTTAGATTTAGTTCTTGAACTATTTCAAAGAATGTATTTGGTAGAGTTCTCCTTCATAGTTTTTTTTATTATCCGTTTTATAGTCTTTCTTTGGATCTACCACTGCATTGAAGTCCTCTAATCGACATATGTTATCCAGTTCTGCAATCCGTTTATGTAGTTTACTATAGTATTCTTTCTGGTTTGTGTTTGGTGCATATATGACTGCAATTAATACTCTTCTTTGTTTTATTGATATTTCAATTAATAATGTTCTTCTCTCTTCATCTGCGTATACCTGTTTAGGTTTTAGCCAGTCCTTTATATATACTGCAATTCCTCTTTTCTTTGATCAGCCAGGGCCAGATGTAACTTTCCTAATTTTGGAGATTCCAGAATACTACCATTTTTTTAATGTGAACTTCCTGTAGACATGTGATATCCATGTTTTGTTTTTGGAACTTAGAAATCGTTTGTCTTCTTTTTATAGGTGAATTTAATCCATTTATATTGACTGATATTAATTTCACTTCCTCCTCTATCCTGTTACTTGTTTATCGCCTTTGTTCCTCTACTTGGTTTTGTTTCCCTTTGGTTTCTCGTCGTCACTCCTTCTCTTTCCTGTATCGGTCTTCTTTCTCACATCTTGGTCTAGTCCTTTTTCTTCCGTCAGCTGCTCCTCTTGGCTTTGGGTTTCCAACTTCTCTCTCCTGTCTGATTCTCCCTCTATGTAGTGTTCATAGAATTCCTGGACTTTCTCTATAGGGTCAATCCTTATTTTCTTATCTTGCCAAGATATTAACATGCCTTCTGGTATCAACCAGCGAAACATTATTTTATATTTTATCAGTTGTGTAGAGAGGAATTGGTAGTTCCTTCTTTGTTCTCTGATTCTCTTTGGTATTTGTTTAAGGGTTATGACTTCTTTTCCTTTATGGACAAGCTGTTCATCCCTTGTTCTTTTGTAAATTTCGTCTCTGACAGCTTTTTTTGCAAATCTTATGTGTATTTCATGGGGAAACATATCTTCGTGCATAATAGTATGCACTCTATAGATTTCATCAATATTGTTCCTCAGTTCACTTTTGTCCATTTGCAATTGGTCAGCTAGAAGATCACTCATGAGCAAAAGTTCATTTATCAATTGCATGAAAACTGCTGGCACCCCCTGCAGTCCAAACGGGAGTAGTCTGAATTGGAAGCATCCCAAAGGGCAATTGAACGCAGTTTTCCACTCATCCCCCTCTTTGATTCTGACTCTGTAGTAGGCCTCCCTTAGGTCCAACTTTGTGAAAATCTTCCCCTTCCCCAAGTGGGCCAACGTATCCTTCATGAATGGCAGAGGGTATATATTTTCCATGAAAATCCCATTTAGGTTTTTGTAATTAAGGCATAAACGAAAGGAGCCATCTTTCTTTTCCCTGAACAATACAGGTGCGGCCACCCATGGCCTAGCAAGTTGTATAAAACCTCTTTTTAAGTTTTTGTCAATAAACTTCCGTAATTCCTCCATTTGACGTGCGGTCATCGAGTAAATCTGGAGCTTAGCGGGTTTTTCCCCTGGGATGATCTCGATCCTGCAATCAGCGCGGTGAGGAGGGTACAATGTGTCAGAAGCTTTTTCACTGAAAACTTCCTTGAGATCCCAATATTCTTTAGGGATTTTTTCTTGTCCTTCAAGTTTTTCTTGCACTGCAGCCACTAGGTTTGGTTCAGCCTTGGCTGTGGGACATCCTCCCCTTCCTCTCCAAGGGTTTATAGAAACGGATACGCAACCACCTTTTCTCCAATTCACATATGGATGCCATTTTCATAGCCAGGGCAATCCCAGGATGAGGGGACTATCCATCCCTGGTGCAACGATGAAGCTCAAAGTCTCTTGGTGATCCCCCATCCACATCTCTACTGGTTCAGTTACAAAATGGGCAGCCCCCCGCCCCCCAGCCACAGACCCGTCCAACTGGCAAAAAGCAATGGGCATTTTTAAAGTTCTCAGCTTCAATCCCATTTTCTCCACCACTTCCGGGCTAATTATGCAATGTGTGCAATCAGAGTCCAAGAGGGCCAGCACCTTTCCCTGGGCACCAGTAGAGAGCATCTTACGTTCTACTGGGATGGTCATGGGGCCCAATCGGGGACTTACCAAATGGTTGTCATCCGAGTCAGTTTCACTTTCCCCAGAAAGAAAGGAGGGTTCTTCTTCCCCTCGGTTGGGAGGGAAATCTCCAACAGGTTCTACCCCTTTCAAGGCGGTGTCGTTTCACTTGTTTGGCTTCTTTCCTCCAGCAGCTGTGGGTTTTAGGCTAATTTTTGAGTGGCAGCTTGCTGCTCGGTGCCCCTCCTTCCCACAGCAGAAACAAGCAGTTGATTGGGGCTTACTTGCAGACCAACCCTTTCCTCCTTTCGGAGCACCTCTCGGGGGGGGAGGGGGATTTTTACCTTTCTCACTGTCTTCCCAGTATTTACCCCTGGCTAAGTCAATCGCCACATCTGCTGCCAACTGGTACCAGTGTTGCAGGTTATGTGCCCCCCCCCCATTAATACAGTTCTGGTATATATTTTGATTCAGGCCATCCATAAAACTGTCCATTAAAGCCTCCTCGGACCATTGTCGCATATGTATGAAATTCTTGAATGTATTCAGCCACTGGACTTCTTCCCTGAGTAAAAGTTTTCATTTTACTTCTTGTCTTACTCTCGGCTAGCAGGTCATCAAAGTGTTTCCTCAGGGCGGTCATAAACGCTTTGTAATTCCTCAGCAGGGGGGAGTCATCATTATGCACGGCAACCATCCAAGCTGCCACCTTATTCTCCAATGCCATAGTTACCGCTCTCACCTTGGCTTCCTTGTTGGGGAAATCTTCTCCAAACTGTTGCATGAAATTCCAGACCTGTACCAGGAAGAACCCTAGTTCTTTGGGATCACCTCCGAATTTCACTCTAAGAGGAGGAGCTTTGCCATTTGGTGTCTGCGAGGGACCCATTCGGTTGCTGCTGGGGCTCTCCCACCCTGATCAGCTCCACTGTCTGCCCCCAGCCTCCCCCCCCCCCCCGGTTGAGACAGATCCTCCTCAGATCTTCTTGATCAGGGAAATCTGCTTCCTTCTCAGCCTGGCTCTGACAGAACCATCATTTCTCCCAAGCCTCTTAGAAAAGTTTCACAGCATGGGACATCATGAGATCCTCTTCTTTGGCTTCCTGCCAGGCAGCTGCAGGATGCCGACATCGGCTGGTGGTAACTCCAGCCGGCATTTCCTCAGGCTTGTATCTCTGCCCCACTCCCAACGACCATCTAGGGCGAATGGATCTTTCCTCCAAATCCAGTTTCGCCATACACTCCATCTCCAAGGGGCATGAGTATCCAGCAGCTTCCAAGTTGTCCTCCTGGTCACTGCCTGGGTTGGACATTTCTTTGAAGGTTATGGTTTTATTGCACTCCCCTCGGAAGGTGTTAGCTCCGGATGAGTGCGGAAGCAGACCTTGCTTAATGTCAGGCGTGCCTCCTTCAGTAACCAAGAAAGAAACCTTTCAACTTCATAGTTTAGGAATTAAAAGTACTTTTACTAATTATGAAAAGATAGCAGCAAAGTAAAGCAAGGTCTCAATCAGAAAAGCACAAAATCATACATATCAAACATTTTCCCAACCCCCAACAACCCCCACCCCATTGCTCAATCTGTAACTCCCGTAGGTGTCATGTGGGTTGCATCTCCAAGAAGCATCATCAGGTTGGTATGCAGGATGGTTGGCCTTGACCAGGTCCAAACTTCGGCCATCTGTATGTGCAGAAGATATGAGAACAAAACTCCCTTTTTTACTATCCTTCCTGTACCAGTTATTCCCATCCCAAATACTATGCCTCCCCCCGTTTCCATGGCAGCTGAAAGCAAGTAAGCAAAGCAGAGGCTGACATATATTAAACTCAGCAGCACACATTTCCTAGTCTACGACCAGAGAACAAGCCCAATCTTCAAGGCCAATTTAAAGGATGGCAAGATCAGAGCACCTTAATTTTCTGGGAAATGCTGTGTAAGAAGGCAAACATCCCAACAGGGAAACCATACCACTAAGTGTCAACGTTTGTTGCAGAAATCACATCCAGAAAGCACCGATTCAGCAGGATTCATTAACTGTATTTATATACATAATAACACATGAATAAATGTACAATACCAAGAGTGGTTCTTCAGTTTCAGATTAGAGCAGCAGTTCCAGACTAGTTTCATTTCCAGCACAGAGCTTAATACAGACAAAAAGAACCTCCTCTATACAGGGCAGTTAAGCTAAGCCTAAGCCATGCCCAGGCACCTAGTTGTCTTCAGCAAATACTGTTTCAGTTTCTAAACAGCCCTCATTGGCTGTCCTGTTACCATGCCTATTCATTGGCTGACCTTGTTGCCATGTCTCTGCGAGTCATAAATATTCTGACACTAAGTCTCATCAGAAGAGCTTGTTTTAAAGTTGAGAGCATGTCCCCTCTTTCTATCTTAGAGGATCGGCAGAAATAATGAGAGAAAGGCAGTCAGCCAGATAGTGATAGTAGTCGGGTCCTAGATTTGGTAAGATTTTGTGCGTCACAAACAGCAACATAATTTGCAATCAATTTGCAATCAATGCAGCAGAGAGAATTAGAACACAATCACTTCCTTGACTACTGTCTTCTGGACCAGCTGTAGTTTCCAAATGGTCTTTGAGGGCCGCCTTATATATTTATTTATTTTGGGGGGGGGGGGAATCTTTTTTTATTTTATTCATTTTCACATTCCATTTTACAATCACTTATATACAGGGTATTTGCTATAAGAAAAAAAAAGAAAGATAAAAAAAAAATAAAACAAAATAAAAAAGAAAACACAACTCATCATTCACAACCCCACCTGGCACTTCCATCCTCCATACACCCCATCTACCCCCTCCAACTTTCCTTTCCTCCCTCTAACACTCCCCTCCTACTTCCCTTTCCCCTCAAACCTTCCTTCTCCCCTTACTCCCAACACGCCCTCCTTACATTCCCCTTACTCCTTCCTTACTCCTCCCTCTTCTTTCCCTCTACCTCTCTCCTTGGTGTATGCCTTTATTCAAGTGTTGTTTAATCTGATAAAAAGTAAAATAAACCAAGGAAAAAAAATATAAAGAAAGAAAAGAGAAAAAAAAACGGAAAAAAACAACAACCGTATATAAGTGCATTCTTGTTCTTATTGAGACTATGTTAACACCCACCCACCCACCCCCCATAAATCCCCATCCCTAATCCTCCCGACTTCCCAGGGCCCACACCTGGCACTGCCTTCTATCTAAAGTATCTTGTGTTCGTATGGATTAAAAATAAAAGTAATATATTAAAGGAAAGAAAAACAAGAAAAAAGAAAGAAAAGAAAAAAGAAAAAGGAAAAAAAAGAAAAAGAACTCTTTGTGTTAAGCTCAGCCCCCCATCTTTATCTATGCTTAAATAGTGTAAGTCATTCTATCTATATTTTATTCTCGTCTCTTGCTTCTTTGTTATTTACCCCAACCTCCTGTAGACTCTCCCGTTCCTCTTCCTTAACCTTGTATTCAGATAAACATTTATACAAATTTGTATAGGCATCAATATACAGTCTAACTCAAAAGTAATCCCTACCAGTAAAATTTAAGCAGCGTGGATCATTCCACATATTCAAATATTACTTTACAGAAAAATAATCAAACTTTCCCTTCTAATAGGATTTAAACAGCGTAAATAATCTTTCTTGACCATATTTTCAAACAGTAATTCAAAATAATCTAACCAAACCTTCCCTTCTTAGTAAAATTTAAGCAGCGTGGATCAAATATTACTTTACACAAAAATCAGTTTACATTCTATCTTAAGATGATCCCGACCGGCTTTCCCTTCTAATAGGATTTAAACAACGTAAATCATTCCGCATGCATTTAACCCTCATCCCTTGCTTGTCTGATATTTACCACTATCAAATTTATGCAGACATTAGTTTAAGATCTAGCTCAAAATAATTTCACCAAACTTTCCCTTCTAATAAGAATTAAATAGCATGGATCATTCCACATATTCAAATAATACTTTCAACAAGAATCAGTTAACCTTCTGTTTTAAAAAAATAATCTCGTCCAACTTTCCCTTCTAACAGAATTTAAACAACATAAATCATTTTGCATCCTTTTACATTTATGCATTCAATATCACCCCACCAATATACGTAAATCATTCCGCATGCATTTTACCCTCATCCCTTGCTTCTCTGATATTTACCACTATCAAATTTATGCAAACATTAATTTAAAATCTAACTCAAAATAATTTCACCAAGCTTTCCCTTCTAATAAAAATTAAATAGCATGGATCATTCCACATATTCAAATAATACTTTCAACAAGAATCAGTTTACCTTCTGTTTTAAAGTAATCCCTTCTAACAGAATTTACACAACATAGATCATTCCGCATTCATTTTACATGTATACAATCAGTATCACCCCACCAATAAGTTCCGCTTTTTCTACCGGAGAGAGGTCGCAAACCCCCATTCAGTCCACAACTTTGGCAAATATTTTAAAATGTCTAAATCCTCGATCTCCGCTTTTCTGCTTCTCCGAGGGAGGAAAGGCTACCCCCTCCATCTTGCAGCCATGTGGTCTGTTGCTTGCCTTCTCCTTCAGCTTGTCTCTCCTCTTTCCCAAGTGAATCAGGAAGTCCCGCCTTCAAAGTCTTGTAATAGAAATCTCGAGCCTCCGAAACAGAGTTAAGACGAAGTCTTTGATTCTCAAATGTGACCGTAATGCCGGCTGGGGCCTCCCATCTATATTGAATCTGTTGATTTCTAAGCTCTTTTGTTAAAAATGCATAGTCTCTTCTTGCTCTCAACATCTGGAAAGGTATTTCTTTGAAGACAATCAAGTCCTGGTCATCAACTCGCAGACTGTTATTATGAAACTTTTGCATAATCGCGTTTCTGGATTCTTTTGTGGAAAAATATATAATTATGTCCCTCGGGAGCTGTCGCTGTTCCGCTACCAACGAGTTCTGGCGATAGATTTTCCGAATCTGCCAATCAAAGTTAAGTCCCGGGCTTCCCACCGCATGGCTGAAGGCTTCAACAAAGGTCTGTTTCAGATTCTCTCGCTCCTTTTCGCGGAATCCTCTGACTCTTATTGCGAATGCCTTCTTATTAAAATTTATCATCACGAGCTGTTCTTGAGTGTCTCTAATTTTTTGTTGCAATATTTGAATATAAGTAGTCAAATTAAAATTAGCCTCCTCCAAGCTTTCCAATTTATTCTCTATTTCAGCAGAATAATCTGACAGGGCAGACACGGCTGCAAACGTATTCGCCTTCATTTGGTCAATTTTAGACTTTAAATCATCATATAGCTCCAATACAAATTCCTTAATTTCTTGTTTAAAATCATTAAGCATTTGAAAGAAAAATTCCTGTGTTAAAAATTCTCCAGTAGAGGGCGTAGGAGACAAGGGCTGCGATTCCAGTATAGATTCTTTAGATTCTTTGGGCACATTTGCAGAGAGACGCTTCGATTTTGACCTGGGTGCCATTATAAATAAACAAATAAACAGCGCTTTCGCTCCCCTCTGTTTCCAAAAAAAAAAAATTTATTTTGTTAAGGAGCGGTCTGCAGGAAGGTAAAACCGGCTAAGTACATCCCCTATCAGTCACCAACGGAGAGAAATCGCCATTTTGAAGTCTGTTTAAACAAAGAAGGCTCTAAGACAAATGGTGCTGGTATTTAAGATAGTAATAAAAGCATAAATCTCATAGGAGTGGGACCCGCCCGTATTAATCCTAGCTTCAAACAACTTTGCTTTGTCCTGGGGGGGGGGGGGGGCTCGCCTGTCTGGGGCTGCAAAAAAGGCAGCTGAGAAGAACTGGCTGGAGATAAAAGCTCCGCTCACGCTGGGTCTAATCTCTGTCCACAGCCAAAAAAAAAGAGAAAGGCTGTGGATTACGAATAGACCCTAGCACACAGAGCTACTCCCTGCCCCTTTCTTAGCCAAAAAGGGGTGATATCTATGATCTTATTTAGATATACAGACCAGATCTCTGAGAGGAGCTCGGTTGAGCCCTCCTCGGCAACAGGCTCCGCCCCCCCCCCGGCCGAGGGCCGCCTTATATTGAGAGCATTGTAATAGTCCACATGGGAGGTGACCAGTGTCATCAGTAACCATGTCATTATTGACACTAGAGACTAGTCATTCGTGACTATGAGAAGGGATTCCCAGTTAAGAAAATAATGCAGTGGTGCAACAGATGAATCTAGGGAAAAGCCTCCTTAGAGACAGCTGCCACTTGCTCTTTGAGAAGGAATTGAGTCCAGGAGAACCTTCACATTGTGAATTTTGGAAAATGCTATCCAATTTCAAACTAAAGATGGAACGTCCTTGATGCATTTCTTGGTCAGCTTGTGGTTGAAATATACAGCTGGTGTTTATCACCATATTAATGATACCCAACCGCATGTCAACAGATGCTTTCGCCCCAAAGCTTCATCTAGATATTAAACAGGAGAGGTTACAGCACTGAGCCTTGTGGCAGTCCACATGTCATCAGCCTATTATAATTGAAGTGGCTTGTTAGAAAGTTTAAATAAAAGCTTTAAAATGTGGTGAGGTTTTTAAAATACATTTGGGAGGAGGGTGTCAATTCAAATTTATAATAAAAAGGTATATGTTTTATTTCTTAGGGGTTTTGGCTCTTTCCTGGTACCCACCTGTTATGGCTGATGAAAATGGAGATCCCACTGATGGGCTTGTGCCTATAATTTTGGATATTGCACACAATTATAAATTAAAGGTATAGTATTTGAAATTTGTAAAAACTAGCTGTAATGGATTGAATAAAGTAGTCCACTTCGTTATATCAACAAAGTTTGTTGATATTTTATATCCATTTCTCTAAGATTAAATTCCATTGAACTCAGTTGGACTAGTTCTGAGTAGCCATAATTGTATTATCAAATATCATTAATAATTTATTTCCGTAAAATACTGCTTACAAAATGCTATGTTGTTACCTTCCATACATTATATATATTAAAACTGACTGTGCAGCAGTCCTATCTTTTAAATGAATTTTAATTTTGTACCACTCTAGTTAGAAAGCTATTTGAAGCAGTTGTGGAGTCATCATCTTAGAAAGAGCACTTCCCTCTCTTAATTCAAAGCAAATATTACCAAATAAATATATATGAAAATATTTGTTCTTAGGGATAGTAACTTCTAATTCTTTTGAAAATGGAAGAATTGTCCTTAGTCAAAACTGAAATAATGAAAAAAATAATAATACAAGAGTTAAAAAAATAATTTACATGTATTTGAGAAATCTAGGGTAAAGTTTCCTTAAATCTAATCATAATTAGATTATTAAAATATTATTGTAAATATTACTTATATATTTTGTCCCAACCCAGAATTTCAGATAATACTATTATGTCCCAGATGCTAAGGAAAAGATATCATGTACGCTGGCTAGAAATTGTGTGAAGAAATGGCCGGCATAGCCTCTTTAGTAATGAGTTGTCATTATTGCCAGTTCTCTCTTCCTTTCAAAGGATAAGGTTGATTAGGGAGGCAGGGCAGATGTGTTGAGGAAAATTGTTTTCTAATAAGGTAAATCCAATTACATATTCAGGTATAAATTGCTGAACTGGAAAATTTAATAATTTCAACTGCCCAAACCTTAAAATCGATCCCAACACTAATTAAAACTGAACGTTTAATAATTTAAGCATTTCTTGCAAATCAGTACATATTTCTTTTTCCTGGAGACATTAATATCTTGAAATGCTGTTTCTCTGATAAAATAATCATCTGGTGAATTTAATATTAGATGACTCAGTGCCTCTACAGTTTTGCACAAGGCTTTGAAACTATTGGGCAGATATGCCTCAAAATGAATCATAAATGACAATGACACTGAGACTCTTGTTCATTTGAAATTCCAGCCACATTTCTCTTTTCACTGTCGGCACATTTAAGTTTGCTCTTCAGATTGGAGTTGGCAATGCACTTATATTTTCTCTTTCTATGGAGAGATTTAAAACATTATTACAGCATTGTCTTTAGGTGATTTTTCAGCAGATGAAAACATAATTTTAATACTAGAGAGCTATTAACTTTCTGTTGGTGTCATCCTTTTTTTCTGGTTTAGTTAATAATGGCTGCCATATATGGTATATTAGAGAGCTGAGGTGGCGCAATGGTTAAATGCAGCACTGCAGGCTACTTCAGCTGACTGCAGTTCTGCAGTTCGGCTGTTCAAATCTCACCAGCTCAGGGTTGACTCAGCCTTCCATCCTTCCGAGGTGGGTAAAATGAGGACCCGGATTGTTGTTGGGGGCGATATGCTGACTCTGTAAACCGCTTAGAGAGGGCTGAAAGCCCTAGGAAGCGGTATATAAGTCTAATTGCTATTGCTATATTTATTGTTGTACTGTACTGTAATTGTTTTTAATTGTGTTTATGATTGTTTTCTGTCCAGAGTCACTTATCTTAGAAGGGTGGACATAGAAATTAATTAAATGAATAAAGCAAAAAATTAATTGACATTGCAGCATAGAGCATTTTTGGTCTGTGTTTGTATCAAATAGCTATGCTTTCCATTTTCTAACCAATCTGTGTTGGGTGACAACAGGACAAACTCCATTCCCATGTAAAGAACAAAAATTTTATCTCCCTTTTAGTTTTTTCCATTCTTTCGCTACTAAACTTGCAAATATCAAATAAAATTTCTGTTCTTCATAGATAAAGGACTACTGACTTCAATATTTTTCTGCTTTTTTGAGACACTCCATTTTTTTAACAAAAAAAATCATTTTTATGTTTCAGGTCACTTTCCATATTGAGCCATATAAAGACAGAGATGACCGTAGCATGTACAACAATGTCAAGTATATTATAGACAAGTAAGAACTTGGTGGAATATTTGAATATCAATATGATGATTCTATTTTGTCTCATCTGACTTTATTATCTATATGTTTCATGGTGATTTATCAATTAAAAATTGACTCCCTATCAATAGACACAGTTTTCATGAAAATAACCTGTTCTCATTCTTTTTGTTCAAATTCACAATATTTAATATTGCTGTCATTTTTGTTACTGTGTCATGCAGCAACAAATAGGGGGTTACAAGCAGAGCAATTAGGTAATTTTATCTTTCTCAAATGCAATAAATGTATAGACTACATTTTTAAAATTTGCTTTGTTTACTTGCAGCTATCTTGACCCATTCCAGTCCGGCTTCAGGCCTGGCTACAGCACAGAAACCGCTTTGGTCGCATTGACCGATGATCTCTGGAGAGCCAGGGACGGAGGCCACGCCTCCATTCTGGTTCTCCTTGACCTCTCAGCGGCTTTCAATACCATCGACCATGGTATCCTTCTGCGATGACTGCGGGAGGTGGGGGTGGGAGGCACCGTTTTGCGGTGGTTCTCCTCTTACCTCTCGGACAGGTCGCAGTCGGTGTTAGTTGGAGGGCAGAGATCGACCCCTAGGCCCCTAACATATGGGGTGCCGCAGGGTTCGGTCCTGTCCCCCCTACTTTTCAACATCTACATGAAACCGCTGGGTGAGATCATTCGGCGGCACGGGATAAAATACCATCAATATGCGGACGATACTCAGTTGTATCTGTCCGCCCTGTGCCAACTCAATGAAGCGGTGGACGTGATGAACCAGGGACTAGAAGCCGTTAGGGACTGGATGAGGGTCAACAAACTCGTGCTCAACCCAGATAAGACCGAGTGGCTGTTGTGTTTCCCTCCCGCCAATTTGGCAAGTATCCCATCTCTCAAGCTGGGG
The DNA here is from genome assembly GCF_009769535.1 of Thamnophis elegans. NCBI lineage: Eukaryota > Metazoa > Chordata > Lepidosauria > Squamata > Natricidae > Thamnophis > Thamnophis elegans. Next base: position 23,843,852 of record NC_045544.1, read on the forward strand.
GGGTCAAACATTACACCCCTCAGACAGGGTCTGCAACTTGGGAGTCCTCCTGGACCCACAGCTGACTTTTGAACACCATTTATCAGCTGTGACCAGGGGGGCATTTGCCCAGGTTCGCCTGGTGCACCAGTTGCGCCCCTACCTGAACCGGGAGGCTCTCACAACAGTCACTCGTGCCCTTGTGACCTCTAGACTGGAATACTGCAACGTGCTCTACATGGGGCTACCCTTGAGGAGTATTCGGCGACTTCAGCTAGTCCAGAATGCAGCCGCGTGAGCGATTGTGGGTGCACCTCGTTTCACCCACATAACACCTATCCTCCGCGAGCTGCACTGGCTACCTGTCGATCTCCGGATACGCTTCAAGGTGCTACTTATCACTCATAAAGCCCTCCACGGTAGTGGATCTGGGTACTTGAGAGACCGCCTACTGCCAATTACCTCCACACGACCTATTAGATCTCACCGATTAGGCCTCCTCCGGGTTCCATCTGCGGGTCAATGCCGACTGGCGACCACGCAGAGGAGGGCCTTCTCGGTGGCAGCTCCGACCCTATGGAACGATCTCCCCGCGGAGATTCGTACCCTCACCACTCTCCAGACCTTCCGCACAGCCATTAGAACCTGGCTATCCCGCCAGGCCTGGGGCTAAGATTGTACCCTCCCAAATGGTATGAATGTTGTGTTTTCTTTTAATTATGTGTTGTTGTATATGTAAAAATTTGTTTCCCCCTTCCCTTTTGGATGTGAGACGCCCTGAGTCCCCCCAGGGAAAAGGGCGGCATACAAATAAACTCCTGAAACTCCTGAAACTGAATTATTTTTAAAGACCTATCTAATGCTATTTAGGCACGCGGTAGCTCAGAGGCTCTGAACCTGTCGCTCAGAAGATTGGTAGTTCAGTGATTCAAATCCCTAGCACCGCATACCGGAGTGAGCTCTGTTACTTGTCTCAGCTTCTGCCAACCTAGCAGTTCGAAAGCATGTAAAAATGCAAGTAGAAAAATAGGGACCACCTTTAGTGGGAAGGTAATAGTGCTCCATGCTCCTATGGCATTTAGTCCTGCTGGCCACATGACCACGGAGACGTCCTCGGACAGCGTTGGCTTTTCAGCTTTGAAATGGAGATGAGCACCACCCCTTGAAGTCGGGAATGACTAGCACATACTGTATATGCAAGGGGAACCTTTACCTAATGCTATTTATGACATTTGAAATGAAATATAATTCAGAAAGGGTCAGGAAGAGTAACTTTTAAGATGATTAGAAATATATATATATATATATATGGAACATTTACTTTCTTTTTTTGTTTGTTTGCTTTTAGATATGGAAGCCATCCAGCTTTTTACAGACATAAAGTCAGTACAGGTAGAACCCTCCCCATGTTCTATGTTTATGATTCTTACATCACAATCCCAGAAATGTGGGCAAACCTGCTCACTGTATCAGGATCTCAGAGTATACGTAATACACCCTATGACAGCTTATTCATTGCCCTTCTTGTAGAAGAAAAACATAAACACGAAATTCATCGAAGTGGCTTTGATGGAATTTACACCTATTTTGCCACAAACGGCTTCTCTTATGGTTCAAGCCATCATAATTGGCCCAGTTTGAAAGCTTTCTGTGACATAAAAAACTTAATGTTTATTCCAAGTGTGGGCCCAGGCTACATAGATACCAGCATCCGACCATGGAACAATCACAACACACGCAATCGGGTCAACGGGAAATATTACGAGACAGCATTCAGTGCTGCGCTTCTAGTAAGACCTGAAATCATTTCCATCACCTCTTTTAATGAATGGCACGAAGGGACTCAGATTGAAAAGGCCATTCCTAAAAAGACAGATTTGACAACTTATCTGGATTATCAGCCGCATAAACCAAATATTTATCTGGAGCTTACGCATAAGTGGTCTGAAAAATATAGCAAAGAAAAGGAACAGTGGCTTACATGAGTTGCTACTGTGATTGAGAATTTGACCATGAATTTATCACTGATAGACCACTTCCTCACAACATCTTCTCAATCTGACTATTCTGCAGCTTTGTTACAGAAAGTTTTCACTTTAAGGAACAAAGGTAACAACAAGCAATACTATCTCTTCAGTTACTTTATTATATGAAGACTGTGTTGGCAATGCTTAATACTGTATATATTATTCTGTACTATAAGTACTGTTTCCAGAGTGTTTGAGTGGTGGTACAAATAGACTGTTAAAGAGCTAAATTCAAAACTGGCTGCAATTAAAATAGTTACCTAAGATATTTGTATGCAGCTGATTTTTGTTTTCATTTTTTGGGAGGGGGATGAAACCCCCTCCAGGTCTATTGTAGATTAATGTGTATATGATGCATGATATTGTAAAGAGAGGAATTTCTCTGGGAACTTTTTGGTTCAAGAACCACTTAAAATTAGTGCTACCTAAGAGCACAGTGTTGAAATACTTCTTGTTCAGATCTTTTTAATCGCCATGTGAATCGCTGGAATTGGAAATAAATTCCCTGTTATTATTTTTAGTGTGCTTTTCAGAACATGAAAAACCTTTTATTTACATTTACTTTATTAAAATTAGGGAGGGAGATGAAATTTTCATAATATTTCCAGACAGTAAAAAAAAATGTTGTGGGAAAGAATGGATTAAAGCAACTACCAACTAAAATTGAAATACTGGGGAATTTAAAGTGTCATTCAATTTATCCATAGGAAAAAGGACTTTAACAGGAAGGGCTGTTCCTAATGAGACCTTAAAACCCACGTTTTGTCCCAAACATCAGAAGGTTTTGGTTTGGGTTTTTTTTTTTAGGAAAATGGTCTAGCAAAATAGTTTTACTTTTCAGAACAGGCTAAGAACATTCATTATTAGTCTTTTGAGTTCTAGTCCTCGAAGTACAAGAGGTCATTTAACAATCATTCAAAGTTATATCTGATCCCCCCAAAAACTATGTATGGCCTTTTTTCAAAATTACAAATTCTACAGAGCCTACCTGATCATTTGCAGGGATGCTGCAGGGTACCCAGCTATTTCCGCCACCCTGCCCTGCCAGCTCCCCAAGGACACTGGACCTGCTTTGCCCCCCACTGGATTCCACATGGTCCTTCTCCTTCCCTCATAATCCCTCACTTTATCTTGTGAAGATCTATAGAGCTAAGGAGTTAGGGGGAGGGAAGGAGAATCACCAATGTCCTATGCAGCCTGAACGGCTGACCTGCATGATTGATTGGCTTGGGAAAGTCTTGTGTTTGGCAAAGAAATGTTTAATTCACTAGCAAAGCAGCCCTTCAACTATAAAAGCTACTTTTATATTGGCTCAGTTCAATTTCTTTTCACAAAAGTGCAGTTTAATAATTCTTAAGCACCCCATTATTATAACTCAAAGTTGTTTATATTGTTTAAAAAAATCCATAAGTATAAAAATTAATCAGCAACTTAAATTTGCTTCCATGAAAACAAGTTTAGTAAAAAGCAAAACTTTTTTGTTGAACCATTTCAAATACAATATTTTGCAAGCTGAGGGTAAAAAACTATTCACATGGACTCTTGTAGTGTGAACATTATTCCATTATAAACTAAATGATGTGATATTTTTATTTTTGCTAGTGATGGGCAAACTCTTCTAACTGAGCCTGAGAAAATAGTTTTATGCATTAAAAAAACCACTACCTTGCTTTATTTTGCATTTTGTTCTAAATCTAATTTGCTATCTGTTTAAGCATCTACAAATCTCATTAGAAGCAGAATGGGACTAGACATTCTTTTGTTGCAGCATTCCAGCTGCTTCTTCTTTTTCACTTGTCTTATTTTCCTGGCCACAAAAACATCTGCTGCAATGGAAGCTATTTCTGCCAAGAAATGTATTTTTTCTAGGTTCCTGTGAACTTGGCATAGAAGCAACCAGACCAAGGGATATAACCTGTATATTTTTTTGTTGAAGAATGGTGCAGGTGCATCTCTTGAAATCCTTTCAATATTGCCATCTGCTGTCAAATGGCCAAAAGAAGTTGAGAAGAAAGCCATGTCTTCAGGCCACTTCATCCACTACTTCTCTCTTTGGCTTTTTAGCAATTGATAAACATTTGAGGAGTTGAGGCTGATGAGGGCCTGGTTTATTATTAGGCATGCTGATAATAGAAATGTAATCATATTTTGCTATTATTTTTCCCCCACAGTGGATCTAGCATTAGTCACCTATCAGAGGAAGTAATGCAGACTTTTTTTAAAAAGCATGCAATTTGAAGTAATTAGCTATGAGAAAAGACATTGTTCTCTGCCAGTTTTGTAATTACATCTAAAAAGTAAATGGGTCATTGCATTTTAGTATATATCTCTATAACAGATACATAATGCATAGATATCAAATGGATATCTGTACATTAAAACAGCGGACTCCAATTTTTCTGGCTCTGGGGACCGGTGGCAGCCAGCGGTGTGAGAGAGAGGATGATTTCGTGCCTGCAACTTAATCCTGCGCAAGCGCAAATAGAGCTTCACACATTGACCCACTGCTTGTGTGGACCAGTTGCCAATGGGCTACAGACCAGTAGCGGTCCACAGATCGGGAATTTGGACCCCTGCACCAAAAGAACAGTACAGATATACTGTAAAATGATTCCTTTTTTAATGCAGCAAATTGTGAGCTGAATTTTATATTTCCTACCTAATTGGAGATTATATCTAATGCATACAAACCCCGCTCTTCAACTATAGATAATAATGTTAAAGTTTAAATTTATTATACAACTCAACTTTCATAGATGCCATAAAAGAGCTGTATTAATGCTATTTTCTTGCCAACAGAAAACTTAAGTGGCTATTGTTTATTTATTGTTTCCACTTATTAATTACTGCAAATGCTTTATGAATTGTCCCTTGCAAGAAAGGATAGGCAGTCTGCCAATGGCAGAGCTTTGTGGAGCAACAGCAAGAAAGATTATACAATTGAGTTTAGTTGCAAAATGGCTGATGCATCTGCCCCTTTGCAGTAGGTACAATTTTAAGAAAGGAAATGGAAACATAGCCTTACATTTCTGTCCTTGGATCGCCTGAACATCCCAGAATGAAAATATATGCTGAAATGTTTTATCCACTTTTAATGACATCACTATGTCATCACAACAAGTTGAACAGTGTGCTGACTGATCAGAATAAGCATGCTTGGAATTGCGTTACTGATATCTTAAGATGTCTCCGAAAAGTTGACAACCTTCATGTAGAGCGTTTACAGTATTTTAAAAATAAATAACACTTCAAAGAAGGCCAGATGTCATATTGACAGAATGAAGAAGCTTAAGGATATCTTGAAGCTTAAGGATATCATGAAAGGAGAAGCTGATTCTTAATTACTTTATTGGTCTACTCTTAATGCCAGAGAAAGAGAAAGCTCTTGTCAAAAGAAGTTTCCACTCTGAGTGGTTATGAATTTTTTACTTGACTTGTCTTACTCAATTCATAGGTGGGAATTTAGGAATAATCAAGCTCTGAAAACAACACAGCTATTTCTTTAGGCACTTTGAATAATCAGGTCAGTTAGCTAAGAGTATATCATTTACTTCTCACTTCCATTTGCTCACTTGGAAATACAGTGATCTACCATAAGTGTATGGATAGAAAAGAGGAACCACATATACACATAGCGGGAGCTTCTAGACACTCAAGTGGCCAGACTCTTTTTCTACAGAGTTGACAGCTGCAGCTGAGATTTCAAACAATCTGCCAGCTAAATAATAGGCCTTTCTCCTTCCCCTCTTCATCATAGAATATTGCTGGCTCCACTTCATTGGATATCTAGAATTTGAAGAGTTGTGCACAATTGTTCTGTCAGCTAGAATAATTTATAGCAGCATTGTTCCTTTAGATATTTGAAATCTTGAAGGAGCAGTTTTGCAATATTACAGGACAAGGATTACAACATAGTCTTTCATTTTCAGTTTTTAGCATTATTGCAGCTATTGCATTGACTGTTCTGATCCCATTTTAATAAGATTCCTTCACTTAACAATGCAAGTTGCCCTTGTCCATGTTTTCATGGGTTTGGATCCTACTTGGGTATTACACATGCACAGCATGGCTTTTGCATATGGATAAAGTATATTTGTTCAGTCTCATTAGCATAATCTGCTTATCAGATGTTCTTTGACTGAAAATTAACCCCACAAATAATAATAAAAAGTACATAAATGTTCTAATCACAAAGCCTATCTATAATTTCGAGAATGGAATTTTAATCCAGTTAGACTCCTTTCACTTAATATACTGTTTGGGCACAAAGGATAGGTCAGGAATAGCAGGTAGCAAATGTAACACTGACTTATCAACTTTTCCCTCTGATATACTGTATTGGGTTCTATAGGATTCATAAAACCTATAGATGTCCTAATGAAATGCAGCTTCCTTGAAAAGGCAAATTGAAATGTCTTAATAAACAGATGACCCCATTAGTATTATTATGAGTACTAATGTTACTAAAATCATTTTTTGACATCATTTTTTTATTTGGATAATAAATTGAACATTTTAGCTAAAATTGAGTCCATGGCTAAACATTTTAGTGAATATTAGTGAAACATGCAGTTAGTGAAATATGCAGATAGTTTTTCTTGTACCATACTTATAGCAAAATGACTAGATATAGTTAAAGTGACTTGTCATTTTTTTCTTGGACAAATGAAATGGAAAACTGTAAAAAACTGTTTATATGTGTATTTGGTTAAGCTTGCAGTTAACTAAGTTGGTTGGTATTTTTCTAACCTCAAAAAAATCTGCTAAAGCTCATCAAGCGGCACATAGTCTATTCCTTTGATTCATTTAGGCAATTTATTCCTGCTGAAAAGAGCAACGTTTATAAGGAAGAAATGATTTTATTACTGCAATTTGCTCGGAAAACCAAATACTACAAAGTATTGATGCACCCAGCAAATTTTTTCTCACATATTCAGAATGAAAAGCAATGATAACCCCAGGAAAGGAAATGCATTTCCTTGTTTACCAGGTTTAAATGAACAAAGGACCGTGAATAATTTGGTGATTGTTGTTATTTTGAATCTGCTTTGATCCTCAATAGTGCATTTCAGAACTAAGGTTCCTATAAATATATAGTTAAGAAGAAAGTTCTGAATATTTCTCTTCATATGGTCATGAATTAGAAAAGGTCATTTTCAATAAAACTGGAAAAATACTGTCTGGTAGAGATGGCAACCTCCAAATGTCTATAAACTCTCACAAAAACCATGATCTTAAGCAAAAGAAAAGTTCATTTTTGTAAATTAATTTCAACATTTTGCACATCCATTCTTATTCAGAATCATATACAAATATTTTCCCATTTTGTTCATGTTAGACTTAATCACAAAAATAGTTAGGCATTGAACTCTGGTTTCAGAATTTTTCTTGTTACATACCTGTGTTATCTGCAGTAGAAGATAAATTCGCATTGGACAACCTAAACACACATTTTTTACATATGTTGAAGTTAAAACATAGGAAAGGGAGGGGGTGGAATTGATCAATACTGAACCTCCATAGGATCATTAAGTAGTTGGAATTTTGTGAAATATCATGTTAGATGGCAATAAAACTGGATGACAATAATTTTTAGATTTAATAGAAATTAATAGAAACTGATACCTGTCAACTAACTTTCTTGTAAATTGAGCTGAAGTCTGCCATATTGAAAAGAATCTGAATATTCCAGATTAGATACACATTACTGCATGCTTAGCTAATACTTCTTTATTCTGCCATGCTATTAATATTTATTTACTTGTTTATATTTATTGTTTGATTTAGGTCTATATCGGAGTCATTAATTTACAAAGCTGATAGCAAACTTTCTACAGTCCATTGAAGTCAATATGCTGATTTGGGTTGTGGAATTCATTATAGTGGTTGTAGGCAAAAACTAGATTAATCAAAATTACAATTAGTTATTTAATTGCAGCTCTGCCTAAATATCCCAGGACAGCTGGATATTTAGTTTCAATAGTTAGTGTAGTAATGTATTTAGGTTTGATTTAAAGCCAGCAGTCTTCAACCACAGAGATTTTTCATGAAACTGCTTAACATAAAATTTCTCTCTTGTATATATACATTAATTTGACTCACAGTTAATACTTTGAATAAGTTAACCTTTAAAAATAGCACTTTGTGTAAAAATAAAGTAGATTACCTATTAGAGCTCATCATTCACCTCTTTTTATTAAATATTAACTTACCGGTATATGTTGCTAATTATTGTGGATTTTTTGATGGAAATAAATATGCTTGGTTATGTTATAACAATTACAAATGCTGTAATTCCCTTGATGTAGAAGTCAGACAACTGGACCCTTGCTTCTATTTATCACTGATGTGGCCAGCTTATATTTTTTATCCCCAAATATGAAAAACATGATAAGCTGTGTCACTGGGTATTAAATCAACTATGTGAACTGCTTTATTGACTTGTTTAATAGTCAATATTTATATTGGCATTCTTTTACTGGGTTTTGTTCAACTAAAGCTCAAGGGGTTAGTTGAAAAATAATTCATGGATACATTTCTGAAAACCCACTGGAAAATTTCACTGTAATATATATTACATGTAATGTATATATAGGCTTTAGTTTTAAAATATTAACATTTTACTCTGCCATACTAAAAAAAATTCCCCAATGTTTCTCCCAAGGTATAAGAAAAAGTTCACTATCGGAGGCAGGGGTTGTGTATTGGAGAGAAAAGCCACTTGTTTGCTTGGCTCTTAAAAATAACTTTTGTTTTGAAATAAATAGAAATAGTGAAGTCGTGAAAAAATGGGAACTTCCAATTTCTGCAGGAAGCTGGAGGACTTTGCAAATCCTTCAGAAGAGCCACTTCAAAGACACAGGAACAAAACTTGTCTGATACATGCTCATCTGCATTGTGAAACATCTCTTTTAAAGACATTGCACAGGAAGATCTAAAAACCATGCAGTTGTTGTCGGTTTTAGGAATAGAATACAAACAGGATGCTTTTACAACCAGTGGTGGGTTTCATTTACTCTTACCACTGGTTCACCATGCATGCACAAGGTCCGTGCATGCACCCAGCCTTCTCCGCATGCTCCCCCCTCAAAAATGTGGCTAAATAGAATGGCATAGAGCCAGCGTGGGTGGGCAGGCCCATCCATGATCTTTGCTACCGGTTCACCCGAACCAGCTGAATACCACCTCTGGTTACAACTATTCCAAAGAAATTATTTGAAGGCCTCTTGTTGTATTCTTTCCAATATTGGAGTAGTGCAGAGCTATAGGTCTTTAGCAAAATAAGCATAAATGTAACCATAACACAGGCCCATGAATAAATATTACACCCAATGGGTAATGACTTTGTACACAGTTTCAGAGTATTTAAAATACCTGTATTGGTCTTTCAATGTGTTCTAAAATTTTACAAGCATATTATAGGAGTATTTGGCCCATAACACATCTGGAATGCCATATTCTTTTAGCGAGCTTTTGAGAAAGCTTGAAAGAAACATGATTTACCAAAATGCTTAGCTATGAAGTTTTATAGGTTTTCACGAGCTAGTAAAATAAACAACAATCTTCCTCTTAATCTCCCTTCTACCCTTCCACAACACATACATTATGTCCAGTTTCAGCAAATGAGACTTAGCAAATTTTGAAGTTTCATGTGGAACTAAGGTAATCACCACATCAATTTATAGAAACAAAACCATTAGATTTATAAGTGTCCCTTGATATTTTTACTACATGTGGTATGACCACTGTTCGGACTCATCTAAACTTCCGCAGGATTGGAGGGGGGAGGGGGGAGGAATTATATGAAACCATTTTAGAATAAAAATTATTTAAAAGAATGTTAATTTGCAAATATTGAATACTTTATTTTAATGACATTGCATGATAATGTGTTTTAATGTACAATATTTCATTTTTGCACCTTTATGTATATCTACCACTCATGTTCATAATGTTTTGATGTACCTAATTTATGTTCACTATGTAGAAAACTGAAATGTATTGTTCATGAAATACAATTTTCAAACAACATATTTCAAAAACCATAAAATCCCACTAAATAATTTACAGTATAATTAACACTTGAACTAAGGACTGCAAAAGATCTACAGTTATGTTTAATAAAGAAAACTTGTTTCTATTATTTCTGTTATTGTTTGTATTCTTGTAAGCTAAAATGGGGAAAGGGCATTGTGATTATATTTACTAGATAATTGATTTAAATGGCTTCCATTTAAATTGCAGACAAAAGTAAATATTTAGTAATTGAATCTTAGATATTTTAGGAAATAATCAGAGTTTAAAATACTTTCACTGTCCTGTCTCTAATGTTGAATTTCCAGATTGTTTCCTCCTCGCAGTTTCTCAGCACTTGAATCATTTTTATACTAATGATTTACACTCCTTGTATTAATGGAAAATAATTAGAATTTGCTATACTATTTTCAGTACAAGCTCCTTTCCTATTTGGAAAATCCAGCATCTCCCTCCCTCCCTCCCTCCCTCCCTCCCTCCGTCTGTCTCTCTCCTTCCCCTTCAAACATATAATGGAAAAGGGATTTTTTTTAAAAAAAATACAATTTCTGAAGCTGATAGAATTTTAATCTCAAATATTTCATCTAAATATGTATTGTCAATTAGTTGTCATTTTTTATCTCTGGGAAAAATAGAAGGTGCCCAAAACTTAATTATTAACACAATTAAGACTAATATCCAACATAACCTTATTTTAGGGACAAATCAGATGAAAGAAATAAGTTTTAAGTTAATGTACATAAGATTTTAATATAAAAATGCTTCCAAGTTGTCTTCAGTTCTCCTTCTAAAAGTAATACTATACAATCACGTATCAAGAGACACTTCAGGATTGTTGAATTCAAATTACTCCAGAGTGGCTTTTGCAGAATAATTGAGTTCTATTGAAGACTTCCACACTGCCCAAATGTGTTGGGATCCTTTATTCTACCCAAACATGTCTAATTATATATATTAAATACTATCATTTGCCCAGATTGCTTGATAAATGGAGAAGAGCCTTTTCCTGCTCCAGTCCTTTCCTGAAGGAAAAACACTGGTAGTACTTCAGCCACTATTCTATGTGGACCCTTGTTAGAATAAAACAGGGATGGGAGATGGAGGAACATTATAGGAAACCCCACAGGCTGGGTTAGCCATTTTTTTATATGTTGTCCTAAAAGACGTGACACCAAGTCAGAAGCTGAAAAAAAATTTATACATCCCGTGACTGCTCCAGTCCTCAGCTCAAGCATTGCTGCACGTAGCATTTGAAATTAGCAGAAATATTGCAGCAGGCCCTGATTCATCATTTAGTTCATTCATTCAGGTTTTCACTTATTTTGCCTTTGTGTTCCCAGATTTGGACATTGTGATCTTGGAATGCAGACCAAGCCGCATTCCTGGAGTTAAAGGGGAATTTTAAATAGAGAAAATATTTTTAATTCTATTAGGGGTTGATTATTTAGTAGACCAATAAGTAAGTGTCATTGCATTCTTTTTACAAACAAAGTCCAAAAATGTGTACCATCATACTTCCAAATCCCTGTCTGCATTTTCAAAATCTGGGCACCCTTCTTTTTCTCATTACTTCAACTTCATCCTATTCTGTTTAACATCTTTTTTTTTTAAGTCATTTGAATTTCTTCTGTCGTGGCTAATCAGCCACAATCTTAGTTTGATTCAGACATCCAGCCAAACTGGGAAACCTCTAATTCAGACCTGGGTATTTTGCAGCTGCTGTGCTATGTCCAGCCTTTTTATTGTCCCTGTCCAGCCTGCAGTGGGGGGGGGGGGAGGGTATGGTAGTGAGGGGGCAGAGAGTGTAACAGAGGGGCAAGCGGGTAGATCACAGAAGTATTGCAGCAGCAGAGGGCCATGGCAAGGGGAGAGCTGTGGTGGCCCTCCACAACCATTCCAGTTTCTCATATGCCCTCTTGGGAAAGTTAATTGCCCACCTCTGCTCTAATTCAAGTCAAACAGTCTTCCAGCCACTATTGTTTATGCATTTTAAAAATGTAAGCTATTGATTATGTGCCATGAAGTCAGTTTTTCTCCAAGATAAACATGAGGTGGCTTATTGCATAAATTAGGCATAAATTGTATTAAAATAATGATAAATAGCATTTCATTCTGAATAGCATAATTAGAGAATTTTACTTAAAATATTATTTATAAAGAAAATCATTTGAAGAAACTGGAAAATGGATTAGAAGGTTTCTTGACAGTAGGAAAAAAACTCCCTAGAATTCACCATGGAATGAGAGCACAGTTATTGACTATTTATGTAAGTTATTGAATAATTTAAATGAATAGTTCACTGGTGCAGCAGCTGAGTTCATTAGTGGAAAATAATGAAGGCTACAGTAACAAAATAGGTAGAAATTGCAGGTTAACGTAATAAGTGTAGATGAGTTTAAATATGTTCTGCACACAGCTAAATATATTAAAATGACAATGAATTATGAACAATAGCGAATAGTATATTTTGGTCTGATAAATTAAAAGAAAAATGTCAGAAATTTCAGAAAAAGTTTCCAGAGAGATAACACGGTTCTTATACAATATAATCTCCCATGAGATAAGGTTCAGGTCTAAAAGCTGAAAGTTAAATAAAATTAAAAGGTAAGAGAAGCTTACCTTTTAGCTTGGCATGCTAAAGAGAAATACACTGCCATTTTTAGATGCAATGGTATTGACAACAATTTCCTGCATATATTGATTCTACTATGTTGATCAGGTGTAAGCAATTTATGATTTGAAACATCCAATAACAGGTGGGGAAAAGCATGTAACATAGTTTACTGAGTTTTTAAAATTCTTTTTATGATTCATACTTTCAATTAATTTGCAAAATATACTTTTAGATGGACTTAGGATGTTGCACTAGGCTGGAAAAGAACTGGTTTATCAATTCTACTTGTCACTGGATTGATACAGTACACAAAACTACCATAGCTGTCAACAGGAGGAAGCAAGCCTAGTTTACAGGTGTCAAACTCGCCAAGTCATGCCAGCACATAACATTTTGTGACATTTTTCCCATCTGGGGTGGGCATGGCTTGTGCATGATGCATCTGGCCTTGGGTCGCCAGTTTGGCACCCCTTCTCTGGTTTGAATCATGTTATCTATCATCCTTTTCATACAAAATCAACTTTCTGCAAGAATATGTGTAAACAATTGGGTTTTTAATCAAAAATTGTTAAGGCAATTCGTTGTTAGTGACCTAATTTACACTAGAGCTAAATAATAATGTTCTTCCTTTGCTTTTGATTTATAGTTTGGTATATTAGGCAAATGTCACCAATTGTGCTTTAACTGCAAATCAGGCTTAAATTTTTCTGATAAGGAAAGAACCATCACCATTTCTTACCTTCACCTCTCTCTATATGAGATTAAGGCTGTGCATGCTTAAAAATAATATTCAGAATAAGTTCTTCACATCTTGCAAAAGGCCAGTACTTCTGCTGTCCATTCAAGCAAACCTATATTCTTTTTTTTTTCCTGGAGAAATCTGGAAAAAGAGGTGTGATTATTTCGAGGACATTTCCCCTCCTGGACTTTATTGGCTCTGAATTATTAAAATGTAGTCAAACAATAGCTCTGATTTTGTTGGCTGTTTTCAGCCAACAGCTACAAACCATGGGTAAGAGACTCTGTCTAATTTATGACCCATTAGTCTGAGCTTATCTCTATCAACTGATTTATGTTCAAGCTAATAAGACAGTTAAAAATCTACCAATTACCTCCTGTTTTGTTTGCTGCTCCACCTAGTGCAAGACATCTGCTCCTGCTAACACAAGTCCTGAAACATTTCTTCCATGCCATTTTTGAAGCATGCACAGACCTACGTAAAACTATAATAGCAAGTAAAATAAAGCCATGGAGCCCAGATTTATTTATTTTAACTTCTGGAACAATTCCTAACACCAATGGTGTTTCCTACGTAGATTTTCAGCTGAAGATTCAGGATGGAATCAAAACAAACAGCTTTTGGGAGCTCCGTGACAAGTGAATGTAATAACGCTATAAATTATTTCATTGTAGTAATGAAGGGATATCCTTTTACATCCCAGTAACTCCTCGAGTTATAATGTTAACTATGTACATTTCCCCAAATAACATGTATGACATCTATGACATACAAAAGAATAAATTTCATCCACTGGATTAAGAAATGGTGGCCTACTCTAGTATTTTGGTAAGAAAATTAAACTAACATTTACAGCTAAGACAATGCCAACATACAGAACAATAAGGGTTCCTATTATCACTCCAGTAGACGCTAAAAATATTAACTTGCCTCCAGAAATTGGGAGGGAGGGAGGGAGGGAGGGAGGGAAGGAAGGAAGGAAGGAAGGAAGGAAGGAAGGAAGGAAGGAAGGAAGGGCATTTGCTTATTACATCCACCCCAAATTCCCAAAATATATATTTCTATATATGCAGTCACCTATTTTGGGATGTGTGCTCTGGGTATCAATGCCATACTTGGCCATACTTTATGTATTCCTATTTTATATGCTTGCTTATTTATTTGTTTATAAAAATTTATTAGCCGTCCATCTTACCACAGGATAATTCTGAGTGGCTTCCAATCTAAAGCACTGAGTATTGCAAGGCTACCAAATATCAACTCCAAACTTGGTTTCAACATTTTGTCTAAATAAATAAATTGTCACACAATCCGATCCAAATATGGCAGCATTCATATGTGAAAGAGGCCTCCCTATGCAAATACGTTCAAGATGAGGAATTGCATCTTTAATTGGATTCCATGTCAATAAAGACAGGCATGGGTAGGATATCAGAATGCAACAGACACAATGCATGTAATTTCATTGATGATATCATGATGAAAACCTGGCTTTTAATGGAATTTTTTGTAGTCAGAGTGTGCCTAAGCCATTCAGGCAATTGATGATACTACATACATATCGGCTACAAGCTCAAATCAATCTCATAATGCATAAATGAACTGTGACTTAGATCTGAACCCGACAAACTTTCTAATTACTTTCTCTCTCTAATTCAAAATGAATCTGTTTCCTTTAGGAATGGGGTAGAATTCAGTATTCCAAGCCCAGTTCTATTCACCGCTAGTTGTTTCTGGAGAGCTTTGTTGTGGAATACATTTTTTGTGTTTTGCTACACATCTATGTGGAAATGTGTGCTGTGGTGGCTGAGTAAGAGAGAGCTTTCAGAGCCACGCTGCAGACTCAAGCCATTGCTATGGAAACACAGCATGGCAGCTTAAATCTCTGGTTGCTTCATACAGGGGGAGATGATTCAGAAAATAAAATTAACAAGCAAACAAATCAAGACACACTTACTCCAGGGGAAATTAGGAGAGAAATTAAAACACTGTCCTATTGTGAGCATTAATAGGTCTCAGCTGGGAAAGTCCAAATGGAAGATTTGATACTAATATAATAGCTATGGCAGGGAGCCTCTCACATCCCCCCCCCCCACCAAAAAAAGCTTGATACAGGCATAAGCCAGGCTGCCATCAGGAATATTTTGGAAAGCAAACTTTCTGGTTCTCTGGATAAATGTAGGGTTTATGAAGCCCTTGGTTTCCCAGGCATCCATGTCCCCCAGGATTACATCTGGAACAAATAACCTTCTATGGTGTTCAGAAATCCGATTCAATTTACTGAATGCGAAAGTATATAATAATAATGGATACAGATTCATTTCGGTGATCATCAATGAGCCCTGGTGGTACAGTGGTTAAAGTGCAGTATTGCAGGCAAACTCTGCCCACAGCCGGGAGTTCGATCCTGACAGGCCTCAAGGTTGATTCAGCCTTCCATCCTTCTGAGGTAGGTAAAATGAGGATCCAGATTGTTTGGGGGGTGGGATATACTGACTCTGTAAATTGCTTAGACATGTAATGGCAAACCTGTGGCACATGTGCCACAGGTGGCACCCGGAGCCATTTGTTAGGGCACCCGAGGCATTGCCCTATCAGCTCCAGCACACATGTGCACACTGGACAGCTGACTTTGACTTTCATTTTCAGCCGTTTTTCACCCTCCGGGAAGCCTCCAGAGGGCAAAAAACAACCCAAAGTACAAACCGGAAATTCAGCAACAGGGAGCCTCCTGAAGTCTCCAGAGGGAGAAAAACGGTCCTAAGAGCAACTTGGAAATCTGTTCCCAAACTTCCAGTTTGCATATTATGGGTTTGGGCATGCCTGCACACATTCTCCCCTGCACTCCCCCCACTTTTGGCACACGATAGCAAAAAGGTTAGCCATCACTGGCTTAGTGTTGTAAAGCATCATCGGAAGACCACATAAGCCTAAAATGCTATCATTATTGCTATCCTCAGCCTTCCATAACTCGCCCTTTTCCACATTAACCAGTACATATGCTGACTGGAAATCCTAAAGAAGGCTAATGCAAACGCATCTGCAAGGGAGCCACGGAAGGAGAGGACAAACCAAGCATGGAGCCCTCGTGTTGTAAGCTGTGTTTCTTTTATACCTGCCTCATGACATTGCAAGTATACCCAAGAGAGACAGCGATTGCATTGTAATGGAGCCTTGCTTGTTTAGTCCTTTTGACAAAAACACCACAACCTGTAAGCACTTCTGACTACAGTAATTGTCAACTTTTGATCGCAATTAGGACCAGAATTTCCATTGCTAAGCAAGGTGACAGTTAAAATCGGCTTCCCCCATTGAGTTTGCTTGTTGGAAGCCAATTGGGAAGATCAAAAATGGTGATCATACGAGCCCAGGAGGCTGCAGCTGTCCTACACGCATGTCCTACACAATAGCCAAGCACCCAAATTTTGATCATGTGACTATGGGGATGCTGCACAGGTCATGTGCAAAGACTTCTCCCAGGTCATTTTTTTTCAGTGCCAATTTACAATTACATATTAAAATTAGGGGTCTCTTTTCGCATTGGATATTTCAGGGAATCCTGAGGTGAACAGGAGCTGATCAAACCTCTCCATATTCAAAGTGAAATACAACATCAATTTTATAAATTAACCATGTTTGCTTGGTCAATAAAGATGCTATTTTCTTTCCTGTAATCACTTCATAGTTGATTTGGAGGTTTGTTTTGGATCACTTCTGATTGTGGGACATTGTTTTCTGGAATATGCTACTTATACTTACACGGTATTTTCCACAAGCTGCTGCAGAACACAAATGCCCCAAAACAATTTCCACAATTTATAAAAGACTGCTGTTGACTACTGTTCATAAAAGGTATAATATAGCCACACAGACCCAAAGGCTACCAGATATACACTGCAAACATCTGGATGACTCCTGGGTGACAGTAGCATTATCATTTTTTATTTCTCATTGTTGCCATACAATGGTTATCTAGATTTTTGCACCAAAATCAGATGCTCTAAAATAAAGATAAGATGCCAGTACTAGGACAAATGGAATCTATAGAACAAAGGTTGATTTTAATATTGATTGTAAACTTCTGCTTACTACATTTTATCTCTGTTAGCTGAGATCCAGAGGCAGGGAGCTAGAGGGAGGAGGGAGAGGGGATAGATAGATGATAGATAGATAGATAGATAGATAGATAGATAGATAGATAGATAGATAGATAGATAGATAGATAGATAGATAGATAGATGTAGATAGGAAGGCAGGGAGGCAGATCATCTTTGGCCACATCTTGATCATCCACTGAGATTAAATGTAAGCTTTTTTCCCCTTCTAAAAAAAGTATTCTCTCCCCCTTCATTTGGAACATTTATATTAATTCCGAACCCAGTAGCTTCTCTATTATATAAAAAGAAACTACTTTGCAAACAATCTTGTTGTCATTTCTTCATCAAGGGAACCCTATAATAAAATTTCCTTAGAAGACATGTGGAGAAGACATATGGTTCTGCAGAATACCGCCAAGAGATCTAAAATGTATGTATTTTATTACATTATTACATTCAGATTCAGTCGTACAAAAATGAAATAATAAGAGACCATCATTTCTAAGCAAACACAGGAAAAAGACAAATGAGTACACGCCTGCAGATTATTTCAATGTGGAAGGAGGGGGGGGGACTGTCCAAACTTACCATGTACAACATTATGGTTTCTTAATGTATTGTTAAAGTACTATTTAGTTCGGTGAGATGGGAACTGAAATTGAACCAATCAGTTGCAGGAAAACCATGTAGTTATCCATGCATGACATCTTCTTCTTCTTTTTCCTATTACATTCTGATTATGGATGCCTCATTTGCATAATCACTATTCTGTTAGAACTCAGAATAATCTCGATGAACTTTCTCAATGGTTTGGCTCTCTTCTGTTCTTGGAATATTAAATTGTTCTCAAAACACCTCCAGAAAGCATAAAAGGTAGATGAAAAGAAGAAAGTGCACCATCTTGAAAGAGAATCAGAGTGACTGAGGGAACTGAATCAGCACCATTCACTGAGAAGAAAAGTTCCTCTTTTTAAAAGGATATGGTGTCATGTACCCATTATAATCATGCTAACTTTCACGAGCAGCTCAGAATCATGACACATACATTTATGTTTAATACTGCATTATACATAGATAACTTTTTTTTCTTACTATATAAGCCTTTGGACAATTGTTTGACCAAAGGTTCTGGTACTATTTTAAATTAATAAATGGTATGCAGATGATCAAGATTGGAACCTGGAAAGGCAGCAAAGTGAGATTAAATTGACAATGACCAAATTACAGATTTCTAGACTTTGTGTAGCAATAGCAGTTAGACATATACCGCTTCATAGGGCTTTCAGCCCTTTCTAAGTGGTTTACAGAGTCAGCATACTGCCCCCAACAACAATCCGGGTCCTCATTTTACCCACCTCAGAAGAATGGAAGGCTGAGTCAACCCTGAGCCGGTGAGATTTGAACAGCCGAACTGCAGAACTGAAGTCAGCTGAAGTAGCCTGCAGTGCTGCATTTAATTACTGCACCACCTCGGCTCATCCAGCACATTACCAGCACTTCTTTTACAATTTAAAGTGTCCCACTTGTTTCTACATTTTTTTTTAAATCTGGAAAGGCCTGGGAATTAATAGTAGAATGGATCTCTTGGATCTAGCAAAATTTTAAGAAAATCATTGGACTAAGTCCCCTTCCAAATTCAGCTAAGAACATTGTGGCCCCTTATGTATCATGCAAAGTCAAATGTGACTCCTAAGCTGTCAGAAATTGTGTATGTTTGGACTCTGCCATTAGTCCAACTTCAACTCAATTAAGATTTTATAGTAAATATCAGGAAAATTGAAAATTAAATTTAAAAAATTAATTGTTTTTTCTTGTTCATCAAATATTTTGCCCATTGAATATTTGTCGCATTAACAAATTGGTATATTTGGTATGAACTTCAGGAGGACTCAGAATTCCTGGAGATCTCTGAAGGCTTTTTAGAGGCACCTGCATCTCTAAGATCAACTCTCTTTTCTCTGCTACCATATTGGATTTCAAAGGGAAGAATGGGGCCTCCCTTGAAGAGCCATGAAAGATTTTGAAAAACAAATTTCCATACCCAGTTTATCAAATGTAATCCTATATAATGGGGCTGTCAAACTCCCAGCCTGCAAGCTGTATGCATCATGCATTGCCCTGCCTCTGTCCAGTTTAGCGAAGGGGGTGGGTGGGATCTTGATACGTCACATGATGCTGCCATGACGACATGAGTTTGACACCTGCTATATAGCAATAGAGGTGCCTTTCATTGTTCTACTCAAATATATAAATGACCATTATGAGTCATTTGATTGGGTATCTGTTGATTCCTGTCAACTACCTGGACTAGTCCATGCAGTTTTCTTGTCAGGATTTCAGAAGTGGTTGCCATTGTTTTCTTTCTGGAATTGAAATCAGAGGTGGGTTCCTAAAAGTTCGCACCTATTTGGTAGAACTGGTTCGTCAAATATACCGAACCGGTTAGAAGAGGTTCCACCAGTGGACCCGGAAAGCAGGCCACACCTACAGAAGAGGTTCCAAAGTTTTTTGAAACCCACCACTGCTCCTTGGATATGATTATTCTACATTATAATGCTCATATTTATAAAACTCAGTGCCTCTGTGAAAGGTAAGGATGACTACTGCGTTTGTGGTGCAATCAGAACATTGCATGTGTTGAAGTTGTTTTAACGCAAACCAAAAATGCCTTTAAAAAAAACAAGTTTACATCATATTCTTATGCACGCCAGTGTTGTGTGTGAGGTAATTTAAGGTGGTTCTGACACGTGTTGTCGGCATCTTCATATCTAGTCACATGTGCGGCAAGCCACTCCCATCCGGTCACATGGGCGGCAAGCCACTCCCACAAAGGAGGCCACACCCACAGAGTAGGTTCGAACAATTTTTGAAACCCACCACTGATTGAAATACAGTCTCTAGTCCAAAGTCATTCAGTTGGTTTTGTGCCTACCGGTAAGTCAGGACTCACAGTCTCCTTGTTCGTACACTGGTGCCTCAACCACTACACCAAACTGGTTCTCTGTGTAAATTCGTAGCAAGAGAAGAGAAGAAATAGGAATTATAAAAAGTCTGATTTGATTAAAAAAATGCAGAAAAGAAATTTCAGTCATGTTTGCATCACAATTCCTTCTCTGCAACTCTCAGTAGTGACAGATTTGTAATTTAAGAGGATACAGATAGTCCTTGACTCACAACAGTTCCTATAGTGACTGTTCAAAGTTACAATGACACTGAGAAAAGTGACATATGACCATTTTTCACACAAACAGTGCATCATCCCCATAGTCATATGATAAAAATTCAGATGCTTGGCAACTTGTTTATATTTATGATGGCTGCAGAGTCCTAGGGCTGTGATAAACTTTTGCGACAAAACAAGAAAAAAATAAAGAAGTCCAATTGCCTCCTGTAAAAGCAAAACAGCCGTGGCCTGGATAACTGACAATCCCCATAAATTTCCATCTGAAGTAATTCCATTTCTGGAACAGTAGTGTAGAGTTTAATTGTCTCACTTTAGCAGATTATATTTTCCTTTTTAGATTTCTCTAAAATAGATATATAAATTAATCTATGGCTCAAAAATAACATACGATGAAGGTTATTCTTTGATACTTCTACTCTTTGCAGTCTGGTCTGACAAATCATGTGAAAAATCCAGCATATTATAGAGACAGAAGAATTATGTCTGAACTATACATCTAAATATAATAGACTTCCAATAGTGGCTCTGAGAAAAGATGCATCTTTCTTAGAATGCTTTCATAGGAATCAAGCTGCATTATAAGATGGAGAGAGAGCTGGTATTCAAGCTGGTTTGGACCAGTTCACCCAAACTGGTAGCGGAAATCATAGGTGGGCCCCCTCTATGTCGTCCTATTTAGGCACATTTTTTAGGTCGGCTGCATGCGCGGAAGGCGCAAGTGAATGAATAAAGCACATACATGGAAGGCCAGGTGTATGCATGGAAGGGGTACATGCACTCACAAAGCATGTGTGCACATGTAAGGCAAGCGAGTGCATGTATATGTGAGGCAAGCGAGCACACACAGGGCGAACCAGTAGTAACAAAATGTGAAACCCAGGACTGATGTAAAAGATCAATTTTAATCACTAAACATATAGAATGAGGGGGTATAAAATTAGTTCTTCTCCAGTTGTGTCCATAAATGTCAAGTCTCACAAGACGCTTCCATTTGGTGCCAGAGGAAATTATTTTCAAATTATTTTTATATCCATGCACGGAAAACAAATGATAGTTTAAATCTGAGGCCCTTTTTTAAAAAACTCAGGGTTTCAATCTAAATTAAGGACTTATATGATTTTCTCAGAAGATTCAAGTTTTTTTAATGTAATATGAAATATGACTTTAAATTATAAAAAGCATTTTGAAAAAAAAAAGCATTCATCTCCCCAAATGAGAAGATAAACAGGAATTTATATTCCAAACTTCAGACACAACATAACCTGAATACAAATTTGTCTTAAATCAGCTAAAAATAGTCTCTTTATACCAAATACAGCAAATGAAAAGGTCAGATGTGCCACATTCAACTGCTTCATGCACAGACATTCATCGTAATGCTCTTTCTAATTTATGAGTAGGCGCTTCACTTATAAATAGGTTCTCTAAATTCTCTTTTTGGTCCATTTGTTAAATTAAGTAGGCAATGTTGTAACCCTGTTTAATTATGGTTCAAATATTAGTTGCATGTGCTAAATGGTAACTTGCAAAACCTACCCTGCATTGGCTCATCATTAAAATGGGTCTTTAAATACAATTCATCCAGGAAACAAGATAAATCACAAACTTAGAGAATTTTTCTAGATTCACATAGACTTTCTGAATTTCCTTCAAATTAGTAATTGAGAGGATAGTTTCCTTTACTGGCAGCTGTTATTATATTTAGTGAGAAAATATCAAAGATACTAATACAAATAGTCCTAGACTTATGATCACAAGTAAGCCCAACCTTTCTGTTGTTAAGTGAGTTTTGCACCATTTTACATTTCTTGCCACAGTTGTTAAGTGAATCTTTGAGGTTGTTAAGTTAGTAACCCAGTTGTTAAGTGAATCTGGTTTACCCACTGACTTTATTTGCCAGAAAGTCCCAAAAGATGATTGCATGACCCCGGGACATTGCAACTGTCATAAATATGAGTCAGTTGCCAAGCAACTGAAGTTTGATCACATGACTATGGGGACGCTGAAAAAGTTGTAACTGTGGAAAAAGTCATACGTCACTTTTTTCAGTGCAGTTGTAACTTTGCACGGTCACTAAATTGTAAGTCGAGGACTACCTGTATAACCATCAATTAAAATTAGTACATATGAATTACTATATGAAACAATATGAACATTCTTTAAAAGTATAGACGGAATAATAACTACGGTAAATGCATTGATGGTCCATATGCTTTCTTCTGTCTCAACAAGAAGCTTCAGGAAGAAAATAGGAAAGTTTGGTCCTGTGACCTGATCCAACGTAAATAAAAATAAGTACAAATATTTCTATTCCATACAGACACTCCTGTTTTTTTGAATAAATTGGCCAACCCGTGAACATATAAAAATGCTGTGAAATTGAATCAGTGCATTGGTGGAGCTATTCAACCACTTCTGTCCCTGATCTATTGACTTATGTGGCTTTAGAATAGAAATTTATAAAGATGGTCAGGTTCTAATGACCCATACATGTTTCTCCCATGACTATACTTGTATATGCCTATATGTACATATCTATATTTTTCACCATATTAGGCAATGATTTTCAGCTGGAAATTATTGCTTGTATGTGATGCATGTTGTTCCTGGTACAGTCTTTCTACATCTAGCATGTTTGCTCACCAAAGCAAAACAAGAGAAAGCTTCATGTGTAAATTTTATTGACTTCTAATCACCTCCTTTCAACGTATTTTAATATATTGTTAATCATTTCACAGAATTCTTTTTTTTTTTAAAGTACTCATTGAGCAATGGAAAGGTTTTAGTCTGCTATGTAATGCTGTGGAAGAAAAAATTTGAAAGAAGGACTTCACAAAGCAGGTTAGCATGAGTAAAGAACTCCTCCTTAAAGTCAACTGCCTCCTTTGGAGGACTCATACCACAACGTCCTAGGATATTTTTAAGTACATGCAATTGCTTTACTTCGCTGGTTGTTCCAGCAGTTTAAACCCAACTGTGGTCTAAAAGCTGAAGACATGGCTGCTTTAACGCATCAGAGAGACTTATTCCTCTCTTTCAGGTAAAGTTCATATCAAGTCAGAGCCGAGGTGGCGCAGTGGTTAAATGCAGCACTGCAGGCTATTCAGCTGACTGCAGTTCTGCAGTTCGGCTGTTCAAATCTCACCGGCTCAGGGTTTACTCAGCCTTCCATCCTTCCGAGGTGGGTAAAATGAGGACCCGGATTGTTGTTGGGGGCAATACGCTGACTCTGTAAACCGCTTAGAGAGGGCTGAAAGCCCTATGAAGCGGTATATAAGTCTAACTGCTATTGCTATTACTGCTATAAGTCCCTCTTTCAAATTATTTCCATGGCCCTTATACTATTATATGACAATTCATGAAGGTCTTGGTCATGCTCTATGCACAGAGCATCTGTCGCTCATGAGTCTTTTTTATTGCAGCATGGCAGACTACAGATGTTGGGCCGGCTGACAATAATTAGTGTTGCAACTGTATAATTCTGCACTTTCCAGCTGGGATTTGGCATCTTTAAAGGATTTGTTCCTTACCCAATGCTACTGTTTAAAACACACACACAATGCCCTGTGGTCCAATGTCATATTGACAAAGCTGATCTCTTTTCTCTATGGAATTGGTTTAAATGACCTGACTGTCACTGATGCTTCATAGCAAGAAAGAGCTATGTAAAATAATGGGCTATAGAAATGAATATGCTGAGATGATTATTTTGCCTGTTTTG
The DNA here is from genome assembly GCF_009769535.1 of Thamnophis elegans. NCBI lineage: Eukaryota > Metazoa > Chordata > Lepidosauria > Squamata > Natricidae > Thamnophis > Thamnophis elegans. The sequence continues at coordinate 23,868,247 of NC_045544.1, forward strand.
TTGTTTCCACACGTTAATATACATGTTTAGATTATCTCTGAGTTTCAATTCCCTTCAGGTAATCAAAGGAGCCCTGTCCAGTCATTACAGTTTGTAATGTGTAGTACAAACTACAATATAAACCTTAAACCAACTCAACAAAGCTTTTTAAAAAGCAAGCAAAAAAAAAATCCCTCCCAGAAGTTTGGAATCAGAATTAGACTTACATAGAATCTCGCCAACAGCATACATGGCTGGTTTAAATTGCAGCTGTACTCCAATGCATGTATTCAGTTGGGTTTGGGAATAACTCCCAGTGAATGCAATTGGCTGCCTTTGGATGAAAATTTACTGCATGTAGTAAATGTGTTCCCACCTCTGAGACAGATCCAAATAAGCTGTTTAGGTTATTCAGTTCAACTTGTAATATGGCTAGTTGAGATCTACATAGGAATTTATTTTTATTCTACCTTCTGTCTATATCTACAGAATCTCTATCTGCCTCTACCTCTAATCTTATGTTTTTCTACCTTTATTTTTAACACTCCCATCTCTATCTCTCTACCTCTCTGTATCTCTATTTATCTATTCCCTAACTCTATTTATCATTCACTCTGTCTCCCCACACCCACACCCACCTTTTCTCCAGGATGTAAAGGCAGTGTGCATCTTTCTCCTCACAATCACAAGAGGTGTGTGAGTCAGGTTGGGCTCATAGACAGTAGCTTGTGGATGGATGTTCTGTGGAAATTTCCTTCACACTGGAAATAGTAGTATCACTTTGTATTGTTGGTTGAAAAGAGACAGGAAATGGAATTGTATTGCATTCCTAACTGTATCCTGTCTTTTTTTTGTCCTTTTCTTCATAGTATAATATAGTCCTTATTGTCATTGTACAAATACGACAAAATTGGTTTTAGCCTCACTGGTGCAATCCATGACAACAAATACAAACAAGATAAATAGTATAAAGATATACTATTATATAGTATATGGCTACCTGAGAGACCACCTCCTGCCACATACCTCCCAACGACCAACAAGATCTCACAGGTTGGGCCTCCTCCGGGAGCTGCCGGCCGTACAATGCCGACTGGCAGCCCCTCGGGGGAGGGCCTTCTCTGTGGCTGCGCCAGCCCTGTGGAACGATCTACCCATCGAGATCCGGATCCTTTCCACTCTCTCGGCCTTCCGAAAAGCCACCAAAACCTGGCTGTTCCGGCAGGCCTGGGGCTGTCAATTTCCAGCCCCACCTAGACAGAATGGATGGTGTGTAATTTTAATAACTGTATTTTAATTTTAATTTTTTAAATGTTTTATCTCATTTCTGTAGGCCGCCCAGAGTCCTACAGGATTGGGCGGCATACAAATTTTATTAAATTTCAAATTTCAAAATATCTTATAAACATATACTGAAAAACAGTCCACTGCCTTTTGGGCCTTTTCTCTGAGCGAGAGGCTATTTCAAATGTAGTTTTTAATGTATCTGTTCTTCCAAAGCTGCCTCAGGCACCAATTCACACTGAACCTTAGCTCTACATTAGTGTTTCTCAACCATAGCAACTTTAAGTGGACTCTAATTCCCAGAATTCTTCAGCCAGCATTTTGGAGTTGGAGGTTGCAAAACACTGCTCTAAATTTAGCACAATAAAGAGTCACTATACGACACAAGCTTGCATTTAATAGGAGAAAGCAGGACAAGCATATCAGACCTGTGCACTTCCAGGTATGAAGGCAGGATCTGCCAAGAAGTCCTAAAGAAAATCTTGCCTCAGGCATCCCAGTTGAACTATTCTGTTAGCATCAATCACTCTGGGGAAGCATAAAATCACAAGGTGATTCTATTGCTAATGACACTGCCCTAAATCCATTTAAATACAATGCTTTATTCTGCCTTTATATTGCAAAATCAGGTTGCCTTCAGGTGGGTTGGCTTAGAAAATGTTTCTTTAAATGTCACCTTCCAGAATAGAAGTTTAATGATTAAGAAGGAGCTAATATGCATTTGTGGGGTGGTGCAAGAGATACTCCACATCCATTATCTTTTGAATTCCCCTCAGCTGAAACACTATATTTGGAGGGTTATATTTCAAGCCCTATAATTTTTAATCTTGCGTTTTGACTCTTCCTGTAATTTTTGTTATAAAATCACATCTTAACCTTAAGTAGAATATTCATATCAGCATAAGAGAAACTTTCTATGCTAAATCTCCTCTGAAATCAAATACCCAAGTTGGTTCAACTCCAAGGATTTCAGTAGGAATTAGTAATTAACATCATAATTACATTTATCTGATTAGGGTGGTATGTGAGTGGGAGAGGTAAAGAGAGGGAAGCTATGCCTTAGAACAATTCAATGGCAGGCAATACTAAAATTAATCCTAAATGGTGATCTTATCTGATGAAAGATGAAAATGTTGTGAAATCAGGAGGGAACGGGTCAATGCTATTACCTTTTGAATGTATGCAAACAGAACAGAATCAGCAAAATCCCTCATGCTGACATTTGATTACAAAGGGTAAATGTCCCAAAAATAAGGGGACTGGTGAAAAAAAGAATAAAGGGCAATTGAGAAAACAAAATCTCTTCTTAATATCTAGAAAATACCTTTCTATTTTCTATTACAGGCACTCTTCAACTTATGACCATAATTGAGTTTGGAATTGTGGTGGTAAGTCATGGTGGTAAGTCAATTTTACAACTATTTTGTGGCAGTTGTTAAACAAAAACCTAGGTTGTTAAGTGAGTGCTACAGTATTTAACTGAACATGATGGTTGGGAAACTAATTCATTTGAGTGTGGTTGTTGGAAATCTGGAATAAGTACCTTTTCGGAGGATTGTTGTAACTTTGAATGGTGTGCTGGGTAAGCTCCGTTAGGAGAATGAGTGAGTTCAGAGAAGCGGTGTGAGAGTGGTGTTGGAGAACACCCAAACCAGCATACAGAGACACTGCAGTTTAAATTGCCTTTTACTTTTATGGAAATAGAGGCATCAAACAGTCCAAGTCATACACGGTTAAGGCAGTCAGTCATCAACGTTTCAGTTAAGGGATAATCCAAATAACATAGTCCATAATCATACAAATAGTCCAGTACACAAAGTTTCCTAGCAGTTGCAAAACTTAAATAGCTCACACTGATCACTATACGGCACTTCTAACAGCCAGCTTCCAAACACTCAGATCAGATCAGCATCTAACAGTGATTCTGGCTCCATCTTATGGCCGATTGAGGAAACAGCAACAAATCCATTTACAACCAATGGCATGTTTACCTGGTGGTAACTTTACATTTTCATATACTTCTAACTTTTGCAATGATTTTAATTCCTTTTCCATTACATCTATCCAAGCTTTCTGTTCCTCAGTAAACCTTAGCTGTGCCTTTCTCCCAAAACCTAAATGATTTATGGTTAGCCTCATATCCTACAAAAAATAACTGTCAAGCTCTATGTTGCCCTTTCAGTCTCACTTGTGATGGTATATGCACCCATGCTGGGGTTCCGAATGTATGTAGGTAACTCAAATCTGGTTTTCTGCCATGCCACCCAGTTGTTGCATTCACCACATTATTTAAAACATGGTTACGACACATCATAGCTTCACCCCACAGTGTTTCCGGCAAACCTGAATCAGCTATCATAGTTCAAGCCATGGCCTGTAATGTTTGCCCCCTTCGTTCTACAAACGAGTTATGTTGTGGCCTATAAGTTTGTGCTCGATTCCAGGTGTTTTTAACATTGTTTGAAATTTATAATTGGTAAACTCCATCCCATTATCAGTAACTACAGTAATAACCTTGGCTTTTGTCTTTCTTTCCGCAAACCTCAGCCAATTAAAGAAATTCTGAAACGTTTCTGTTTTGTTTTTCATTAAGTAACAGAAACTGTATCGTGAATAATGATCCATGATACTCAAAACATAGCAGGCACCTCCCAAACTGGGTTCCTTAGGTCCTAAAACAACCTCCAGAGGTTCCTTTGTTTTAAAACCATTCAGTCTGTTTGCTGGAGTAACTTTGCTTTTCTCCTGATTGCAAACATTGCAGTTTAAATATTTTCCGCATGGTTTTATTTTTACTCCCCCTGCCAACTTAACAGTTTGTTGCAGCAACTTGAAATTAATGTACCCCAAGCATCTATGAAGTAAATGTATACATTCATCATGGTGTTTAACATTATGCTAAGCTGTGTTAGCCATCTGGCCATCCGGTATAACATACAAACCATTTTTTAAAGTAGCAGTAACCCTGTTACCCTCCTTTTCAATAATACAGATATCTCCCCTAAAAGTTACCACATAGCCAATGTTAACCAGAGCCCTAACTGATAGTAACATTGGTAACTGTTCATTTAGGAATGAATAATATGAGTTACCTTCACCAGACGCCCTCACCTTCCATCCATTTGCCAAAAACACATGTTCCTTGCTCGTGGTCATTGTTACAAACCTTTTTCTATCTCTAGCAATGCACTGTGATGCACCACTATCAACAACCCACAAATCATGGTTTACAGGTGCATTGGTAGACCTAGCCAAAGTAGACATAACTAAGTTGACATTAGCATTTTTTCTAGCTCTTCCGGCATTCTGTTGCTTTGCCTTTTTACAGAATCTAGCTATATGTCCCTTAGCCCCACAAGAGAAACATTTTTGAACAGTATAGGCAGTAGAAGGTGACTCCTCGTGTTGTAGTGGTTTCTCTCTCAGTTGTTCTCTTTTCATCCTTCTTCTTGACTCTTCCAACAGTCGTGCAGTAATGTCAGTCAATGTTAGTTCATTTTGGGTTAGGACTTCAAGAGAAGATATAAAAACATCATAACTCTCATCCAGTGAGGAGAGTATGATATAAATTTGATGTAGCTCAGAAAAAAAAAGTTTTTTTTAATGTAGAAAACCCCTTTCATAAAGTTTAAACGAGTTAACATATCTCCACCTCTCAGAAGACGTGCCCTAAACAGTTTGCGTGTGAGATGTATGTGTGCACCTACAGTGTCATGTACATAAATCCTCTTCAAATTCTCCCAACATCTTGCAGCAGAATTTTCTCCATGAATATGTACTAGTTGTTGGTCATTCAGTGTTAGGCCAATTATACACAACGCCCATTCATTGCATCGTTGAAAATCTGCTATCTTCTTGGCATCATCATCGTTATCTGGATTCCAAGCAGTTACATCCGGTGGATTCTGTACAGCATCCCATAAACCTTTCCTACGCAGGAGTAGACTGCACTTCATAGACCAGGAAACATAGTTTGTTCCATCCAACCGGGTTATCATCGATAGGCTTGTTGATGGGTCATTCGCCATCTTCTCCAGGATTGTAACAATCACTAACGAAAAAATTGTCTTTATGCGGTATTGCGTATCAACACCAACTCTCCTTTAGCTACATTTGGTATAACTTTGGCCCATAGCCAGTGTTAGGTAAGCTCCCTTTTAGGAGAACAAGTGCGTTCAGAGAAGCGCTGTGAGAGTGGTGTTGGAGAATACACAAACCAGCATACAGAGACACTGCAGTTTAAATAGGCTTTTACTTTCATGGAAATAGGGATATCAGAGTCCATCAAACAGTCCAAGTCATACATGGTTAAGACAGTCAGTCATCAATGTCTTTCAGTTAAGGGATAATCCAAATAACATAGTCCATAATCATACAAACAGTCCGGTACACAAAGTTTGCTAGCAGTTGCAAAACTTACAATAGCTCACACTGATCACTATACGGCACTTCTTACAGCCAGCTTCCAAACACTCAGATCAGATTAGCATCTAACCGTGATTCTGGCTCCATCTTATAGCCAATTGTGGAAACAGCAACCAATCACATTTACAGCATGATTTAAAGAAACAGGTACATCATTGTTACATGATTTATATATTGCCAATCCAACCATTAGGTTATATTCCTAACACAGTTGCTAAGCAACCAGTTGTGAAGCAAAGGCTACCTGTAATGTCCAGAAAGCTGTAAATATTAAAAAGATTTCATTTAGGAAAGGAAAGCCTATTTTAGAGAGGAGCTTACAAAGGAAAAGAAACTCTGCATTTTAAAAAGTGTAAGATAATTATAAATGCAAAAAAAATGTTGGATAGAGAGTGCATGGCAAGGAACATTAATGAAAACAATACAAGCTTCGTTTTAAAAAAACCAATTTTGTGTAATGGTTAGAGTATTGGACTAGAAAAGAGATGACCATCAGTTTTGGTCTACCTTTAGGCATGATAGCTAACTGGGTGACTTTGGTCTAATTATTCTCTTCCTCAGCCTAAGCCATCACACACAGTTTTATGGTGAGGAAAATTGGAAGTAGATCATGTTCTATATCACCTTGAGTTCTACAAACATAAAATGAATATGAAATAAATACATGTGACCAGTGATGGGATCCTGCCGGTTTAACAACCGGTTTGATGATTGCGTGTTGCAGCATGCGCACTTTGTGTGCATGCACAGTTTTACCAAAACCTACCTTCAACGTTACTTCTTAGGGAGTAATGCAACTAAGGCATGGCAATCTGCTCTGCTGTGCTAATCAGATGAGAGGATATAGTAAGTAAAATGCCTGATTGTCCGTGTGAACCAGTTTGTTCTCAGCGGATGAGCTACTGTTTACCCGAACTGGATTGAACCGGCTGAATCCCACCCATGCATGTGGCCCTGAAATGAGAAAGCTTTGGGAAACTAGGTGACAAAGGAGCAAAAGAGATGCTTAAGGGAGAGATGGAAAATTACAATACAATACAATACAATTACAAGAGAAAGTGAATAAATTCTTTCATTCTGGTAGATTTAGCTACAAATCAGGGTTTGTGCCAAATGGACTCCGAGAGATTCAGGAAGTTCTTGATCAGCCAGCAAAATGTCTTTTCCATGCAAATTATTAGAAATGATAATCAAAGTGAAAAATAAATATGCATATAGGGAACAAGCCTTGCTGAAAAGAAATCAGCATGGGTTCTGCATAAGTAAAGCCAGCCTCACCAAACTTTTAAAGTTACAGTGTAAAGAAACACATGGGTGCAGATGATTCTATCAACATTATATATTTGAATTTTAAAAAAGACTTTGTCAGAATTCCACATCAAAGCATCTAGCATACATTTAGCAGTCATGATGAGAAGATTTATCCCTTTTTAATTATTTCCAACAGGTTAAAGACAGAGAGCAAGAAACAGGGATAAATGAGCAATGGTGAAAAAAAGTTTTCAAGGATTTGTGTTGGGATCAGTATCTTTTAATCTGTTTACAAATTATCTTGATTTGGGATTAAGCATTGACCTGACTAGGTTTAGGAATGATGCTAAACTCTTTAGGGTGGTTAAAAAAACATTGTGAGGAGCTCCAGAGGAATCTCTTGAAATTGGATCAACAGAATGGTAACTAAGTTTAATTTAAGTATTTTGAATGTGATGTACAACTGAGCAAAATGTTTGGGATCCTTTCATTTGGTAATGCATGATTGGTGATTTCAGGAAAAAAAATAGTCTTTATAAAAAGCATTAGTGTCAGAAGCTATCTGAAAACTATTGAGAGTTTTAGAATGGATAAAAGGAAACAATTCTCTATACTAAAAATAGCCTTTGTGGGTTTTTTTTACTACAAGACATAGTAATAATCACCAATTTGGATAACTTTAAAAAAGAATTGATAAATTCATGGATGTCTATCACATCCATCTGTTTGCAAATTCAGTACAAACACACTATGTTGCCTCTAGACCAGGAATAGCATATTTTCAAAAAACAGTTTTATGTGAAGAAGGCCAAAAATGGATATTCCATCGCCTCCTATAGATGAGAACCTTAAAAGACATGAAGGACACTATTATAAGAAGAAAATAAAATGGTAGCAATAGATTTCCCTTGGTCTACCAGTAATCCATGTTGTTCGTTCTTTCAAGAAATAAATATTCTTAAAATGCTAGGGAATAGAAGACATATTAGAGGGAGGAGAAAAGTAAAGGTAAGTCAATTTATGTTAATGGTATGAAAATGTAATTTTATGCCCTTTTTCACAGTTGGGAGGTGAAAGAGACGAAGACATAGAAGGTAAAAGCAGCCAAAATCAAGGAAGGAGGGAATGTAGGAGAGAAGGAAGGGGGGAAGGAAGGAGGAAAGGAAGGGGGAAAGGAAGGAGAGAAGGAGAGAAGAAAGGAGGGAAGGAAGGAGGGAAGGAAGGAGGGAAGGAGAGAAGAAAGGAGGGAGGGAAGGAGGGAAGGAAGGAGGGAAGGAAGGAGGGAAGGAAGAAGAGTAGGAGAGAAGAAACGAGGGAAGGAAAGAGGGAGGGAGGGAAGAAGTAGGACCGTTGTAAGATAAGATGGATCTATGGGATGGTAAAAAAGCAATTTTCAAGTATATTGTCAACTGTGGGGAAAAATTGTTATAAATACATATTATTAATAACAGTGATGAGATCATATAATTGTGAATGTATATATGAAATTGATAAAATAAAAAATTAATTAAAAAAGCAGCCAAAATCCACAAAGAAGCCAACAGTTGTATTTTTTCACAATCAGCAGCTAGAATACAAACATTTCTTCCATTAAGTTGTATACAGAAACAGTAATGACAAAATATACCGCCTGAAAATTCCCTTACCCTTAAAATTTATTAGCAATAAAAGTTTATCTTCTCTTTTTTTGTCTACCACTTTCTTTCAAAGGCATATAACATGCAGAAGTTTCACTCCCAAAATAATATGAAAGCTTCAAAGTTTAAACAAATGAAATGTGATTTTATATATTAGTCACAGTTTATTTTCTGGTCTGCTCCTAGGGGATGTCGGCTTTGAGCCGCATTCTATTGATCATGACATTGCAGAAGACTGTAGTAACTACCATCATCAATAGTGCCAGCAGGGGGCAGGATACTACGATCCCTTTGTGGAGTTTCTCCCTTTCATCTTTTCTCCCTCAGTATTAAACCTGCACAGTGGTGACACTGCCAAGCAAGCAATACTTTCTCAGTTTGCTATCTGCCAGTGTTATTCATATGTCTTTCAAGATAAATTTCTCCAGTTTCCACACCAACAAAAACATTTATTTATGTAAGAAAAATTGTGAGCAGGATAGAATTAAGATTAAGATTAAGATTTAGTTTATTTGTATGCCGCCCTTCTCCGGGAGGGACTCAGGGTAGCGAACAACTCAAAAGGGGAAAAGGGGATGCAAACACAATACACGTAATTAAAATACACAAGAGTCATACAGCCATACAAGTCGAGAGGGGAGGGGAACTCATCAACCCCAGGCTGCCGGCACAGCCAGGTTTTGACGGCTTTCCGGAAGGCCTGGAGAGAGGTGAGGGTCCGAATCTCCGCGGGAGTTCATTCCAAAGGGCTGGAGCTGCTACAGAGAAGGCCCTCCCCTAGACGGAACCCGGAGAAGGCCGACCCTGTGCGATCTAACAGGTCTATGGGAGGTAATTGGCAGCAGGCGGTCTCTCAAGTATCCAGGTCCAATACCATGAAGGGCTTTATAAGTTACGACTAGCACTTTGAAGCGTATCCGGAGACCGATCGGTAGCCAGTGCAGCTCGCGGAGGATAGGTGTAACGTGGGTGTACCGAGGTGCACCCACAATCGCTCGCGCGGCTGCATTCTGGATGAGTTGTAGTCTCCGAATACTCTTCAAAGGCTGCCCCATGTAGAGCGCATTGCAGTAGTCCAGTCTTGAGGTCACGAGGGCATGAGTGACTGTTGCGAGTGCCTCCCGGTTCAGGTAGGGGCGCAACTGGTGCACCAGGCGAACCTGGGCAAATGCCCCCCTGGTCACAGCCGACAGGTGATGTTCTAAGGTCAGCTGTGGGTCCAGGAGGACTCCCAAGTTGCGCGCCCTGTCTGAGGGGCGTAAATTTTCACCCCCCAGCCTGAGTGATGGAATACTGGCCAAATTCTTGGGAGGGAAACACAACAGCCACTCGGTCTTGTCTGGATTGAGTACAAGCTTGTTAACTCCCATCCAGACCCTGACAGCCTCCAGGCACTCGCCCACTCCCACCTCTCGTAACCGTCACAGAAGGATACCATGGTCGATGGTATCGAAGGCCGCTGAGAGGTCAAGGAGCACTAGGATGGAGGAATGACCTCCATCCCTGGCTCTCCAGAGATCATCAGTCAGTGCGACCAAAGCGGTTTCCGTGCTGTAGCCAGGCCTGAATCCCGACTGAAAGGCATCCAGATAATCAGCTTCCAGGATGCATAAAGTTCATAAGTTGTAGGACATTTGATTTGTACTCTTTCAAAGAAGGAAGGAAGGAAGGAAGGAAGGAAGGAAGGAAGGAAGGAAGGAAGGAAGGAAGGAAGGAAGTTTGGCTTGCCTGCCATCTTTATAAGATCCATGCTTCTGGGCCATTTTAAAGAATACCCAAATTGATGACTGCCTGTTTCTTACAGGGTAAAGAATAGAAGGGAAAATTGATGCCATCATGCCAGACATAAAAGCACAGGATTAAAGCAATAAGAAAAAAAGCATTCCTAGTGTGTGTTCTTCAAATCTCCCACTCAGTCTGAAAAGGAAGATTTCAACAATTTCCAGGGGTTTCTTTTCCTGTTAAAGAAGAAGGACCCTGATGAAAAATGATGAATATACAAGACCAAAGATAAATCCCTAATTATTTCACCTGTCTTTATATTATTATTATTTTGCTCCTGTGACTGTGCTCTGTGAATAATGGGATTTCAATTAGCCATCTAGAATTCTTAACCTCTAAACATGTCTATGGAAGGATTTGTTTGACATATGACCGGCTTGTACCATTAATTTTTTTTTCAAAAAAAAGTGGGGGAAGCTGTTTTCAACACAATCAGCTTTTGAAAAAAAGGACAGTTGATTAGTTCCAGAAGTAATTAGGCAGTAATTGTGCTCAGGAAAGTATTAGAGATCAAAGGTACCAATCATCTTACCTGACAGCAGAGGGTGATTAAAATCCTTTCTAAGTTACCTGTAATTTCATGACTGAATACTTATTTAGATGACTGTGGGACAAAAAAATATTTCTGTTTCAGCCTTGTATCTTTCAGCCTGAGCATTCATAGCCAGTCTATCAGAAAATTGCCTGTCGTCTTTTTCTGATGAGCTCAGGAAGGAAGTCTTTGTAATCTGGCAATCTTCTTCATTTGAGATTATAACCCTACATTACATTGACATGGTATTAAATCCTACTGAAGTTAGTAGTGCCTGTCTGGAAATAAAAGGCATTGGTATGGTGCAACTATACATGTATGCTGCACATGTATATGTATATCTTCTTACTTGGCTGCTCCTATTTCCCAAAAATATCTTGAAAAACAGTTTGCAACAGCTGCTTATTTCTCAACTTTTAGCTAAATATGTTTCTTATGAACCAGTGTAATTTACAATTCTGGTAACTTAAAAAAAAATTACATAATTCTGCCTTTAATTTTCTTTCTGATTTTTAACAATTTATATATTAGATTTATATCTTGTCCTTTTTTCAAAAGCTCAGGTGAAGGTCCATTGTACTCCTCCCTCCAATTTTTCCCTTCAACCACCCCATGAGATAGGTTGTGCTGTGAGAAGATGACTAGCCCAAATTCTACCAATGGACTTTCATGGCTGAGAATAGACTTGGGTGTCCTCAGTTCTCGCCCAACACCTCAACCGTATTTGCACATTTACTTTGTAGATAAGTTATACTTAGTGCCTTATTTTCAGTTCATATCCTGGACAATGAGTTTGGTATTGTGGTTTCGGCACCAGGTTAGAAATCAGGAGACCATGGGTTCTAGTCCTGCTTTAATCATGAAAGCCAGCTGGGTGACCTTGGCCCCCTCACTCTCTTTCTCAGATCAACTCACCTCACAGGCTTGTTGCTCTGGGGTTAAACAGGAGGAGGAAGGCGTGTTAGATATGTCTGCTGTTTTGAGTTATTTGTAAAAATAATGAAGGTAGGAAATAAACGGACAAATTTGGGTGAGATTTCAATAAAAAGTTAGAAAGTGAATAAAGCTTGCTATAAAAAAACTTTAATGATTAGAGAACTGACACTCTTTCCTGTAATTCCTCTGTATTATCAGTATTAACTCTTTACTGAGAGTATTATAAGATATTCAAATATCCATATTAAGAGCTTGTTGTTGTTAGTTGCAAAGTCGTGCCCAACCCATCGCAACCCCATGGACAACTTTCCTCCAGTACCTGCCCTGTACCATTCTCCAGAGTCAATTTAAACTCATATTAAGAGCTACTTCATGTTGAGGAAGAGTCAACATCCCGATGTCACAATGTGCAGTCTCTATACTCTGAGACCGCCGTTGATACTTTTGCCGCTGGATGGTCCATTGAGACCTAAATTGTCCTGCAGAGACAGTGATCAGGAAGATGAAGTCTTGCTGGTCTCAGGGACATCACAAAGTCCCTGATTGACTGAAGGGAAGCACTTCAAGCCGGAAGTAAACAGGCAGCCCCCAGACTGATAAAGTCGGGACAGCTCTGGAAGAAAGGAAGTGAAAAGAGAAAGTGAGTCCATCTGGTGAGGTATTTTTTCTATTTTGCGAAAGACTGCCCCAAGAATTTTTTCATTAAAGCCAAATTAGATCATTAAGCAAAAGAATTGAGCGGCAAAATTAACTCATATTGGATTGCTTTGGAAAGCTTTTTTTTTCTTTGTAACTATACTTTGTGGATTGAAGTGCTCGCAACGTTTCTCATTTCTCCTCTTAAAGTGAACGGATTGATTTTTTTTCTGCTTTTTGTTGCTTTATTTTTTGACTTCTGGATTAAAACCTTCCTTTTTATTTTAACAATTCTTCCTATTACTTGTAATTAAAAATCATTAAAAGAAATCTAAAGAACTTTGTTTCCTATAAGCCAGAGATAAATATTAGAAAGTGAAAAGTAGCAACACTGCCACTTGGAGGTCAGAGGCTGGAGTTTTTGAAACAACGTATCTCTTCTCTTTCCTTCTTTGATTTCACTGACTTTGTAGCTGAAGGGTTTGCAACTTGTTTACAGAAACTGATAAAGAGCCAAAGGCATGAATTGTTTTCACAGGTGCCTTTGAGAACTATTTTGGCAGGGGAAAGAAAGGGGAAAAAAACAGAACCTTTCTTCTTTGAAGAGCATAAAAGAACTTGTGTTCAAGTCAACCTAAAATAAAAAAATAAAAGAGGCCTGGAAGGCTAGAGTGGTAGTGGCTATTAGTTCTTTCTTTCTTTCTTTCTTTCTTTCTTTCTTTATTTATTTATTTATTTATTTATTTATTTATTTATTTCTTCTTTTTTGGAAACATGGATCAATATTCAGATGAGGAAACCTTAAAATTCCAAAATATCTTGGCTGGAATTCCAAATCTATTGGAAGGATATGGGAGAATTGAGAAGAAGTTGGAAAGACTAGTTTTCATCACAGCAAAAGATGAAGGGGTTGGAGCCCCAAAAATTAAAGGGGAGAATGAAGATATAGAAGATAAAGAGAAGACAATAGATGAATTTATTAATGGAGCAAATGTGGGTGAAAGTGGAAAGAAGGGAATATGGAAAAGGGAATTCCATGAATTGGAGCTCTACCCCAGATTCCAAGATGCAGAAGAAAAAAATGGTAATGATGATAGACTTAAGAAGAGAATTTTTTTCAGAAGCAAGATTGACAACCAAAGACAAGCTAATTTTAGTACCAACTGGATGGCAACGAGATTACCTGATAGATCCTTCAAGCAACAAAGTGCAGAGAGAAGTCTATAAAAACCTTATAAAGGAGATAAAAAGAAGACTGACACCACAATTGGCAAGAGAGATAAGACTGTTTTGTTACTGGAAAGATACAGGTTGACAATGAAAGTTGATAATAAAAAATTAGTTGATTTTGGTGATCAATAAGTAGGAATTTAGTAACTCTTAGATTGTTTTAAATTGTTATTAAATGTTTATTTGTTAACAAATAATTAACTATAATAACAATAATGAAATGATAATGGATACAGCTTAATGATATATACATGTACTCGCAAACTAGTAAAAGAAATTTGGATATAAATTGCAAATTGTGACAGGAAAAAGACCTATAAATTTTATTAACAATTTTTATTTAGATCTTGTCATAAAGGTGTAAGGGTTTTTTTAGGGGGGGGGGGTTCAATGAGAGGAGATGGGACATAAATAGTAAATGATTTTTAGCCAATTATAATAACAACAAGGAAATGTCAGTGAACATTGTTTAATAATATATACATGCTATGGTATTGGCAAAAGTAACTTGGATATAAATTTTAAACAGTGAGTTGGGGGGGGAAGGGGGGAAAGGTTTAGAAACTTTATTAATTGACTTTTATTTAAGAGATGTCATAAAGGTGTAATGTTATTGGAGGATTTTTTGAAATAGCTAATTGTGTCTTTAAGTCTGAATGATTTGAGGTAAAAGCACGTTCAAACAATTGAAGCCAAATGAGAATTGTGGTACATTGATAGTAAAATATACAAAGATTTTTGATTTAAAGTGTATTATAATTAGATTAGATTAGATTAGATTAGATTAGATTAGATTAGAAGGTTTATTTATATGCCGCCCTTTTCCCTGGGGGGACTCAGGGTGGCTCACAATCCAAAGGAAGGGGGGAAAACAGACTTTTACATATAAGACAATACATGATTAAAACACAACATTCATACCATTCGGGCGGGTTACAATCTTTAGCCCCAGGCCTGACGGGATAGCCAGATTCTGAGGGCTGTGCGGAAGGTCTGGAGGGTGGTGAGGGTACGAATCTCCATGGGGAGATCGTTACATTGGGTCGGAGCTACCACCGAGAAGGCTCTCCTCCGCGTGGTTGCCAGTCGGCATTGACCAGCAGATGGAACTCGGAGGAGGCCTAATCGATGGGATCTAATAGGTCGTGTGGAGGTGATTGGCAGTAGGCGGTCTCTCAAGTACCCAGATCCACTACCATGGAGGGCTTTATGGGTGGCAAGTAGCACCTTGAAGCGTATAGTTCATAATCTAATATGAACTATAAGTAATGACTATGGAAGAAATGCACGAAAGTTATCTGTAACCAATTGACACGCTTTCTACAAGATGTAATGAAGGATGATTCTTTTTTTGTGTTTTTGTTCAATTAAAATAAAATAAAACTTTTTTTAAAAAAGAGCTACTTCATGTTTTTACTGTCAAAATTAACAAAATGTGACTGGATTGTTATATAATCATTTTCATGAATACATATTCCCAGCACTATAGTTCTTTTGTCAGATGGGGTTATCTTCCAAAGCTCAAGAGTCTCATCCTCTTAACCAACTCCCACCCTACTTGGTTGTACTGCTTCCTTCTCCCACTGGAACATCTCAAGCCATTCCTGGTGCCCATCCCCATTGATATCAGAACAGTAAAGCAATTAGTCATGCTTTACCCTTTAACTCAATCCCATCACTCGGGAGAACTTCAAGGGGAAGCAAATGACCATCTTACTTTCTTTCCAATTTGTTTCCAAATCCCATGACATCCAAAGGCATACTGAAAAATGTATGTGTATATGTAACACACATACAGTATATGGGTTTGTGTTTGTGTGGAGATGCTTATGGGCACAAAGGAGCATTCTGTGTACATCAGTCTATTTGTGTCCAGCTAAGTCAATCTGGTGAGTATCTGGTGGGAAGGCGACCTAGGAAGGCTAAAGAGATGAATCCCATAGAAGAAAAAGAAGGTATGGATGACACAAATAACTATATAAGGCTGTGCAGAATATTTGCTTTTCATCATATTGCTCAACAGCTATGAAAGATTTGTTGTTTTCAAAAAGAAATTTATTTGTGTATAGGAGGCATTGTTCAGATGACAGAGAAGCTAGACTGGCCAAAACTAATGAAATTGATTTAGTGCATATTAGTAGCTGCCAGGAGACTACAAATTCATATTTGATTTGTAATGATGTTGGACAGATCTAAGGTGCTTGCACAATATATTAGCAATTTTGAGTAAAGGATTGTTTATTATTTTGTTAGAAAGTCACTTAAAACTCCAACAATTATTGGAATTCTATTCTGCCTTTCGATCTAAAAGTTACAACCCTGTTACAGCATTATTAAAGCAATGCAGCTCTCATTATCTTAGATTAAAACAACTGATAGTGACTGATTATCATCCATCAATAGAATTTTGGTTAAAATTATTAAATTGCTACCTTGAACAGCCCTAATGTTTTACATGGAAACAGAAAAGCCAAGCTGTAAACCATAAATCATTTTTTCTCCAGGGCATTCCCATAAAGTAAACCAAATAACAGCTTGAGAACTACAGCTTATGTATTTAAGAAAAGCCAATAGACAGGATGCATGTACAGATTAAAATCTTTTATAGTGTAATCCTAATCATGTCTAATCAAAAATAAATCCTACTCAATTCAACTGGCCTTTAGTCCAATAAATACGTATAGGAACAGTGATAGGTGTACAGAAATGGAAGCATTGTGTGGGTGTGTCAAAAGTGGTAAGATACCATTGCTATGCCATAATCAAAACCATACCGATACCACTATATATACATGCACCATTTTAGTTCAAATTACATACATATTTACTTTGAAATCTCACAGAGGTCAAAAACACTAATTTTGATCATACATATATGAAATTACATTGCTCATTTTTATATAATGTTAATTGGTTACCAAATGTAGATGGTTTAACTTATTTTTTTATATGTGCAATTAATAAATTTGTTTCTTTTTTAATCTATACATGGTTTCTTTTGTACATTCCAGAAATGAAAACAATATTATTCAATTAGTGCAATCATGTCCACTCCAGTCCCACAAGAGCAAAAAAGAAAGAAATCCTGATACTTCACGATTGGGTTTGACATCCCTGAATTTGTGTATATATCAATAAAGAAAGAAAAGATAAAGGAACATATAAATGGAAGGAATAAAACTGGCATGTGACAATCCCTTATAAGAAAAACAATTTTAAAAAATACCATTTTATTTTCAGAAGCAAGATCAGATATAATTTGGAATTCAATTCCTAAATCTCTCTCCCATAATTGTTAAAGACTTTCAAGATGATCGGTTGAAGAATTGTGCATAAAATATAGTAGATTGGATTGGAGGCTTTTGTTTCTTTTGGTGTTTTTAAACTTTTTTAATTGTGTTTTAATATATAATTTAAATTCGTTAGTTGTTCTGAGAACCATCCATTGGCAGTTGCCATCCCAGTAAGTAATGTAAGTAAGCAAATGACTAAATAATCATGTGTAAAAAAAATCCGCTTGTTATAAAGGCATAAACAACAGTGTGAAAGTTTCAGTCCTTTTAAATAATGTTCTCAAACGACTTGATTTTACGGGGTGACGTAGTGTTGTAACTATTGATGATACAGGATTATGAGACCTATGTAATATCGACAAGATCTTCAAGCAGTTTGTACCACAGCAATCTCACTTACTTAGTGGGAGGTTGGGAGAAACAAGTTTTTTTTCAAAATAGCAAATCTGTAGCATAAGCCTACACATGTTCCTGGATGACTAATTTCTTGTTGACTTACAAGACTTTTAGCCCCCCTTTCCAGCTGCTCACAGCAGCTCCTAGCAGCAACAAAATAAAACACAAAAATATAGGAAAACATAATAAGATATATACAAGTAATTCCTCCTAGATAAATGTTGGCAGGCTTATTGCCTTATATTAACATCTTGACCTTTTATAAATGAAGCTGGAGTTCACCCTGATATTGAAGCATTAGCTTAGTAGTTCTATGAGGAAAGAGGCACCCATGTCAACACCCATAAATGAAATAAACTTAGGCTAACAATGATGGGGTGAAACACACCACCTTTGTATTCAGGAAAAAAAACACCTTCCTCATGCATGCTTTAGAAAAGCAATTTCCATCCCTCTGCCAACCTAATAACAAAGTATAAAACACATGCATGTGCACCCCCCCCCCCAAGAGAATGGTTATTTGCATGTTTAAATACCCTGATTCTTTGCACTTACCGTGAGAATGGGACACTGGGAGTTTCTTTTCATGACTACTTGAATGAATCCTACCTAATGAATAAGGCATTAGGTCTCACCCATGGTTCCATTGCAGTGGACCAGGCCTAGCTCCCTTTGCAAGATAAGACAGGATCCTCTAGCTATCATTTTATTGGGGATAGAATAGCATCAATAAACACCTCTTTCCAAGGGTGGGCTTCAAAAATTTCAGCAACGTGTTCTCTGCCCATTTGCTGAGTGGAAGTGGCCATGGTGGGTGTGGCCTAGTTGGCTTCCTGCACCATGGTGGATGGGGGGAGTTTTTGCCTTCCCTAGGCTCCGGAGGCTTTCCTCAAGCCTCTGGGAGGGCGAAAACTGGGGTGGGATTCAAAGGTTCTCCGAAACCCGTAGCAGCCCACCCCTGCCTCTTTCCCCTTTACTTAAGTATGACTACCATTTTGGAATCTCTGGAACTGGGAATTTTCTTTTGCAGCGTGATACATTCTAAATTCTCTCTTCATTTTTCTAATTACATAACATAACTTGAGGGAATGATTTAGGCAATTTCTATGCAATTAGCAACTTTTACCCATTAAGTGATATGCTGTCTAGAGAGATTCTTTTCTTTATCTTGTTACAGGTTCCTGTTCCTAAAGAAACATTGATTTATTTATTGATTGATTTCGCACATTGATAACGCCACCCACTTCAAGCAATGTGATGCTAGGCAACATACAACAGAAATAAACATCAAGAAAAAATAACCCTACATAATTAAAACGTATCTCTTTTAACTTTTACTTTACATGATAACCACGGTAGTCTATTGCAGTCCTCATATATGAAAACAGCCTTTTAAGTACAAGGATGCTAAACATTAGGAATATATGAAACTGCTGGTTCAGTATTATGACAGAAACTGTCAGGCACAAAGAAGCAGTATCTTATGTTATGTTTCAGTCAAGATTTATTGGTCAAGCCTATACACTGAGCGGTGGCTCAGTGGCTAAGATGCTGAGCTTGTCAATCAGAAAGGTCGACAGTTCAAATCCCTAGCGCTGCATAATGGAAGGAGCTGCCGTTATTTGTCTCAGCGTCTTCCCACCTAGCAATTCAAAAGCATGTAAAAATGCAAATAGAAAAATAGAAACTACCTTTGGTGGAAGACAACAGCATTCCGTGCACCTTTAGTCATGCCAGCCACATGACCACGGAGACATCTTTGGACAGCGCTAGCTCTTTGGCTTTGAAATGGAGATGAGCACCACCTGCTAGAGTTGGGAATAACTAGCACGTAAGTGTGATAGGAACCTTTACCTTTATACACAAGAATGTAGTCAACTAATGGTTAGTACTAAATTGTCCCTAGATAAGAGTCAACTGAATTGAAGGGGCCCTGGACCTGGATTGTTTGTGGATGCATGACAATTCTAGGCTGAGTCCTCTCTTGACATCACCACCAGACTCTCCCTCTTCTTCTCCTACAGAAATTTGATGTTGTTACAAAACAATTTTTATATCAGTAATTGTCATGGCAAAGATTGTCCATGCCAAAGCTCTTTTGCCCCCCCCTGTGCTATAGTCTCTCAAGATAGGGGAAGCTGATTTAAATGAGGACTGATTGTGAAGAACATTTCTGAACATTCAATGCAGCATTTGTTGACCATATTTGGTTGCCATTTCAGTAAATGCAGAACATTAGAATTAGATTATAAATTGAAGAATCCTATATAGAACGTGGAAGTTCTTTAGACAGAAATATGCATTATTTTTCCTAGATAAAACTTATTCATGCCCTTTCTTTTAAAGTATTGATCAATAATGGAAAGTGTGATTGACAGGGCAATTGGTAATGGTGCATTAGGAGTACATTCTCAACAGCTCAGAATATTTCAGATACAGGGCGATTTACTTTCCTATATGTAATAGCCATATTGCAACTCATTTAAATATTATGGAGTAATTTGCAGTACTATAGTTGTCAAGGTGGAAATGTAATACAATTCATCTAAGCTACTGTTCAAGCTATTGTGCTCTATAAGAGTAATACTATTATAGTTCAATTCATAACTCTAGATGCAGTGAGAAGTGAATTTCAAGTAAAAAGAGGGTTTATAAACCTTTTTAAAAGGTTACATTGAAGTATTCTATTATCTAACTTGTTGCCATCAGACAAGAGCAGAGAATTAGAACCTTTTCACAAGAATGTCTCCAAATATATTTGCTATGGCAGCTTTAAAAAGCAAATTCTAGGGCATGACACCAACGCATGACTGTGAACATGCTGCATTCCAATTTGTTTCATCTGGACCAGTTGTCTCATGCAGGAAAGCTTAGATCTTGATGATCCAAAATTGACCCTAGAATTGTGTTCCCTCTTCAGATGATTTTCTTTATTATCAACAAGATGACAATGGGAGCCTCTGTTAAGTGTTTTACAGAGAAAATCTTTGAAAAAGCCAAGGAATAAGCTGTATAACTGAAAGAATATATAACCAGGGACTTCCTCTCTTCCTCAAATAATCCATATACTAGACTATAAACACAAATTACCAAATCACAGACTCAAAGGGTTGGAAAAGACTTTGGAGGTCTTCTAATCCAAACTCCTGCCAGACCTGGAGTCCTCCAATTACTTCAGATAAATGGTGGGTTAATTTTTGCTGGGAAATCCACATTTTGTTTTTGAAAATCTCCAGAGATAGCACCAAAAATGGGCAATTCCATTGAGTAATAGCTTTCATGGTAAGGAATTTACTCTTTATTTCAGGTTTGGATGGTTTGGGGGCAGTGATGGGTTCCTACCGCTTCGTGCTGGTTCGGTGGCCTGTGTTGCTGGAACCAGAAGCAACCCAGGCCTGCCATGTCCCCAAACTGGTTCTTTGGGTGGTGCCATAGGTGCCGCCATCTTGTTTTTTGCTTCTGCACATGCACATAACAATTTTTATTGCACAACACATGTGCATACAGCTCTCATCAAGCACATGCAGTGTGCATCAAGTGTGTGCAGCACACATCAAGCGCGTGCAGCGTTCCCACAAGCAAACTGGCAGTAGTGCCTGCCGGAACTCACTCCTGTTCTTGGGCATTTTGAAGAATAAATCCACACACTGTTTCCTGGGACAGCCTTTCAAATATTGGAAATTTTTGTAGCGAATCTTGGAAGGGAATCTTTCCCTTTGGAATCTATAGTGTTTTAATTTTCACAGTGATTAGTTATAATTGATCAGTGGAACAAGTTTCCTCTGGAAGGATACTTCAGAGCCGAGGTGGCACAGTGGTTAGGGTGCAGTACTGCAGGCCACTTCAGCTGACTGTTATCTGCAGTTCAGTGGTTCAAATCTCACTGGCTCAAGGTTGACTCAGCCTTCCATCCTTCCGAGGTGAGTGAAATGAGGACCCAGACTGTGGGGACAATATATGCTGACTCTGTAAACCACTTAGAGAGGGCTGAAAGCCCTATGAAGCGGTATATAAGTCTAACTGCTATTGCTATTGCTATTCAACCCAGGAAGTTTTTTATAAAGAGATTGGACAACTATTTGCCTGAAATGGTATAGGGCAGTATTGGCTAACATTTTCCGAACCGAGTCCTCAAAGCGTGTGCACCCAAACTCCCCAAATGCAATGTGTGACCCCCCCCCAGTGCATGCAGCCCACCCCTGCACATGCGTGCATGACCCTCCTGCATGTGCCCCACCCATGTATGTGCACGTGACCCCCCTGCACATGCCCTCCCCACACACACATACACATGGCAGAAACCTGAAAATTAGCTGGCCAGAGGGAGGCTTGCACACATGCATGACAGAACTGAACTGGGGCGACGGTTCATGTTCCATTAGAGAAGGTGCTACATGCCACTTTTAGCACATGTGCCATAGTTTCGCCATCATGGGTATAGGGTTTCCTGCTTCGGGGGGGGGGGGTTGGATTAGAAAACCTCCAAGGTCATGTCCAACTCTGATATTTTGTTATTATGTTAACTCAAACCATGAAAATGATGAGGACAGATTCAGCTCTTCTGTATCATTCCATACAATGGCGAGGTATCTCTGTAAAAATGAAATCAAGCATTTGCAAAATAGTGGAGAGAAAACCATAGTCAGATGCTCATAGGCTGCTATTCTCAAGTCTCCCTACATGCTCTTTTTCTTCTTCCTAAGTCTTCCCTTCAATATAATTCCTCCAAACTGTGACCCCACAAAGGGCGAATGACAAAACCGCGCCCGACTAAACCGCGTTGCTAAAACCATGACATCATCAACGCACCAACAACAGCGTGTCGACAACAGCGCGTCGACAGAAGGGCGATTTACAACAGCGTGTCGGCAGAAGAGCGATTTAAGTTAAGGTAAGGGTTAGGTTTAGGGTTAGGTTTAGCATTACGTTTAGGATTAGGTTTAGCATTACGTTTAGGGTTAGGTTTAGGGTTAGGGTTAGGGTTAGTTTTACAGCGCGCTTCTGTCGCCGCGCTGTTGTCGGTGCGATTCAGCGCTCATTCGTCAGAGTGCTTTAGAACACACTGTTTTGTCACCGCGGTTTAGTCGGGCGTAGTTTTGATGTTCGCCCTTTTGTCGGTGAACCCTCCAAACATTCAAATATGCCAACTCTTGATACTCAGATGGTCTCCTTCCCGAATCATGGATTTCCCATCCCTTTATCTAGTGGCGGATTAAGGCTCACTAGTGCCCTAAGCACTGACAAATCTTGGTGCCCCTCTTTTGTACATACTATACAAATCTTCATTGGTTTTGTTTTCTTTCTCAACTTTGTGGTATCTGCTTTGGGCCTGGTGCCCTAAGCACGTGCTTAGTATGCTTAATAGTTAATACACTACTGCCTTTATCTGCTGTCAAAAATCCAGAGCAAACTGCAAATGATAGGCATCAAGAAAAACTAGAAAAAGAGAAATCCATGCAAGGTATACAGGAGGTGCCCAAGGATCACTACTGGTGTCCTTCTGCCCATTATAGTTCTTGAAATCTGTCTTTTGAGATAGAACAAAAGAAACAGTATCTCTTTCATCCTTTTCCTACACACAACTACTAACTCACTACATAATTAATGTGCCCAAGAGCCACAGTTTCTCCACATGATGGCAATTGATTAGTTTAAAAAACTTTTAGAAAAAATATTACTCTCTGAACTCATCGCCTATGAAAACTTAAGTTACCAGTATCTAAAACAGTTGGTACTACAGCAGTGATAGCACTTATATCATCAAGGTGCTTTTGATTCAGCTCTGAACATTTCAGTGCTTTTTTCCCACTTTTTAAATAATCTAAGACATCTTTTTAATTTAATTCAATTTAATTTAATGACTCCTTTGTTCCTAGGGAAACTCCTAGGGATTTGCATAAAAATACAAGACATCAAAATAGACATCATCAAAATAGACACCAAAGACACCATCAATTGAGAAAATGGACTCTCTACAAATAACAGTGTTAAAACAAAATCTATAAATATTTTGAAAAACGCCTTTTGTAAATAACACTAGTAGGAGTCTATCACAAACATATTTTAATTAATCATTAAATCAAGTTTTCTAAGATATGTGCACTTAATTATCATAATTATTAATTTGTTTGACTGCCTTAATCCCTTTTTCTTTGTTTCTTAAATAATTGATGCCTCTGTCATCAACACCACCCTCAATTTTAATATAATCTTAAGCCATTCAATTTTTCTTGTCTTAATTATCAACAATGCTACCATAAGGAACTCAGTAAGAGAAGTACTGGGATATATTTTTCTTTGTTATTTCTGATTCATTTAAATACCCTGATTCATTGTTTTTTTTTCTTAAGATAATCACAAGGATATATTAATTATTCTAGTTACCAGTTTGGAATTTTAAGCCTTCAGTAATACAGGCTAATTAAAGCAGAGATATGTGCACCTCATTAGTTTTTATTCCTTCTTCGATACACACACACACACACACACACACACACACACACACACATATGGTTCAGAAGAATCGTTTTGCTTCCCTTTTCTATTTACAAAATAGGCTTTTCTGTCACCTAACATTACATTGATTTAAAGATTTTTCTTCAAATGCCAAATGATGTATTTTCAATATGGATTCCCATGTTCCTGGGGATTTCTGTCTTGCATACACTGAAGAAGTACAGTGAGATGAAACAGGGTAGTCCATACATATCTGAATGACACCATTCATGCTAGGATACAGATTATCAATCTGTTTGTTCATCTGCTTCCCAGGAAGCATTACTACTCTAAATTAGCACAATTTAGTTAAGAGGAAGAACAAAAAATGATAGCAAGTTCAAGCTGAGGCAATTCAACTATATAATGTGTGAGGGTAGAGGTTCATTCTCTGATCTTGTGGCTTGGTTTCCAAACATTTCATTACCAAGCTAGGTAAAATCTTCAGTAGAATTTAGGTGATGTCAATGTCCAATGTTCTTCTACCCTATAAGGGTTTTGTTGGTCTTTTAATGGTGGGTTAGGGTTAGGGTTACAACATAATGCATTGTAAAAAGAGTGAGAAAAACTTAAAATAAGATTCATATGGAATTGGTGATTGTATTTGGTTAAATCTATAAAAATTAAACTAGAAAAGACTCAAAGAATATAGGACAAAGCAGAAATGGGATTCACTTACCTTCCCTATCAGTTCGCAAATGTGATCATGCACAACACATCTGTGCATGCTCAGTGCTCGTGCATTACATTGGTGCGGGTGAGTAGAGCCTCCCACAACCAGTACTACCTGTTTCATCAAAACATGAGAGAACCAGCTGAAAACCACAAAGGTATACTCTATATGCTCCTGGGTATCTTTCTCTGTAGTCCTCACCAATACATATTCTGACAGGTATGTTGACAATTGATGCTTCAGCAAGATTTGAACCTGGTCAGAAAACAGTAGAAAGACATCAAATTAGGAAATCTGGGAGTGGAACAGGAGCCAGACAGAGGCAGAGGAACCCAATCAAGTAATGGAAATATCTCTCACAATAATTAACATTCTAGGTCAATAAAACTTGAGGAGAGAAAGGAGAGAAAACAAAATTGAAGAGAGAAATGATGAAAAGAAATCTTATATACTGCTATAATTTAGGAATCACTCTTTTAGATTGGAGTATCAGGAAGAGTTAGGCTGTTTCTTAAACATTATTAATGGTATTAAAGAATCAAATAAACATTAAAAGTTGATTTCTCTTTCCTGCCACATCATTTTCTGCTAAACATCACTAAACTGTATCCATAAAAATATAGAGTTGCCTTTGCATATGCTGCCAGGCACAGAATCAAATATAATCTCTTCTTTAGAAAAATGGCAAACTAAGTTGTAGGATCAATGTCAAAAATAACTTGAAATTTCAAAAATAAGTCTGATATAGAATTTAATTTACCTTAGTGACAATTTATGGATTATAATTATGCACATCTAAAGTTTGGGATTGTCTTAATGCAAAGTTTAAAAAACATATAACTATTGACCGAACATTATTTGAAATTTCTTATTCAAGTTAATGTAATATGTAAATATTTCTTCATCCTTCTTATACTCCTAATTAGGGTAGTTGATATCAAAAATGTTTCACTATTATTTCAGTCTTAGGAAATGTTTCACTATTATTTCAGTCCTTAGGAAACTCTACCCTGTTTCCCCGAAAATAAGCTCTCCCCTGAAAATAAGCCCTCCCCGAAAATATTGCTACCCAGTAGCAGCCATGAGGTGACCACGCTCACCATCTCTGACCCTCAAAAATAATAACACCTCCCCAAAAATAAGGCTCAGTGCTTATCTCAGGGGTCAAAAGAAAATAAGATCCTGACTTATTTTCGGAGTATGTATTTAAGTCCAATAATGAAATGCAGAAAATTGAAATGTAATGAATGTGAATTTTCTGTGTAACACTGAATAGAATCTAATTAGGTTAGTAATATCATAGGAACACTCAAAATATTCTCAATAAGAACACAGTATAAATTGTCACATATATAAATTAAATGACATGGGAGAGATTATTTTGACATATCTTGGTAAAAAGAGAAACCTACTGCAATTAACTCAAGCAATCAGATTTTTATTTTCATTTTTAAAATGAATTACAGTATGGCTTTGAAACAATCTTCCCAAAGGTTTTTAATCAGGAAACCAATTCTGTAATTCCCATTAGGATTCCGCATCACTGACTTTCCCTGCTGGGAAGCCTTTATTTTAACTGTCAGACACATTTGAGAAGAGCCCTACCTAGGAACGGCTAATGGTGCATTGCATCTTCTCTGCCAAAGAGGAGGAGGGGAAAATGAACCCCATTTACAAATTATGGCATTCTTTTCATCCTAGGTATAAACATAAGTTGGTCATGTCATATTTGCGGCCTCTTGCTATCTATGGGACAATCTGTAGGAGGAGAATTTGACATTGATCCCATGACATACAAACCAGGGCTTCAATTAGGCTGAGAAGAAAATGCAAACCTAGACTATGGATTAAATTATGACAGGAAATCTAGTTCACAACTGGTTTGTACTTGCATAAGAGACTCTCCAAATGCGAGGGCAAGAACGTAGATGGAGAAGTAAATATAAATATAAAAATATATATAATATAAAGGCAGTAATAACTACATCATCTCAATGCCAAGGAAAAGAAATGAGCATATCTACGAAGCCATGAGGAATCATTTTTGCCTCAAAGCAGACTTCGCTTCTTTGCCATAGCCACAATTTTTAAATCTGCTTTATTTATATCTTCCATTTTCATTGCTAACAATATTCCCACAACAGGGGAGTAGGCTTATTTATTTCAGAAATAGCTCCACATATCATTTAGACCTAGAAGGCAAAATATATAATTTACTTTTTCAGAAGTAAGCTCTTTGGAGGTAAGAGTATATATCTAAGAATAAGGAGCATTTAAGGGCAACCCCACAGAACTACTGTCATGAATCTTGAAATGTTTCCCAAAACAAGATGTTCTAAAATACTTTGATAGTACTGTCCACCCCTGTTCTAAGAACAGCCAAGGAAATGGGCTTTGCTTCCACAAAAATCAACCTCTGACTAATATCACATCTCCTTGCCTTGTTGTTGTATTTTGTGTGAGAGGGGAAATAAGAAAGAGTCCTCCAATCTCGGTGGCACAAACAACATCACAAATGTTTTGATGCTTTCAATGTGGAACACCCACTGGAAGTATATTGGTCTGCCCAAAGACAGTATCTCAGTATGGGAGAAAAGGAAGTATAGCTTTTTTAGTAAAACCACAGCAGCACCTATCCAGAAGCAATCTAATAAACAAAAACAGAGAACATGGCTATACAAGTCCTACACAAGCAAATATCTTATTCATTTATATGACAGAGGCTACCTCATACATATATCTCTTTGGATGTAGTGAATCCCTCCAGAAAGGCACAACCAGGAGGACAAAAAAGAAGAGATTAAAGATTGTGTTCCTATATTTGGGATGGGAGGAGAGCTCCAAGATGAGTATAAAGATAGAATAAAGTTAGAGAGAGGGGGAGAGAGAGGAAGGGGGAGAGGGAGAGGGAAGGAGGAAGAAAGGGAGGGAGGGAGGTAGCCAGAGAGAGAGAGGGAGAGATGGAGAGAGAGAGGTAGAGAGAGAGGATTATTTCTAACCAGGATTTTAGAACTCTTGAAAGTGGAATTCTAATATAAAAACCTCATATAAATTTGCAAAGACCTTCAGTTCATTCCAAACCTAGGCAAATCTTCATGTGGTATCACAACTCCCATATTATTATTTACAACATATTGTTTATTGCCTCATTTCAGCAGGCTTCCATGCTATGGAAGTTTGGTACCAAAATACCGATGAAATGCACCATCACTTTCCCTGTCTATTCACCTTTGTTTGTCCAGCAGAAAATTGCTAGATTTGGACAGATGAAGCAAGAACAGAACCCCTTAGCAATACTTATTCTCTTATCATTTGTCGAAAGAGCTCAACTTGCTTGTATTGAGTTATATTATTTTTCCTGGGAGTAGATCTTTGAAATCCAAGGCTCTTTCTCCTGATGTGATGTCTGAAAATAAAAAAGAATGCCAACGCCAGTTGATGTCAGAGAGATAATCATACTCCTGTGTGGGTGGTCTTATATGTGAGAACGAGGAGCAGCTTTGGCAATTTGTACTTTTTTTTGGTAATTGGCAATTTAATTATAATTGAAAACATCCTTTCAGCTCAGTGGTGTAAAACTAGGCAATTTCACTTAAGGAAATTTGAATTTCATTATATTAATTGTGTAAAAATTCCCACAAGTGGCATCCTTCTTTTCCAGGTAAATGAACCCATCATCACATTGTGAGGATGAAATTATGGGAGGTGAGCAAAGAAATAGTGAGGGGGGTGGAAATTGCTAATATCAAATGCTTTTAAGACTGTCTACTCCAAAATAATGAATATTTATATTAATTTGCATTTCTTTCCTAAGATTGACATCATGTATCTTAGCTTTTTGCCCCAAAATAAAGGCTATAATTTATTTCAAAAGTTGAATTCACATCAAGTCATTAGGATATGCTTACGGAAAATTTTAAAACCCTGGTTTGTCTCTCTCACAAAACTTCTTCAGAAATAATATTTCTCATTTGTCTCAGAAGGGAAGATCTCAACTGTCCTCTCACTTGAGAATCATAGGATCCTAAATTTGTAGGAATTGTAGGAAACAATTACAGCTGTTAAATACAGTGTCTGTTCTTGGATGTTCTTTAGTTACTAGTTCAATATCAGGTGGACAAGAAACTGCATCCATCTTTTTAAAAAAGCCAAAGTAATGACAATACGAGAGTACTGATTGATGCACCTTGCTAGAAAACGCAGGAGACCATGAATTTCAGAGCCATGATGGAGCAGGTGGTTAGAGTGCAGTACTGCAGGTTACTTCAGCTGCCTGCTGGCTGACTGAAATTTGGCAGTTCAATCTCACCAAGCTAAAGGTTTTGACTCCAGCCTGCCTCCTTCCGAGGTTGGTAAAATAGAGGATCCAGATTGTTGGGGGCAATTGTTGACTCTGTAAACTGCTAGAGAGGGCTATAAAGCACTGTGTAAGTGATATATAAGGGTAAGTGCTATTGCTATCTTAGGTACAACAGCCAATGGATGACTTGAGCCAGTCACTCAAGTTCTGTCCTAAGATGCATGGCAATAGTAAACCATTTCTGAAGAACAGAGAAGACTGCAAGGACTTGTCACAGCAATCTATGAGAATTTTACCTGATGAATGGAGAAAAAAAATCAGTAGTGTTTCACTATATTTTAATTATTGTTTTACATCCTATATTCCATGTTTCTCTAACTCGGGGTCATGAAATACCACACCCAAATACATGCAAATTATTTATAATCACCCTGGACGACTATACATCTTTGTAGATGTATTCTGAAAGATGCCTACATCCTGGAATGTTTCCCTGTTCCTGATTTGTTTTGGTGGGGTTGCCAACTGTTTTATTTGGTGGGGCACTGGATAAAGCCCTATCTCTTTATTTTCCCTGTATGTATCTGAATAATGACTTTATTTTGCTTTTGTTTATAAAACTGCTGGAAGTTAAAAATGTATCTGAATAATCTGAAAAATGAGTCTGAAAAAATGATTCTATTTCTAAAATCAAACTCAAGAGCACACTAGATTGTTGTACCTCTAGAGTCGCACTGTACGTAGAAATAAATTACATCTTCTGCCACACTTAAAGAGATCATCCATATGCATTTCATGTAATATTTATGTGTTCCAAAAAGATCTCAAACAACGGAGGGTATCTTCATAATTTATTGGTTAATACTGAAAGTTACTGCTATGTGCTACATCTCAGAAAGTCCATGTTCTGCAGCTTAAGTAATTTTCCCTCTCAAACGTATTACGCAAAAAGTAATAGTGAGACTTAGCTTCAATTTCTGACATGACAAATATAATGCTTATTAATGTAGCACTCTCTTTTTTTTTAAGTGTTTGGCTGAACATGTTAAAAGTTAGAGATGTACCTGTAATTATTTTTGATTGAATCTACATCTATGTCAGTAGATCTGTTTCCATTTGTATCTATAGATATCTAAAAAGGTAAAGGTTCCCCTCGCACATATGTGCTAGTCATTCCTGACTCTAAGGGGCAGTGCTCATCTCCGTTTCAAAGCGGAAGAGTGAGCGCTGTCTGAAGACATCACTGTGGTCATGTGGCCAGCATGACTAAATGCCAAAGGCACACAGAATACTGTAGATATTGTAAGTTTAATGGTCTTACTCCATAGATCCCACCATTTGCCCATATAAATATACAAGATAGTTTAGGTGGCACTTCCCCCCAACGAAGTTAGCCAAAATCTTTCCTGGGTTATCTCCACTGTGTTGGAAATGTGGAAGAAAGGATGGCACATTCTACCATATTTGGTGGTCCTGTACTGAGGCCACGAAATCTGGAGAAGAATTCAAAATGGCTAAAAGAGGTTACCGGGGCAAGCATGGAATGGAAACCCGAGAACCTTCTACTAAGCATTAAACCAGAAAACATGAGCAATTCAATATGGCATTTGAGCCTACATATAATTGTGGCCACAAGAATAACTTATGCACAATTTTGGAAATCCACTACCATACCGTCGGAAGATGCTATAATTAAAAAGATCTATGAATGTGCAGAAATGGACAGAATGATGGGTTGGCTGAGAGACAAAGGAGAAATGGAACATTATCTTAGCTGGAACTTATGGTACATGTGGGCAACAAGGAGAACAGCAGGGACTTAAAATGGGGAAAGTTAAATAGCAGTTGTTAACAATGGGAACTAAAAGTGAACGTGGGTATTGTAATAGATCCCTTAATTTTGTAATGAGAAGATGTGGCTTAGAGACCTAACAACGAGGAAGGGAAAAAAAGTTGGGCTGTGAATGACTGTCACCGTGGGGGTGAGGGGGGGTTGTATGTTTAAAATTGTATTTGTATTTGTATGTTTTATTCTTAAAAAATTTATAACTAATAAAGATTACTTTAAAATAAAATAAAATAAAAGGCACACAGAATGCTGTTACCTTCCTACCAAAGGTGGTTTCTATTTTTTACTTGCATGTTTACATGCTTTCGAACTGCTAGGCTGGCAGAAGCTGGGACAAGTAATGGAAGCTCACTCTGTTATGCGGTGTTAGGGATTCGAATCCTGAACTTCCAACCTTTCTGATTGACAAACTTATTGTCTTAGCCACTGAGCCACCACATCTATATATCGAGATATAAATTATTTTCTGTATTTTATACCACTATACTCCCAAAGGATTCATGGTGGATTTGCACATAAAAGCACCAATTACTGACAATTTAGTAGTAAAATGTGACTAAATAAATTATTAAAAATATATAAATCATGGTTACAATATTACTAGGTGTCATGAATTGCAGCAACCTTCAAAACCCCTATGGGATAGTTCTCTTTCAGCAGTTTTTCTAAAAATAAGGTTACAATGAGGACACGATCCAACTTTACAATGAAAAGTTTCTCAGAAGGTTGCTATCATGATTAAAAAACCCTGATGTCTCATTCTCTTCCAACTCTCAGCATCTCTGTTTTGAGAAACGTGGTTAGACATTCCTGCAGGATATTGGGTTGAAGCTACAGATCAAAGCCAATACTTTGAGTTGTACCTAAAGCCTAGTGGTAACCAATGCAGACCCAACCAGGTATAATGTGCAGATACAGCTCTTGCTCAACACAAGTAGGCTGTTGCATTTTTCACCAAATATAACTTCTGAGGAGTTTTCAAAGGTAGCCTCCAGTGAGTGTGCCACAAAAATCTATGTGAAAGATGACAAAGGGCTGTGATAAAACGATACTAAATAAATCATTTATCCAATCTCTAAAGTTCTACCTGGACTATTAAGGATAAACTAAGAAACTTTTATCAGAATCTTCTTTTTTATTCTTCTTATTAGATTTTTCCTGGATCTGCACTTTACAATAAATAGGGATGAAATTTCAACAAGGACCTTCTATCACTGGCCTTGAATTTTCCTTCATAGTGTGAGAAATAACTTTCAGAACCTTTAACCTTATTTTCAAAATAAAAAATAATATCCAACTCTGACATTCAAGTTGATGTACTCTACGTAAATTGGGAGCATAATTATTAGAATTATCAGCCACATGAACATGCTGATTGAGGAGTAAAATAAAAATACTCCCAAAATTTCTAGAGACACTTTAGGACAAAAGACCTGTTTTATCTGTAAGCCGCCCTGAGTCTCTTGAGAGTGTGGGCATACAAACCCCATAAATAAATAAATAAATAAATAAACCTAAGGGTGGAAAATCCAAATGCCTAATATTAATGTTTAAAACCTGAGCCTGTTATCTAAGATTTGGATTCCTGATGAGTAATATTCTGTTAATTTCATTTAGGAATTAAATATATCAGATCTATCCTTGAACAGCTTTTTCATGCTAGAATTCATTCTGGAACTGAATTGCTTAATTGCACAGAAAACTAGCATTATTTTTTAAAAATGTATTTGCATTTATATATCATATTTTCTCAGAAAGCTCAAAATGGTGAATTTGGGGATATATCCTAATTTTATACCACAACAAAAACTTTGTGAGATGTTTTTGGACTAATAGAGAACAACTTATCTGAAGTTGGATGGTATTTCCAAAATCCAAATCCAACTTCCCAGCTCTTAAAAATCAGACATTCTATTATTTTTCTGGTATTTTCCAAAAAATATTTTCATTTCTCAAAAATTAACAGTGCTCACAAAATCTCACAGGATTTAACTTCCCAAATTCATTTCAAAGTTATTACATCTGCCTATTGTGTGACATGCTCAGTTAACCTATTGGTACTTATTATCACCAATTGTCCTACCTTAATTGTTATTTAAGTATCTGCAGAGTTACTTCTAATCATTATAACATTTTAAAATTCCACAGAAACAGTTGTATAAACTCTAACTGTGTGGGCATCCTGAAGTTTCAAGACTGATTCATCTATTTCAAGTCAGTAAAGACTTCTATCAAAAATAATGCACAGAGCTATTTTGGAATAGAGTGGCATAGAAATACCATTAATAAATTCTCTTTCCTGCTGCTTCCTAAGGATTACATATGTCTCTCATATTTTTTCACTTATCATAGATAATACTTCTCACGCTTCTTTAGAACTGTGAAAAATTACATTATTCTTTCTAGTTTAATTGAATGGCATGACTGTCTCATGACCTGTAATCTGTTGAAAAATATTTATTATTGGAAAATTCCCCCTATCTGTTACCATGATCTCCACGTAGTCATTTTTCTGTGTGATTCTCGTATAATGTCACTGCATGTTATCTTCCTTATAATCTTAAATTATTCCATCTTTTTGCCTGTTATTCTATTTTTTTTTCTGTTCTCCTTCCTGGATATTTTGGTTATTTCTTTCCCTTCACCTCAGACCTGTAGATATAAATGAAGAGCTCTCCAAATAAATATTTTATTAAAGGAATCACTTTCTTTGAGTTTTGCTTGAACAGCCATTCCTTCCTAAAAATCTTGTTTCCCCTTAAATCCTAATCCAGCCAAAATAGGTCTCCTACTTGAAGTTTTTACTTCTATTAGAAGTGCTGTACCATAGAGCCTATTCGTATTCTTCCCTTGCCTCCTCCCATAACTTTTCATACTATTGAAATGCCAATTCCTCTCAAAGTGAAAGGGAGTATAATAGAAAGTGAGGGAAAGCTAAATCCAGAAATGCAACC
The DNA here is from genome assembly GCF_009769535.1 of Thamnophis elegans. Lineage (NCBI taxonomy): Eukaryota > Metazoa > Chordata > Lepidosauria > Squamata > Natricidae > Thamnophis > Thamnophis elegans. The sequence goes on from NC_045544.1 coordinate 23,901,899, forward strand.
AAATTCCTGGAAGTTTGGGATTCAAATACATCAGCCATCAGCAGAGACATTTGGCACCATGAATAAAGTACTGTATTCAAAAGAAACAATAAAAAGCTAAGAAGAAAATAAGGTCATTGCACATCTTCTTCAGCAGCCAATACCCAGATAAGCAGCGATTAACAGCAGAAAAATCATAAGAAGAAAACAATATCCTGATCAAAGAGAAGACCACATCCCTACCAACCTGGCAGGTAAATCCAGTGTATATAAACAGGGAACAACTCCCATACTCAGTGCACTGATGATGTAATCTAGTGGACAGATTGAAACATCTGCAAACAAGCAACCAAATTCAGGGAACACCAAGGACCTCCACAGTTCAAGCTGAACTCCTTGTATTTTCTTCTGTTGAAATCAATATCATGCTGTAATGTACAAACCATAACTTATGCACTATTAATATCAATAGAGCTATGATGAGAATCACCACTGAGAGAGGCAACTTCCAACATCATTATCATCTCGCAATACATAACCTGAATTATTTCAGCATGAAGTTCAGAGGGCAATTAAAGTAAAAAATGGATGTTTGGCAGTATCACCCTGAAAAAAAAGACCATTCATAGACGACAATAAGCACACATTTGAAATTGCCCAGGATAAAGTAACTGGTATCTATAGAAAATAAATGAAGGAACAGCTTTGGATGACGGTGGCACAACATTAAAGAGAGATGAAAATAGTAACACTTTTTTTCTAGTTAGTGGCACATAACCAAGTATACTCACTTACTTTATGTTTGTGAGATGTTTGGCCATCCAACCTGAGTGAAAGAAAATATTATACTGGTTATACAGCTTTCATGCAAAATAATAATGTGGTTGCATGTGTAAGTATTGAAGATCTGAAACTGGGCATCTCAACTTCATTATTGAGCAAAGCTGTGGGACAAATACAGTTATTTGCCGAAAGACACTATATCAAGACTTTCTTCCTGCACCGCTGCTTTCAATTTGGATCCTGAAAATGGAAACCTGACTGTTGCTTGAAATAAAGCTGCCAAGGCTCTTCCTGAAGCCATCAGATGAACACTAATAAAAAAGGTGAAAATTCCTTGCTGTCGAAGCTCAACTCCAAATGACTATGTGGACCTTGTTGGAGCAGGACCCACAGTTAGCTGATTGCTTCCATCACCTATGCTGACAAAGAAATATTCTCCTTCCCAGATGAAAGTGGAAGGACGGTTTGTGAAATAGACTTTGATACCAAACAGTTTCAAGCTCATGTTAAGGATAGGGTGGAAAATAATGATATGGTGATTTGCACCATACAAAATCTACAAATTCCCCCAAAGATTATACACCACATCTTAATCAACTCTGGACTTGAGATCCCAGAACAATATCTGACAGTTAACCTGACAGTTAGAACAGCTTGCCTCCAGAAGTTGTGAATGCCCCAACACTGGAAGTCTTTAAGAAGATGTTGGATAGCCATTTGTCTGGAATGGTGTAGGGTTTCCTGCTTAGGCAGGGGTTGGACTAGAAGACCTCCAAGGTCCCCTCCAACTCTGCTATTGTATCTCCATTTGGCAGCTGACCAGATTTATTCCAAGATCAGCTGCCATGTAACTGAAATCTTAGTATATATTTATTTTTGCAGTGATAAAGCTCTAAAGAACAATTCATTGAAGGACACTTTTCTTATCCTTCCTTTCAGTTTCCTGAAATTCAGACACGCTTTTGATTGTTTTATAACAAATGAAGATTTGATTTAGTGGGGCTAAAAGGATAGAGATGAAAATGCGACATTTCCCCTTTAAATGGTTGGAAACACATAGCCTAGAATATTGACTCTACTAAAACACTGTGGAGGTTATAGAAAAGTTTGACCATCATAGATAAGATTTGCTGTTTCCTCTTCAGGGAAGAATTATTTGCAGTCCCAGCTTTCTTATCCCTTAATAATCTATTTCCCACTTTTATACAGAGTGATTATTCCAGATATAAGTAGGTATAAATATAATATATAAGCAGACAGGTATTTTTAACCACATTAATTGGAAGAGCAACTGGGCAGTATGTACATATTACTTCTTGGCATTAATTTATATTAAATCAGAGGGATTTGGACAAAGTGGACATTTGGACATTGGTTCAGTGGATGTATAAATTATCAACCTCAGTTATATAACTTATTTACTTGTTCAAAAAGCAAGAAAGTGAATCTCTCTGTGTACATATATCTAAAGGCAAAGACTATATAAACTACATATTAAAATGTTTCACATAATAGAGGCAGGGTAGACGGGTATTCTGTCAGCAAGGGTATTCTAATATGATAGGGAACATATTCTAACTCTGGAGTTAGAAGAAAAAGAGGAAAATTGAGAGATTAGCTCAACTGCTTTACCAAAATGGACCAGAAGATCCAGAACTTACTACTGGATGACCTGAGTAGCCAAACCCTAGAGGGTCACCTACATAGTGTATCTTGAGGGTTGTCCAGTCAAAAGTCCTAGCATACACTGAGTTCTGGTCCAACCAAGAATGGGAAGGCAGGACCATAAGAGATTGGAAATGCTAAAAAAAGTAATCCAGAAAATTCAAGCCCTCAAAGTAACTGACCAGGCTCTCATTATTCTCAGCATAGATATATAACTCTATGATCTTCTATTCTCTAGTTTGACTGGTCATCTAACTAGTTAATTGTGTAAAGATCCCAAGTGTAAAACATTTATTTCTAATTAGAAGCTTTGCTTAATTCTTTGCAAGGCTTTTTCTTGCCAGCTCATTTAATTTACTGAATAAACAGCACTGACATCCATTTCAAATAGCTGTGGTTTTTTTCTCTACTGTAGATTACCAAAATCAAGAACGCTGCCTAGAGACTGGGAACATTAAAGGTTTAAATTAAATGTCAAAAAAGGAAGCTTTAGTGGGAATGGTTTCTCGAGATAAGACTGCCATTAGACCACATCTCTGTGAGCCAACTTCATGATATAATTGCCATGCTTCCTTGACTAATGTGTTCAGTTGATTTTTTTCCAGATTGGAACAAGAAATTACTGATCTTCTGGGGAAAATTTGATTCCTGACAACTGGGTAATCAATGAGTAGAAATCCCAGAATCTGGGAATTCCTGGGAAAAGTTATAATTTCTAGTGGCTTTCCCAGTTTTTTGTAAACTGTTTATTTATGAATGTTGCATATCAATGTTGGCAAGACTTTCATAAAAGGATACCAAAGATTCACTGTTTAATGTACAGGTAACTGATTCTATACATTTTTGCATCAAAGCAATATATATGAGTAGACCACACCCAAATTATTAGGGTTCCATGGAAGAAATGAAGCCCCAGTGGCATGGAGGAAGTTCCACTCAGCATATAAAATAAGCAAGTGAAAATGGTGGAAATATACACATGACCTTATAATGAATTCCAGTTCCTGCAGCATACAACTTAGGGTTAGAATGCAACCTCCCTTTCCCACATTTTATCTTCAGTTTCAGCCAACAAGAATGATTAGAGGTGTTGATGAAAGCCTCTGGCTGAGAAACTGACTATATTACAGATCTCAATGAGATTTCTAGTATGGGAGGAATATTTCATAGGGTCACAGATTTAAAAAAAGTGATTTATTTCTTTGAATTCCTATTGTTCAGTTGGAAGGACAGTCCTGTCTACTTCGCTGTAGTTTCAGCAGTTTATTCCAGTTTTATAAGATCAGCAATATGAAGCTAATCTGCAAATCTAATGACTTTGGAGGGATTGGACAGTTGAAATGGTGTAATGTAGAAGCTCAAAAGACTATTTTCAGCAGCAACCATCTATAATGGGAATTATCAGGAAAGGCTGATTCCATAAAGTGTTTCATATTTTTCCTTGGAGCTAAGAGCTGAGCTGAGATCTGGGCTGCAGAGATCCAGAACATCACTAGATAGCAGCAAAGAGCAAGTTTTCTGTATCTTTTTGCTGCCATCTAGCAATTCTTTAGAATTCTGCATTCACATATATACACTATTAAGGAAGGGAAAATAGTTCTACATATTCTATAGAGAGAGAGTGCAAAGAAGATAATATTGTTTGAAATCACCTTTCTTTTTTTTAAACAGCCTTAGAAAGAAGAAAAGTTTCTTCGGTTCCTCCAATGGGGAAAAGAGAGATAGAGAGAAAAAGAAATACCTAAATATGCAGAAGTACTTCACAAGCTGGGCCTTCCAGGCAAATAAACAGACAATTAATTTGTGTCAGAGGGCCACCCCACAGAGAGGCGATCACAAATTGAAAAAAAAGAAAAAATAGAAAAAGATCTGTCAAGCCCCATGAAGCTGGCAAGAACAAAGAACAACACAGATTTCAGAAAGGCATTCGCAATGCTAGTCTGAGGTAAATTCAGAATCTTGAAAACTGCAAGGCTACCTTTGCCATCTCTTTATGGTGAGTTAATCAAGCAGTGTTCCTCCAAGTGCTTTATTCCTCACATCTCTCACTTTAGGACTGTATTGCCTATCTGAGATAAACCTTTAAGCACCACATCTTCTGCTTCCCCACAGTCTCTCACTAAATCACAGCGAGGCTGCTTTCAAACTGCTATCATTTATTCTCCTGCTGGCAGAAACAGTTTGAAGGTAAAGCAGGGGTATTTCATTTCTTCTGATTTGATAAGCTGGAAGCAAGTGTTCCCCTCAAGGTTCGCAGTAACAAAAATCTTCTTTTCCTACAACTCCAACTGAAACGGGGTGGGGGGACCTTCTCCATTTGCACAACTCCTTTCCTGTTAAAGGGGCTGTGCTATGGGATGGAGGTGGGCTGGGGACTGCCAATGATTAAGTTAGCATTTCCTTGGCAAGACTTGAATGTCAAGAGCTGGGAAAGAAGAATGCTTTCCAAAGTGAAAATGATCCACAGCAATTCAAATCAAAATAAAAAAAAGTTTTGCAGCAGTTAGAAATAGATTTGTTTGCTTAATTTCCGAATACTGCCAGTTTCCCAGGAATGGCGAAGTCTAGAGCTGTTGTCAGACTGGCTCAGAATCTCTTTGAAAGTGCCGTAAACAATAATTAAATTCTGTATAAATAGAATCCCTTTGTTCAGTGTAATTGCAGTAACAGAAATCATTCATCTTCTAAAATAGGGCAAATAAAATAATTGCTATTGAAATAATTTGAAATACAATAATATATGACTCTCTTGTGACTTATTTTATACAACATTTCTTGCAACAATAACATAATCTGAATAAACAATGAGTGTGCTTACAAAATGCTTGATGTTGCAAGAGTATTTAGGGTTCCCTAATCTGTGTAAGGAATGCGGTGGCTCAGTGGCTAAGACACTGAGCTTGTCAGTCAGAGGGTTGGCAGTTCGAATCTCTAGTGCCACATAATGGAGTAAGCTCCCATTACTTCTCCCAGCTTCTGCCAACCTAGCAGTTCAAAAGCATGTAAAATTACAAGTAGAAAAATAGGAACCACCTTTGGTGGGAAGGTAACAGCGTTCTGTGTGCCTTAGACATTTAATATTGCCGGACACATGACCACGATATGTCTTCAGACAGCGCTGGCTCTTAGGCTTTGAAACAGAGATGAACACCCCTAGAGTCGGGAATAACTAGCACATCATGTAATCTTTACCTTTACCTTTAATCTGTGTAAGAGTAGTTTCATAGTTTATAACACATTCATCTTTTCATGTATCCACACTTATGTTTTTTTCTTCAGTATTCTTAAGCTCATGAATTAAACAAATAAATAAATCCATTTTTAATTCTCATCCCAATAACTGTTCCTAGGCTAATGTAAGTGTATCTACTGTATTCATCACACACCTGTGAGTTTACTGAAGGAAACAATATTAACAGAACTTTAGGAATCCATACCTAACCATAATGACAGATTGGCTTGTGATGCAGCAAGTCAAACACAAATGGACAACTACATATTAATATGGGATATCACAACATGTGTTTTGTCCTTTCCTTCCCCTTGCCCCCTGGCACATTTGGACATACAGACTTCTACTCCCCAGCCAAGAAGCCTATTGCTGATAATTCTGCAAATTGGTCCTTCTGAAAATCAGCAGGTTTGAGAAACCCCTGGATCCTTTTAATGCCATACTTTCTTCCTGTAATCTTTCACATATGCTGGGTTTCAATTCATTTGGTTGGCCCTAATAAAGTCAAACGAAAATGTGGACTTTAGGGTTCTTTAGGTTCTTCTTTTTTCCTTTCAGACCCACAAGACTACTATAAGTGTGTATGAAATTATGTTAAAAGAGTTGGGGAATAAGTAAATCATATACTGTAGAACAGCCCACAGAAAATATGCACAAAATACAATAATATTTATATAAGGCAGCAGAATACAAGTATCACTCTGAAGGCTAGTCTAAATTCAGAGTTAAAAGAAATCCAATATTTATTATCTCTAATGTATCACAGATAAAGTTAGAGACTAAAATAGTCTGAGATAATACCAATGGATATTTAACAAAATGAGCAAGTCAGTGAAGATTGTCCTACAGCAAGTCAAAAGTGATAAACAACTTTTTTATTTATCTCTGAATTAAGGGGTGACAATTTTTCTGATATGGGTTTTGTTAATAAATTCATGAATTAATGTTTATTTTTTTAAAGTTCATTTTTATATTAGAATAGAATAGCAGAGTTGGAAGGGACATTGGAGGTCTTCTAGTCTAACCCCCTTAATGATTGTGTTTTTGATTCTCCCCCTCAAAAGTTTATTGAATATCATTTTTCCTTTGTGGACATATTTAAATAGAAGTTTCAAGAGCCAGTTTGTTCTAGTAGTTAAGGCACCAGGTTACAAATCAGGAAACTAAGTTCTGGTGATGGTTTAGGTATAAAAGCCTATCTCTAAGTTTACTAAGCATAATTACAATCCTATGTATAATTAGCTGGGACTGAATTGACTGGTGTTTACTTCAAACTGTTTTACAAGGTTGCATTTGTAAAACACATGAACTGTAACTTTACCAAAGGATGATCACCCAGCTACAATGCAACTTTTGACTTTTAATTAGAAATGGTTAACCATCTTGCAAAGGAGTGCCGGCATGAAATAGAAACATAACTGAGGAAATGGAAAAATATCCAGTAATAAATATCTAATAAAAAATATTTTCCTTATTCCGATTCAATTTTCCTCAATTGCAATGGAGTGTAGTAAAATTAATAGATTAGAGGGCAACAAATCTTCTTTTTACAGCAAATAAAGCAAGGGGTAATTTAAATGGCTAACATGTATTCTTTGCATCTTTTTGGTGCCCTTCTGTGGCAGTATTAAAAGGCAATCTGAACACATGGTGCTGAGCATCAGAGCACTGCTGTTAAGCCCAATGAAGGACTGCAATATGAATATGTTCATTCATTCATGAGAGAATGGCAAGCCTCTGGCAGTTAAACTAATAAAAGGACTATTAAAACCTGGCTTTGCCCTTGTAAGGCCACCTTTAGTACAATAAACTGCAAAAATGGGATGAAGAGTACAAGGCATGCTGGGACATACGTGGCTCTCTCAGTGCTGAACGAAGAGGAATGCTGAGATATTGGAAGTCTGTAGCTTTCCATCTACCCATATTAGTCTCAAATCACAGGAGCCAATGTATTAATACTTTTGTATTTCCTGAGGTTTCCAGTTTAAAAAGTGTGTGTGTGTGTGTGTGTGTGTGTGTGTGTGCATATGCATATGTATATGTAAAGTTCTTTTCTTCTGTCAAAGCACCTAGTCTGCCCAAATATGGAGGGAGCATACAGGTTAGAGGTTAATACAACTGCCTAATATGTAAACCACCCAAGTTAGACTGCTAGCAAGGGTATGGCTAGTTGATGAGAGCTAAATAGCTTGAAACAGATCTATACTAGTCTCCCTTCATTTATTTATCAGCAAAAATGTAACACAAAATGTCGTGTAAGCGACTGCCTGGAAGGCTCCTGGATTGGAGCTGAAAGGCAAAAGGGAAGCAGTCTGCTCCCTTCCATATTTGGGCACACCTGGTGCTTTGACAGAAGAAAAAAACACTTAATCTCTCCCCTGGCTCAGCTGATAAAGGACGAGAATTTGTGGTTTAGAGGTTAATACAACTGCCTAATATGTAAGCAGCCCAAGTGGGAATCCCAGCAACGGTATGGCTATTTGATGAGAGCTAGTCTCTCTTCATTTATTTATCAGCAAAAATGTAACATATGTATATTTATAACTCCCTTGTGTTATAGGGAGCCATAAGCCATTCTGATTTGTGGTAGCATTTTTCCATTCCATGCAAACATCAGGCATGTGTATCTCTGTACATAATTTGCATAATTTTATCAGAATTCCAAAATATACAATAAATACAATAATACAATAGCAGAGTTGTAAGAGACCTTAGAGGCCTTCTAGTCCAACCCCCTGCCTAGGCAGGAAACCCTATACCATTTCAGACAAATGGCTATCCAACATCTTCTTAAAAACTTCCAGTGTTGGGGCATTCACAACTTCTGTAGGCAAGCTCTTCCACTGATTAATTGTTCTAACTGTTATGAAATTTCTCAGTTCTAAGTTGCTTCTCTCCTTGATTAGTTTCCACCCATTGCTTCTTGTTCTATCCTCAGGTACCTTGGATATTTACTGCTATATTCATATATTGGATAAAACCAAAAGAAGCTACTTTATTTTTTTTATATAAGCAAAATCCTATGCTTGTAAGTAATTTTCTTCTGGCATTAATATCCAGCTAGCACAGACACTTAGATACAAATCAAAAAAGGCAGAAAAAGTATTTGCCTTATTAATGAATTAATGAAGTTATTCATAGCATCCTTGCTAAGATATCAAGTCTTAGTTGCATAACTAATTAAATTTTCAAACTCAATGAACATAGAAGATATCTTACATCTGTAAGAGTCGGATTCTTCAAGCAAAAAAAGTCAGGGTCAATCTTAAAATCTCATATTTTTAAATTCCGGATAAATTCTTTTATTTTTTTTAATAAAAATACATATGTTAAACCCATAAAAACTTGAATGTGGCTGTAAGAGCTTCTCTTAATATCGGCAGCACATTGTACTGCACCAAAAGAGGGATATTATGATATATATGAGAAATTAACTTTTTTGAATTAATTTACAGTACGGTAATAGTTTTTCACTGGAAACCTGAAAGACCAAGTTAGGGAAAGATCATCATGGAGAAAATCTATGTGGTCACTAAGAACCAGTACAGACTTGATGATACATAATCAATCTTATTTTTTGTCCTGCTTAATCATTGTATTTATTATTCTGCCAATTATGTAAGCTTTTTGGCGGGTTGCAACAAATCATAATACAAATTATTTTTAATTAGGTTTTAATATTGATTACATAAATCAGATCCCATTTTCTTTAATTTATGCTTTTGCAGCTATAGTCCATAGAGATCATTAAAAAAGTTACAGCATTTTAAAAACAGATTTTTTTTCAAGAAAAATTCAAAGTATTCTTGGTCGTTCTGAATGACTTGCAGCAAAATCTGCAAAGAAGATTGGAAGCATTGTTTTGCTATGGTTGCTCTCATTCCAGTTTGGGCAATTCCACTCAAGATGCTGGAAGAATAAAGATTGAGTTCTTGTGTACTTCAGTGTGTATGGCTCAGAGATTTGGCTTGGCCAATTCAGTCATCATTTTAAAGACCTCCATTAAACTACTAGACAAGGTGTTCCGTGGTTTGGGATCCAGTATTATCATATTTTATATATTGACTCCAGCAAGTCAAAATAGTTCCATGAATGATCTACTTATTGTACTAAGCAGGTTGTAAGCAGACGAAAATAAAAGGAATGGCCTTGAGGGACTGAAGGGATGGAGGAAGCACATTCAGATTGCAAGATTTCGTTACCATAACTTTATTATAAAAATAGCACTGATCTAAGTGACATTGTATTCCTAATCTCATCTACCATGAAGTGTTGACATGGTTTACTCTACTCCTGAAAAAGGTGCTATGCAATTTGAAGGCTCTTCTGGACTTCTGGCTCCTGCTGCAATAGTAGATAGAACCTAGGGCCGGAAAGTTTTTGGCCAGCTTTGGTCTACGTTTTGCTAGTTGTATTGTTTTGTGAACCAAAAGGCTCTGAAAACAATGGGTCATAGTTTTTCATTTCTCAATTAGAGCCTTGCAAGTTGGTTTATACAGGATTGCCATTGAGAACAACATAGAAGCTGCAACTGGTACAGAATGTAGCTGCTCATCAAGCCATCTGGTATTGGTTGGTTTGGAAGAATATCAGTTCTTAAATCTGTGGTGGTTGCCAGTAGACTTTTGAGACTGGCCATTTTGTCCAGGTAAAAGCTGTCCATCCTACATGGTTTAGCAGAAACATTCCAGTGCCTATCCTGAAAGAGATTTTGGGAGTTGGAACCCAGAGTACAACAGTAACAGTAGTACCCCTCTCTCTTGCACAGCATGCTCCTTGAGGTCAGGTTATTTCCTTTACAATGATGTTCAAGACAATCTTTTTTCAGAAGGCATTTAAATAGGAACACATTATCTAAAGCCAGCATTTTTATGGGCAGTTTCTATTTTTTGTAAACTAGATTTGCCCATGTTTTATGAATGCTTTTTTTAAATTCATTTATATTGTAACCAACCTAGACTTTGATGAATAAGCCACCTCCAAATGTTGACTGGAAAATTAAACACTTTATAAATACTTCCATTAAGATGCCCCTGCCTAGTCTCCTACCACATATGTTAGGAGCTCTTTCACTTCAAAAATGAAATATATCCTACACCCAGTGGTGACATCTGGTGGCTAAATTAACTAGAGCAGCATGGCTATGGAGCTTATTTTTTATTTTATCTTATTATCAGGATAAAGGTTGGGTTCAGAATGTGATGCAGTATCGCATAATATGCTCTCAATTTGACTAATGTGTGTAATCACTAGAATCCCCTCCTTAGGGAAAGCAGGGGATACACTATAAACCAGCAATGAATGCTGCAGGTGAAGTCAGTACATTACATGAGATTGAAATTTTGATATATTTCACTGCTTTTCCTCAAGGCAGTTTGTTCAACAGACCAGTTCTTTCTGCCAGCATGACTGCAATTAGAGGCAGAGCTCTTTTCCACATATCTTCTTAAAAGGATGTGTAATGCCAACCTCATAGCGATTTCATAAATTCTTCTCCTGTTGAACATTCTTTATTAATACTTCCTTATTTTTTTAATTGGTTCTGTTGACTTTGCCAGGACTTACTCTATTTGAAACAGAGACAGAAAAATACATTATTAAACATCCTAATAGCTCTTCATAATAAAATAAATTGTCTCAGAGTACCCGTATTTTAAGCAACTGGGTAATTTATCCATTTTGCTATACACCAATAGAGTTCATTTATATTATTTATGGTTATGGTTAAGGCATCTCAGGAGATGGCAGTCAGTTTACCTTCCAGATGTGGTGAATGCCACTTTGTGGGCAAGGTCGTTCTGTCTGCCTTGAAGAAGTGGTCATCTGCCTCCTCTTCAATAAACCATCTCTGGATCCAAGTGTGTTGTACAAATTTGTTACCGTCCCCAACAGGGGGGGTTTCTCGCCCCGTTCCAACCGGTTCGGTTGGAATGGGGCCGGCGGCGTCCTCGTGCACGCGCGCAGTGCACACATGCGTACTAGCATCTGTGCGATGCTCCAGCTGCTCCTGGAGGATCGCGCAGGCGCTGTATGCGTCCTGCGCGTGCGTGGAAGCGCAGAACTCGTCAAAACCAGGTAAGAAACGCGGGTGGGCGGGTGGACCCTTCGGCGTTCCCGGAAGTTACTTACTTCCGGGTTCGCCGACCAACCGGTTCGCAGGGACCGCCGTGAACCGCCTGAAACCCACCCCTGGTCCCCAATTACCCTATTTAAGGAAGGGGCTTCTCAGCTTTAAAGGACATGGAGGAAGTTAATTCAGTTGGGCTCAGGTCTTGAGCCCAACTGAATTAACTTCCTCCATGTCCTTTAAAGCTGAGAAGCCCCTTCCTTAAATAGGGTAATTGGGGATGGTAACAAATTTGTACAACATACTTGGATCCAGAGATGGTTTCTTGAAGAGGAGGCAGATGACCACTTCTTCAAGGCAGACAGACTGTCAGTTATATCTCACTGTAGGGGGCAGTATTCATCTCTGTTTCTTAGCTGAGCAAGCCAGCATTGTCTGATGACACTTTCAATGACCATGTGGTTAATATAACTATATGCTGAGGCACATGGAATGCTGTTACCTTCCCACCAAAGTGATGCCTATTTATCTATTTAAATTTGCATGGCAGGTGGGCAGAAGTTGGGGCAAGTAATAGGAACACACCACATTGCTGAGCGCTCAGGTCTCTAACCTGGACTGTCAGCTTACTGACAAGCTCAGCATCTTTAACTGCTGAGCCATTGTCCCCAAATAAATTACCATCCTGCTCAATAGTATAGCAAAGATTGGTCAGATTTGTGGGTAACCTTTGAAATATTTCATTTGGTTCTCCAAGATCTCTAGGTGGCTTTTGATACAATCAACTAGACCAAATTGGGCCAAATTGGTAAATTGGGGAAAATATTTTTTGTTGTTATTTTGTTCAATTGTTCTTCTCCCTTCTCTGTGGCTGGTTCCAGTTGGAGTTTGTGGGGAAGAGTTCTATATGAGATACTTCAGGACTCTAGGCAGTGGTGGGATTCAGCCAGTTCGGACCACTTTGGGAGAACCAGTTGTTAACTTTCTGAGCAGTTTGGTGAACTAGTTGTTGGAAGAAGCTACCTTGACAGCTATCCAAAACAAATACAACCCCCCTAAGCACATCCTAGATCTGACCAACCACTGCCTAACCAATACATACTTCATCCACAATAGACAAAGATACAAACAGATAGAAGGAGCACCTATGGGATCACCCCTCTTACCCATCATCGCAAACCGATACATGGAACATTTTGAAACCAACGCCTTAGGTAAATCTGAACACAAACCCAAACTCTGGCTTAGATATGTAATGAGACTTTTGTAATTTGACCACATGGGAAAGAAAAACTGGACAACTTTCTCACAAATTTCAACAGTCTACATCCCAAAATACATTTTACTATGGAAATAGAAGCTAACAACCAACTTCCCTTTCTGGATGTCCTAATCTACAAAAAAACCCAAAGGCTCCCTAGGAACACCATCTTCCGGAAAAAAACACACACCACCAACACTACTTAATGCACAATCCCATCACCACCCTGCACAGATCAACTCCATAGCCAAGACCCTCATCTCTAGAACTAAATACCTAGCCGACAAAGACCACCTGAAAACTGAATTACACACTCTTACAAACGTATTAATTTCCAATGGATTCCAAAGTAACACAATTACCTAATCCAAAAGGAGACACACCCCCCCCCAAGAACCGAGACACAGAACAGGACAACAGCATCACCCTCCTCCATTACATCAAAGGCACCACAGATAAAATCAGCAAAATTCTTCACAAACATAATATCAAGACAGCCTTCGGCACTGACCAAAAATAGCCAACATCTTAAGAAACCCAAAGACAAGATCGAGCTAGAAAACCAAGGAGTCTATGAAATACCATGCAAAATCTGCCCAGCCACATACATTGGATAAACTAATAGGACAATAAATGCACGCATCGCAGAACACAAGAACACAGTCAGAAAAGAAGTAAAAACTCCCTCTTCCAGCACCTTAAAACTACAGGACATGAAATTGATTTGATGAAATATCTTTTATGGCATCCTTAACATTATACTTGAAATTTAGAATTGTGGGATGGTTGTGAGCTTTATCACATTAGTGAGAATTATACTGTTTCTAATCAGCACATGGTTCACTTTGCACAAGACAATAACAGCTCCAAACTCCAACCCAGAATGAATTTTTAATACTCCTTCATATCACATATGTCAGGAATCAACACACTGAGGTCATTTCTTAACAGATGCGATAAATTCACACATTAAAATTTTGAGACTTCAGAGCACATTTGTATTTCTGGCAAAACACCATCAAGGCTGTACCTCTTGCAAACTATGAATATTTTAATCACTTGATTAAAGTATTTGATTCAAGGAGTCATGGAGAGGCGCTATGTGAACTCTCAGACATACTGTGAAGCACCTTGGCCCTTCAAATCCAAATGCCCAGGCTGTTACCTCACGTAGAAATTCAAAGAAATCCCATCACTATCAATTGCTGTCCAAAGTCATCTGGAGCTGAGCAGCCTCACAAATATGACTTATAAATAAATACAATAATAAAAACAAAACAAATACAGTATCCATATAGGTTTTACTAGGACATTCTAGGTTTTCATTAACTGTAGAAAGCCACAGGCTTCACCCATATCTTTCTTACTGTTCTCAGACAATTTCCTAAGTAGTGGAACTCAAAATCCTACAGTGTACAGGTAATGTTCATCCATGACCACAACTGGGCCCCGAATTTCTGTTGCTGAGCAAAACACTTGTTTAGTGAGCAAAGCACCCGTGAAGTGAACCGGTAGTAAAACCAGGAGCAACCCACCTCTGGGATAAAGTCATCTAGTTTTATGAACAACAAGCCCTGCCTCATCTGATTAATTTTACTTTTTATTTTTAGATTAAAAGACAAAGAGGCTGGGATAAAGTCATCTAGTTTTATGAACAACAAGCCCCTGCCTCATCTGATTAATTTTACTTTTTATTTTTAGATTAAAAGACAAAGAGGCTGATATACTGCAAAGCAGCAGCCTCAAATTCAGTCTGTTTTTTCCATAATCTCTGCTCAGTGGTGGGTTTCAAAATTTTTTAGAACTCTTCTGTAGGTGAGGCCTGCTTTGTGGGAGTGGCTTGCTGGACATGTGACCAGGTGGGATGGCCAACTTGTAAAATGTGGTGAAACTCACTTAACAACGCTCTGCTTAGCAACCAAAATGTTGGCTCAGAAACTCTGGCATTTGAAGCACGCAAGTCTTAAAGCAGTCAACTTACAAGACCCTTGCACCCCCTAACCCTTTAGGAAAAAATCCCAGGGTGTTCAAACTGGATAGCTTTAAGACTTGTGGACTTCAACTCCCATAATTTTTCCTCTTTATCTTGATGATGTGAGGAGGGGTGGGGGGAGGGAACTGGAACAGGTTCTAAATGGCACTGTAGATTTGTGGAACCTCTTCTATAGAAGAGGCTAGAACTGACAGGAACCCACCTCTGATATGTGTGTGTGTGTGTGGTGTGTGTGTGTGGTGTGTGTGTGTGTGTGTATAAATCAGAGGTGTGTGTGTGTGTGTGTATGTAATATTTATATCGTGTTTTTGGTGTGTGTGTAGTGTCTATATTATTGTGTGTATATGTATGTACACACATATCACACACACACATACATACATACATACACACACACCACAGATTTCATGGATGTAGGTGTGCTGGTCTTGTTGTATTCGGGTCTTTTCCCGTGTAAGATTGAGATTGTCTTGGCAACGTTTCAGTGAGGTCTCACTCACCATCTTCAGGCTGGTGCTTTCGGCTTAAAGCGTAGTTGGAGCTGTTGTCTTTCTATAAATCTAGGGGGGAGTGGCTTTGTTTCAGTAAGTGGATTGATTGGCTGTGTGGTTGTATCATGATTGGTATATTGTACTGATTGGTGCTGGCTGTATGTCCATTGTTGTTTTGTATTGTAATGGCCTGGGTGGTGGGTGGGCTCGTTTGTTGACCAGAGCTAGTTTCCTGATGTCTGGTAGGCAAGAGGTATCATCACGTTTATTCATGTTGTGAATATTTCGATAGCTTCCATAATTATTCTCTTGTTGAAGTGTTCAGTTTTGGAGATTAATTTGGTTCCTTCAAAATTAATTTCATGTCCTATAGCTTTAAGGTGCTGGGAAAGGGAGAACGTTTTTTTCTTTTTTTTCTTACTGCGTTCTTGTGTTCTGCAATGCGTGCAATTATTCTCCTATTAGTTTGTCCAGTGTATGTGGCTGGGCAGATTTTGCATGGTATTTCGTAGACTCCTTGGTTTTCTAGCTGGATTTTGTCTTTGGGATTTCTTAAAATGTTGGCTATTTTTGGTCAGTGTTGAAGGCCTTCTTGATATTATGTTTGTGGAGAATTTTGCTGATTTTATCTGTGGTGCCTTTGATGTAAGAGAGGAGGGTGATGCTGTTGCCCTGTTCTGTGTCTCGGTTTTTGAGGGAAGTCTCCCTTTGGATTAGGTTGGTAATTGTTTTTCTTTGGAATCCGTTGGAGAGTAATACGTTTGTGAAAGTGTGTAATTCAGTTTTCAGGTGGTGTTTGTCAGCTAGGCGTTTGGTTCTGGAGATGAGGGTCTTGGCTACGGAGTTGATGGTGGTGGTGATGGGATTGTGTGTTTGATTAGCGGTTGGTGTGTGTTTTTTTTCCGGTAGATGGTGTGTCCTAGGGAGCCATTGGGTTTTTTTAGATTAGGACCTCCAGAAAGGGAAGTTGTTTGTTTGTTCTATTTCCATAGTGAATTTGGGGTGTAGGCTGTTGAGATGTGTGAGGAAGTTGTCCAGTTTTTCTCTCCCATGTGGCCAAATCACGAAAGTGTCATCAACATATCTAAGCCAGAGTTTTGGTTTGTGTTCAGAATTATCTAAGGCATTAGTTTCAAAATGTTCCATGTATAAGTTTGCGATGATGGATGAGAAGGGTGATCCCATGAGTGCTCCTTCTATCTGTTTGTATCTTTGTCCATTATGGATGAAATATGTTGGTTAGACAGTGGTTGGTCAGGTCCAGGATGTGTTTTGGGGGGGGGTTGTGTTTGTTCTGTATAGCTTTCAAGGCTTCTTTTATAGGCACTTGGGTGAAGAGGGATATGACATCCAAGCTCACAGTAGGTCGCTGAGTTGTGGGTTTTGTTTCTTTATTGTTTCTATGAAGTGGAGTGAGTTTTGTACGTGTGAGGTGATGGATTCTGCATAGCGTTGCAGTTGTTTGGGGAGGAATTTGGCAAGATTCTATAGAGGTGAGCCTATGGAGCTGACTATGGATCTGAGTGGTTTCCTTCTCTGTATATCTTGGGGACGCCATAGAGTTTGGGACATCTGGAAGATTTCATATGTAAAAGGATGTAAAAACAATTATAGTCAAATTAAAGATATAATAATCGTGATATACATGATTATATGTGAATTTAAAATATGCAATTTGGTATGAAAAGCAGGTAATGACTATGGAAGAGACATGGAAATACTGTAACCAACTGGCACACTTTCTACAATTTGTAATGGAAATGGTTTTTTAATTTTTATGTTTTTCTTTGTTCAAAAAAAATAAAAAATGTTTAAAAAAGAAGTGCGAAGAAGGCAAATGCTATTTTAGGCTATGTAATTTCCAAATTAGGAAGAAGTCATCTTCCCAGTTTTATTCTGCTTTAGTCAGACTACAGTGCAAGACTGCAAGTCATATATCCAGTTCTGAGCACCATGCTCAGATTCAGAGAAATTTCAGCAGGTTCAGGAAAAAAGCAATGAAAAGTGATCAGGGGATTGGAAACTAAACTCTATGAAAAAAACTATATTAAAGGAGTTGGGTTTCTGTAGCTTTAAAGACTGAGAAAAGTATGTTAATACATTTAAAATAACTGAAAAGATATCACATACAAGGTCAGGACCTGTTCTCTCTCATTCCGAAGTGCAGAATACAGAATAATGGATGTAAGAAAAAAAGTATGAGAGGTTTTTGACAATCAAAAGAATTTCACAGAGAACTGTAGGCTCCCTTTTAATGGATGCATTCAGGAAGTGGCTAGTCAGTCATCTATCTGGCAAGCTTTAATCTGGATTCCTGCATTCAATAGAGCGTTTAGATATAATGGGCTAAAAAGCCCTTTCCAGTTCTAGGCGGCCACATTATATGGAGCTGTACCACACAGTCTCAACTGCAGTAGGAAAAAAAAAATCTTAAACCTACTTACCTGCAATGTGAGTTGGGTTAATGATCAAATTTTCTTCTCTCCCCCCCCCCCACCCATAGTTAACAAATGAAATAGAACTTTAAAGTTGTGGAAAAGTGACCCAGAATACATCTACTCTTATTGGAATACAATGCAGAGTTCCTTTTATTTCCAGGGCTATAATGAACATAAAGACCAGATCTGGCTGTGCTGAGCAACATAATATGAGGGTAAGTTGTGTTTTGTTCAAACACAAAAAGAAGAAACAAAACAAAAGGCTTCTTGGTGATATGTATTTCCCCAACTGCATTTTCCTTCACAATTATTCTCCATAATATGTCTCTGAAGTACAGACAAATTATGTGTATTAATTTGCCACATGTCTGAGGTTTGAAATAAACTAGTGCTCATTCAGAGCAACTTCCACTTCCACACCTCACCAGTGTCTTGTGAACATTAAATGTAAAGGCCTTTTCCGTAACAAAGGAGAGTCGAGGGCTCAAAGGTTTATGCATCCCAAATGTTTGAATGCATAAGGTACCTATTCTTATTTGGCTGCTTTACACAGCTCCTGTTCTGTTTGCTAGCAGTTGGTCAAGAAGATTATCAAGCAAAAGAATGTGTTAGTTGTCTCTAAGACCAAACGTTCAGTTTGTTTTTAGCAAATGGGGAATAGATTTCTGCACATACAATTCTAAAATTCTGTCCCACAAGAAATCAAGGTGCCTCAATAAGTAAAGCAGGATAAATTATTTAATTTTTTCAAAGAATTCAAAACTGGGGTATGAACCTTCAAGGGGAGGGCAGCCATTTTCAATGTATGTTGTGACTTATAGCACTCAAAAATTAAGTCTTTTGTTTTGTTTTAATTGCATTTATTGTGATTTTGTTCCACTCCTGACTATTTCAACAGAAAAGCTCAAGAGAGTGGCTGTGAAGGGCAGCATTTTGAGAACTACCCAGAAAAGGGATCAAACCCAGTCTCTCTGAAACAAAGGATGTAATTTTTGAAAGATTCGAATGAAGAAATAATGGTTTCCCTTTAGATATATTGTGCTGTGTCTATGAAATACATTCTTGGTGCTTTATTCATTCTCCTGAGTTATGTATTCATTCATAATAGGGAGATTGCTCTTTATCTTTTCCTGCTGTCACTTTCCCTTAACACTGGGAAATGTAGTGTTGATTTATATTTTTTAATATCAATACACTGATTGTATTTCATGACTGTGTATCTTCAGTAGGCAAGCTGGAAGAGGAAACCATGAGAACTGAGTAAGGCCTTAAGATACTCTTGCAACAGAATTTCATGGGCTACCATATTTTTCAGACTATAAGACATAAGACGCGCCAAGATTTTGAAGAGGTAAATTAACAAAAAAAGTGTTTGTCCTCCCAAGCCCCCAGGAGCATTCTGCAGGCCTCCTAAACCATCTGCACAAACAATTTTTTTGTGAAAACAAGGCCTGCAGAGAGTTTGGGAGGCCTGTAGAGTGCTTCTGGGGGCTGGGGAGGGCAAAAACGAGCAAAAAAACAGGCCCATTTTCATGAAAACAGACCCATTTTTTGAAAAAAAAATGGGGCATGTAGAGGGTGTGGGAGGCCTGCAGAGTGCTCCTGGGGGCTTCGGAAGGCAAAAACACCTCTGTTATTGTGAAAAGGGCCCATTTTTCACTCGCTTTTGCCCTCCCCATCCCCAGGCCTCCAAACCCTCTGCACATCCATTTTTGTAGGATGGGTTTCGGGAAGCTAAAAATGTTGTATTCAGTGTATAAGATGCACCAAGATTTTCACCCCTTTTGGGGAGGGTGCGTCTTATACTCCAAAAAATACTGTAATTTTGTTTTTATTAAAACAAACAAACCTCCATTCATACATTTATCTGTAGACAGCCTTGAAATCACCTTTCATTTTTAAACACCTTGGTTCTTTTTATTGGTATCCCTTCTGGTTGCTTTTCTTTTTGAAGGTAATTAGAATTTCTTTCCCATTTGTTATTTTCCTCTGGTCTATTAGACTAGCCTCAGTAATCAAACTAAAAATCTTAGTATTGATCTTCTAAGCAAAACCCAGCATGGAGCATCCTTTTTTTTAAATCAAAGATATCAAGTTTTGAAATTTGAGCTCTGTATTCCATTTAATCTGGAAGATTGCATCAGGAATATGTTAAAGTTATTTGTATTGTGCAGTGAAAATAATCACTCTTTTGCAGTAAATTGTGTCTTACTCTCAAAATAAACCTTGTCCACTTTGAAGAAGTCTGGACAACAGCCTATCACCATTTGCCCCTTAAATTCTTCTTTTAGATACAGTATATTCAACGCTATTGAAGGATGAATAATTTAAACTATCCTCTATCTGAATGATTCATCAGATTCCCGCAGCACACAAACTTGCCTCTGGCTCAAGTGATGAATGGAGATTAGGAATAATCTTTTGAATAACAGTGTTAGCCTTTTCTCTTTTTTTAGGCATGGAAATTATTGTGTAATTTGTTTCTTCTAGTATAGTTAAACTTATTGCCTAAGTGTTGCATATTCAATATGCAAATACCAGCTGCGACCTGATTGGTTGGTCGTTTTGACAGTTGGTCTGAGTGCTAGTATAAATACCCTGACAGTTGCAGGGAACGTTTGAATCGCTTGTCACCTGTGTTATAATAAAGATCTGTCTTGCACATGGCTCCTGCGTCAATTCCCTCACAACAACAACCCACACGTTACAATACTGGCGACGAGGATGGGATTGATATGCGGTTCCCGCAGAGCCTAACACATCAGCCAACGTGAACGCATTTGGTCTTTAGAACTGGGGGAAGGAGTGTTGCATATTCAATATGCAAATACCAGCTGCGACCTGATTGGTTGGTCGTTTTGACAGTTGGTCTGAGTGCTAGTATAAACCCTGAC
The DNA here is from genome assembly GCF_009769535.1 of Thamnophis elegans. Classification (NCBI taxonomy): domain Eukaryota; kingdom Metazoa; phylum Chordata; class Lepidosauria; order Squamata; family Natricidae; genus Thamnophis; species Thamnophis elegans. The sequence goes on from NC_045544.1 coordinate 23,922,702, forward strand.
AGTTGCAGGGAACGTTTGAATCGCTTGTCACCTGTGTTATAATAAAGATCTGTCTTGCACATGGCTCCTGCGTGTCAATTCCCTCACAACAACAACCCACACGTTACAATACTACTCTGTATACCTTTAGTAACTATCTGAAAACAAAATTGTTAGGTAAGCTCCCTGTTGGGAGAGCGAGTACATTCAGAGAAGTGCTGTGAGAGTTATGTTGGAGAACACACAAACCAGCATACAGAGACACTGCAGTTTAAATAGGCTTTTACTTTCATGGAAATAGAGATTAGATTAAGATTAAGATTTAGTTCATTTGTATGCCGCCCTTCTCCGGGAGGACTCAGGGCGGCGAACAACTCAAAAGGGGAAAAGGGGATGCAAACACAATACACGTAATTAAAATACACAAGAGTCATACAGCCATACAAGTCGAGAGGGGAGGGGAACTCATCAACCCCAGGCCTGCCGGCATAGCCGATTTTGACAGCTTTCCAGAAGGCCTGGAGAGAGGTGAGGGTCCGAATCTCCGCGGGAGTTCATTCCAAAGGGCCGGAGCTGCTACAGAGAAGGCCCTCCCCCGGGTGGTATCCAGATGGCATTGGCTGGTAGACGGAACCCGGAGGAGGCCGACCCTGTGCGATCTAACGGGTCTATGGGAGGTAATTGGCAGCAGGCGTCTCTCAAGTACCTGAGGTATCAGAGTCCATCAAACAGTCCAAGTCATACACAGATAACAGTCAGTCATCAATGCCTTTCAGTTAAGGGATAATCCAAATAACATAGTCCAGTATGATATAATCATTTCAGTACTCAAAGTTTGCTAGCAGTTGCAAAGCTTACAATAGCTCATGGGACTCAGATCAGATCAGCCCAGCATCTAACAAACAGAGAGAGAGCTAACAGTCATTCTGCCTCCCTCTTATGGCCGATTGAGGAAAACAGCAACCAATCACATTTTACAGTATGATTTAAAGAAACAGGTACAAACATTGTTATATGATTTATATATTGCCAACCCAACCATTAGAATTATATTCCTAAAGCTATTTGCATTGTGCAGTGAAAATAATCACTCTTTTGCAGTAAATTATGTCTTACTCTTAAAATAAGCCTTGTCCACTCTGAAGAAGACTGGACAATAGCCTATCACCATTTAGCCCTTAAATTCTCCTTTTAGATACATATATTCAACAGGATGAATAATTTAAACTATCCTCTATCTGAATGATTCATCACATCCACATTCATTCACATCACATTCCTGCAGCACACAAACTTGCTTCTGGCTCAAGTGATGAATGGAGATTAGGAATAATCTTTTGAATAACAGTGTTAGCCTTTATAATCTTTTGAATAACAGTGTTAGCCTTTTCTCTTTTTCTAGGCATGGAAATTATTGTGCAATTTGTTTCTTCTAGTATAGTTAAACTTATTGCCTACTCTGTATACCTTTAGTAACTACCTGAAAAAAATAATTCCCATTAAAAGGAAAAGTGTGCTCTTTTTTTAGTTATTAGTTATTTTGGATCTAAAATTCTATATTTGATTTCTTTTTGGAATACCCTTACTGGAGCACTATTTTTATTTCTGCTATGCTCATCTCTTCTGTATTGTTTCTGAAACTTGTGCAAGGATGACATGCAATGCATAAAGTATTTCATATTTTAACAAAGTTATGAACTTATTGGCACATGGCAGCCACATCTGTATTTACTGAAACGTGTCTCTCCTCAAAGCTATCCAATCTAAAAATGTAAGTGCCTTGCTGTGAATTTCCCCAATGTGTTCCCAACTCCTTGCCAAGTTTACAATCCAGTTTATTTTTATAAGGTCTTGTATGTGGTTCTATGTTTGAAATTTTGGCCTTCTTATCCAATTCTTACGATAATTTCACATTATCGTGGACGATGGCTATTCATCCAAATCTAAAATGTTGTGAACCATATTACCAATATATGACTTCGATTCTTGTCTGAACTGTAACAGTAAGCTCTGAATATAAATCTGCAGAAATATTTAAATTATTTCTTTAGATCAGATTGCTTTTCAATGGTGACTTATTCTGGTAATAGATCACAGGGCAGCCTTACTTCTGAGGTTTTGCCATCCTCGCTGTTGGGAGTTAGAATAGTACAGTATTCCTTTGTAAAAGCACCTCTGGTCTTTCCTAATTGGGGAGGTTGAATCCTTTACTGTATAAATATATTTCTTTTCTATCCCTTTTACACAGCCTACACTTATTTAATAATACCCTGGTTGGCTAATTTTCATGGAAGTTTAGAAAAGGAAACAGTCTTTTCCTATTAGCTGTAACCTATGGTGATTTCCAAAAATGTTGAAAATTTATGATTGGTGTATAATTCTGTCCATCATGAAAAAGCATAGCACTTATTGCTCAAGATACTATTCTTTTGAGAGCTGTATGCAATGAATTTCATTTTAATGTATGCTGATTAGTGTACATTCAAAGTGACAATAAAGTTATTCTAAGACTAAGTCTAATACTATCCGTTACCATATTTTACAGTTTTTGTGTTCATGTGCATATTGTGTTTTTTGAGGGTAAATAAAAATTGACATGAATCCAGTAGTTATGGCAAATGGCAAATGAAAACTAATTTTTCTATAACTCCAATTCTTTAAAAATCTGGGCATCTAGTGTTTTTGCAACCCAGATCAGATAAGCCTATCACCTGGTGGTCCCAGAAGAATGACAAGAGATTTAGCAGAATATTTTGAAACTATTTTCTTTTTATTTGGATTGTCAGATGAGGATGAGATTTCTAATAATCAAGAGTGACCATGTAAGATTTTATTGAGAATTTGCTTGGCTACATTCAAAAAATCTTCTAGGGAGAGAATGTTTCCCATTTACAGATATGTTAAAGATTCAAACCATTAATCATTGAAAAATCCCTTAAGGAGGAAAAAAAAAGAAACTACCTTTTATTCTGAAACCCTAATAACTATTCCACAGAAAATATAGATAAATGAGAAGCATCCGGTAAATTGATCTCCATTCACATAAGCTTTGGATAAAGTAAATAATATGGTATGTGGCAGATAAATCCACCAGCTACAACTGTTAATAAAAGGAAATAAAATTGTTTCCAGCCCAAAGTTTACTAAAGCACACATGCTTGATGTGTCATTGTTCAATGACTTGCACCTTGATTTCATCATTTGAAAATACAGTATTTGAGTGAATGTCAGGTGCTATAAAATGTTATCTCAGTGCCTTGGTTTTTCCAGTTAGCTAGATCATCAGTTAACACTTCAGAATTGTCACCTCTAGCTTTGACAAAGCTTTGGCATTTTTAACAGCCTTGGGCCACTGAGATTTTTCCAACCAGTATAGTTATCTTGGCAGGTGATGTGATAAAGAAATGATTAGCAATTAACAGTTAAATGCACAGACACATCTGCATTAAATGGAAGTCACAAATCTCAATATCCCTTGACTGACAAGGGCACAAGGATGAAGTTCCTTTATGGAAGGAAACATATTTTTTTAATGATGAAATTGATTCCCCAATTCTTTTTGTTAAAAGTGGTTTATTAAACAAGTATAAAGCAACATTTCATTAATAATAACTATCTAAAGAACCCTGATGGCACAGTGGTTAGAATGCAGTATTGTAGGTTAACTCTGCCCACAGTCTGGAGTTTGATCCTGATGCGGCTCAACGTTCACTCAGCCTTCCATCCTTCTGAGGTTAAGAAATGAGGGCAATATGATGACATTATAAACTGCTCAGAGAATGCTGTAAAGCATTGTGGGGCGAAATAGAAATCTAAGTGCTACATTCTATAAAACAAGCAAAAAAGCAGCATCTATAGCAAAACACCAGTCTAAACTAAGAGCCGGTGTAGTAGAGCAAAGAAAGTGTTTGCCTTATTTCCAGGGGGAACATGTTCCAGTTCCTTATCAATCACAGAGCATCTAAAATCAATTTGAACCATTTTTCACGTCAACCTCTCACACAAGGTTTTTTTTTTCTGAAAAAAAAATCAGTGTCTGAATGAAATAATCAATACATGAGCAATAAACAATATTAATTTCAAAGATAATTGTTAAACATGTGGTGGATAAAATATTCATCTAGAAACAGCAAACAGAAGGTAGAATTATCATGGGGGCACTGGATTCTCCCCACAAGACAAACGTTCATTATTATAAAATCCTTTATGGGAATGAATGTAAGTATAGAATCAAGGGAAAAAATCTAGAGAGCCTGGGATAGTAGAATCCTTGTCCTTAAAATAAATACAATGCTTTTCTGAAGTCTAACAAAACAAACAACAGAATGGGGAAAGCTGCTATACTGACTCTTCATTTTAACAACTGAATCGCTGGTAGGAGATTTGGAAAGTGTGGGGTTCTGTTGCTGGTTACAGAGAATCATAAATCGGAAGGAAGTGTTTCTATTAGGAAAGAACGAAACTGATTCAGGGTCATCCCCCCCCCCCAGTTCAGTAGGAATACACTTTATCACATTTTTGTAGCACTTTAGGCTGTGATGTCATTGACCAAGATAAGATCCTATCGGCACTAACATTCTTGACTGTGTGAATCAGTAATTCTTAGATACTACTGGACAGGTCTCCTCTAGTAATGTTAGCATTAGTAATTTATATTTACTAATCTAATCTTCCAGAAGAGTGTTAGGTTGGTAGATAGACTTGGCATTCTTCCTATCTGTTGGGTTTCTGGAAGATTGTGCTCCTAAATAGCCCAAGGGATAACTCACCAGAACAGACCACCTCTGCACAGTGACTTTGATTATTTAAATCAAGAGGTCATATTATTTCCCAATTATTTTTCAGAAAAATATATCCTTTTTTCAATTATACAAGTTTGACTCAGCCTTCCATCTTTCCAAGGTTGGTAAAATTTTTGATAAATAAGGATTGGGCTAAGTTGGCAAACCAATAACAGACCACCCCTATCACACCCCACTCATCCTACTCTCTCCCCTCTCCATCCTTTAGTTAGGGTTGAGCATTTGTCTTTTTATATGATCTAGCTTGTACTGTGTATAGGTTTTGTAATATTTTATCTTTTTGATATTGTAAACTGTCAAAGGTTACTTTGTGGTAAGATAGGCAATCAATAAATTCAATAAATAAATAAATCAAATAAAAGGATCAAAATTAACTAGGACTTTATTTCAATGCTCTTCTGCTTCTGTACTATAAAAGCATTTATTTCTGCTATATCTGCTTTATTAAATGACAAGTGATTTGTCCCATCAACAAAATGAAGTGTAGATTGTTATGGACAAGGTTGCACCTTATCAGTACTAGGATACCAGCAAAGTCAATATCACCAAATGCCTAGATAAGGTATTTAATGCTCTAATCTTTACAGACAGTCTTGGCATAATTCATACATAGGTAAAAACTCATTTAGCCTCCTACAATGTATCTGAAAGTTTCCCAGAAAATGTGTTTACTGCAAATCTCAGCTGCTACCCTGCAGACTGAATCAGCTATAAGTAGCTTAAACTACTAGTAGATAACATCAAATCGAACCATATATTCTGCAATACATTCTAAGAAGACTTAAACTTAAAAAAAGTTTGGAGTGAAGAAAGTGGGGGGGACTGAAAATGGTATATACAGAAAAAGTATCAGGAAAAGTGAAAGCCAGTGTGGTATAGGGCTAAAGTTTTAGTCTAGGAAACTCTAATGAGAATTATGGATCATGTATACTCTATATTTCAAATATAAGACACAATTCCACCCAAAAGTGGGTGGAAATGTCTGTACATTTTATACAGCGAATGTTGCTGAAGTCCCACTCACCCGCTGGCCCCCCACCCACTGGCCTCTGCCTCCCAGCAATTTGTCTCCTTGCAACAAACAACAAACAGCATGGTCAGTTTCAACACAGCCTGATTTAGCACAAGCAGCTGATGGGGGTTGATTTTTGTGTCTCTCCTTGGGGAAGGTCAAAGAAAAATATGCTTCATTTTGGGTACCTTTGCATTTTCCTCCCCTCATCCTCATGAGCCTGAGAGAACAAGCAAGGACTTTGTGTAGGATTGATTGGTTATTTATAGTTAGAACAGAGATGGAAACAGGCACAGGTTGATGAGAACATGCTTTAAGGGGTAGGTAAATAAACCAACAAAAATGTGGGATGTCTATAATTATACATCAATCATACTTGAAAGTTTATTAGTTTATTAAAAGATACAAAATGCTCAAAGAATAAACATACATTACCAATTAAAATAATTGTTTTATTATCCCAAAGCAAACAGAATTCTATGCTTTGATTGGAAATCAGAAGCAGCGTGTTAGACACTGCAGTTTATAGGATTATCGCAAAGTGATTTTTAATCTATGTATCTGCTCTAAACAAACATGTGTCCCATCTTCTTGCAAGCAGAGAATGTGACTCCAATAATGACAGCTAAAAAATCTTACACACATAATATTAATTTATTTACATAGTTACATTATTTATAAATTGCCCCAATCTCAAGAACTCTGGGCATACAAATATGCTGAGATTGGAGGGAAAAATAAATGAATGGCACAAAACCAAGAGACACGGCTCTCTATCCCAGTACAGCAATGGAAACTAATTCCTGTATACTGAATGTGGTTTCTTTACACACTGTATGGTTACATACAGAATGCTCAAATTAAAAGGAAAAGAAAAAAAAATCCGTAATCAGTTGCTCAATGAAGAGGACTACATGCAACAGGTGAAAGATAGAAGTACTCAGCTTCTACTTTCATTCCATCTTCAACACAACAACAACAACAACAACAACAACATAAAAGAAATTAAAGTGTCAGGATTGATGACCAAGGGGATAGAAAATAGCTAGGGAATATATCTTTATTTGGAATGAGTTCAAATCTCGATGGCCAAATGAATTGCATCTTAGAGTACTGGAAAAAAAACTAGTTGACAATTTGGCTGAACTTTTTTATTCAGAGAAATCCTGTAGGGTGCCATGTAACTGCAAATTGCAGAGCATTCAGTCAATGCCTAGACACCTGGAAACAGCGGTACCTGGAAACATTTTAGAAGACAGCCTAAGGATAATGATGTTCAAGCAGGATTTTGCTCCACTTGCGAAGATTTTCTGGGCTTCAAGTCGCACCCTCCCTCCCAAGTTCCACCATGGTTCTTCTTGCCTCAGTGTTGCTTAGCTTTTAGTTTCTCCTGATACTACCAGAGAAGTCTTAACTTTTGATGCCATGTTTCTAAAGAGACCGCTGCTGCATCAAGAACAGAGGAGAATCACTGGTCTTCTAGATCCTGCTGAATGACAACTTCCAGTGCTTCAATCAGCATGGCCAATGCAAGGGAATTTTGGTTCATCACCATTGTATCTGTTGTAGTCTTTTATTCCAAAGAGAGAAGGAACTGTTTTTTTTTTCCTTTCAATCTTCTATACACACAAATTGTTGTTTTTCATTTTTTTCTTTTTGATGCCACATCTGGTATCAAATGAACTTAGTTTAACCTCAACTGGAACGTCTATCTACAATAGCTCTGTGCCCCACAGATAGTTCTTTATTGATGTAATTTCTTGTGTTTTGTGTAAATCTGCTATAGGAATTTGGTACTAGAGTAACAACCAAATTATAAATGGAGTTGTATTTTGCCTGCCCCCCCCCCCCCCCGGTTCGAAAAATTTTGGAGTGCTGCTGGAGGTAAAAGCTGGAGAATAAACAAGTACTTTCAACATTACGATATATTATTAACCCAACTAAACCATCCCTAATAATCTTTTTACTGCTTTAATGGCACCGTGTTCAAAATGTTCTGGTTCATGTAGTTTAGGGGGTCCTATTCCAAATGATTGAGTTTGATTTAATAATTTTGTACAGCAAAACTGGAATATATCCAACACTTTATGAGGACATTTCTTCTCCTCAAGGTTGGCTATGAAGGACAGGCCATCCAATTCACTGCTTGCCTGATTCACTGCTATTAATTCCGAGAGTTCACAATCTCCTATTTTCTTTTACCCAAGGAATGGTCTGACAGTGCTTAGCAACAAATATTGAGCATTACTTTATTTGAAGAGCTACAAGTCATAAGTCCTATTTTTTATTTTCCCAAAGCACAAAGATCATATTATGATGTGCATGAACTCAAAATTAGCAGGATCCTCTTATAGTTGATTTGTACATGCAGCTACATGAACTGAATCCTTATTAAGCAAGGGGGGGGGAGGTTATTGCTGATATATTAATTCCTCAACTGGAAAGTTGCAGAGACTTGAAATATTTTTCCTTGTACTTTGATCTATGTTACATATTGCCATTATTCAATTAAGCATTAGTTCATGCTGATATAATCTTTTCTATCATATATTAGAGTGCTAAAGTCAATCCTTTACCTATATATAATCAAAATAGATCATTCTTAAATAATGTTCAGGTAGACAATTGGGGATTGAGATTGTTCATGTTCACTTCCATTACATGGAAATCCATGAAGAGGAACTCCCTGTCATAAGGTAATAACTCTTTAGGAACAATATGGATTACCTGATATGGTTTCGGTTTCGGTTTATTATATGCCGCCCTATTCCCAGCGGGACTCAGGGCGGCGCACAAACCCAAGGAGGGAAAGGGAAACACAAAAACTACAAATACAAGCATTTAAAAATAACCAACAGCCACACAGATTGAGAAGGGAAGGGAACTCATCAACCCCAGGCCTGCTGACACAATCAGGTTTTTACGGCTTTTCAGAAGGCCTGGAGAGAGGTGAGGGTCCGAATCTCTGCAGGGAGTTCGTTCCAAAGGGCCGGAGCTGCCACAGAGAAGGCCCTCCTCCAGGTAGTAGCCAGATGGCATTGGCTGGTAGACGGAACCCGGAGGAGGCCAACCCTGTGTGATCTAATGGGTCTTTGGGAGGTAATTGGCAGCAGGCGGTCTCTCAAGTACCCAGGTCCAATACCATGAAGGGCTTTATAAGTGATGACTAGCACCTTGAAGCGTATCCGGAGACCGATCGGTAACCAGTGCAGCTTGCGGAGGATAGGTGTAATGGGTGTGCCGAGGTTCAACGTTATGGGTAGGCAACAAGTCAAGAGTCCTTTTAATTTCTATGAGTAATTTAATTGACTGAAATCTCCAGGATATTGTTCTAACAGCTGTTGCCTAGGAAATAAAGGGAAATAAAAGGGACGCAGTGGCTCGGTAGCTAAGATGCTAGGTTACATGACAATGGTGTCATGTAATGGGATGAATGGGGTGAGCTCCTGTTACTTGTCGCAGCATTTGCCAAACTAGCAGTTCAAAAGCACATAAAAATGCAAGTAGAAAAATAGGGATCACCTTTGGTGGGAAGGTAACAGTGTTCCGTGCACCTTCAGAGTTTAGTCATGTCAGCCACATGACCACAGAGATGTTTTCGGACTGCTCTGGCTCTTCGGCTTTGAAATGGAGATGACCACTGTCCCTTAGAGTTTGGGAACTAGCAGCACATAAGTGTGAGGGAAACCTTTACCTTTAGCTAGGAAATAAAACAATTATATGTTTTACCATAATTTGGAATAACGTATATGTAATACTTTGCTTCTACAACGTTCTGTTTTTAGTCTTTTTGATCCTCAGATTTCAAGGATGATCTATGAATGAATTATTTACATTGCAGGCATGACCTTTCATATAAAATAACAAATGATTTTATTCCATATTTTCTTACAGTGGAATTGTGAAGTAATACACCTACATATGCAATGAAAAAATAAAATAAAATGTCTTCTCTGCAGTGTTCCTATCAAAAGCAGTGTCAGCAACAATATTTAGAATGACCTTGATTCTTTCCAGTTCATCTATCAATGATAACACCATTAAGTAATGGTTTGAGGAATCTTATCTGATTAGGAAGTCATAGACCTGTATCACCACCTTATTCATTAAACTTTAAGAAATCCATGCAGGTTTCCAATATTGGTAATCAATGGACCTGATTTAGACAATAGTTTTATGTATAAAACACATCTTAGTGAGCAATGCACTTGTATTCCTCCTCTTTTTCCTCTGGAAAAATTCTTTATATTTTAGATGTTAACCAGATGTTCCTTACCATGAGGTAATTGATATGGTTCATATGACTTTGCATAATACATCTGGAGTGGTTTGCATCTAGCATAATCCTGTTGAACCTCATTTTTAAGTTAATATGATCTCCTGGTCTACAGTGGTCCACAATATCTATACAATGCAGCCCAACGTGATGTTTCATTGCTGTAGTGAACATGGTGCTTCATCTCAAACATTTGTTTATCCTGATAGGGCTAAATCATTTTTATACTACATTCTCTAATTTAACTCAGTGGGCAGATTTTGAAAAGAATTGTGTTGTACATAAAGAAATATAATTAGATATTGATCTGCAAATGTATCATTCGCTGAAGAGAGGAAATTCTCTCTGTGTGTAAAGATTGAAATACAGTAGCTAGGTTAAGCAGTCTAAGGTTCTGAAAATTGTCAGCCTCCCAAGTAGACCAGACAGAAAACACGAATAGATGAACAAATTTTAATAAATGCAACTTTATTATAGGGTGATGTTAAAAGAACCTTGCAAGTCTGAAAGGGCAAATGTCCAGTTGTCTCTGTTTATTGCTTTGATAAACTAGGGCGGATCCTTCCTAAGTTTCTTTCTTAGTCCATTATTCAGGTATGGGCCTCTTCCTCTTTTATCTGATCTTTTCTTAGGCAGCATCTCTTCCCCTCATTTCCCAAGGTCATTCCCATATTCCATTTCACAAACATAGCTTTAGCTTTTTTTTAATGAGTCTAAATTATTTGAAATCTTTTTAGATCTGGTTCTTGCCATTAGTAGTTATGAGTAATGAATGATGTGAGCAGATGGATCTTACTTTGCTGAAAAATCTGCTCAGTTAATCGAGTCAGGCAAAGGTAATGTTTCTTTCAAGTTGATCTTTATTCTTCATGATTTCATGGATATATCCATGGAAATATGGAACCATTTGCCATAGCTATCTTCTAAGAAGGTCTCCCCACCAATTTCCAATACAACATACAGACTTGGTGTTTCCTGTCAATGGCCCATCAGCTTACTAACCAACTCTGACTTAGTTTCTCAGCCAAGAAAGTCCACCAATTAGTGCCACTTGCTAGATACTACAGCTTTAATCAACAGATGCAATCTTTCTCTCCTTGGAGGTGTCTCCAAAGACTTGGGAGATGAGAGGAGGAGCACAAGAAAGTGATAGTCAGCAGAGTCATTCTTTTAAATAATGCTGAAGGCTTCGATTGATTTTAATTAGAGCTGCATGATCAGTTTCACAGGAAAAGCAAGTGGATGTAAATTTGGCATTTAGCCACTTTGGTGAAAGCAAAGTGAAATTAAAAATTACTCTTCCATAGCACAACTCATAGAAATTGGAAGTGTTGGCAGAGGTCACAAAGATGAAGGTGTAAACAAATTAATCATTACTTTGAGATTTTGCATGTGTTTCATTACACAAAGTATGCCAAATGAAATACATATTCAGCGATCCTTTCATGCTATTTTAACAACATATGGATTGGCTCATAATTCTAATTTTCATCTAGGGAACCATGTCTTTGTACTTTTTAAAATTACTACATTTTGTTCCAGATGTTGTTCCCACTCTGATTTACATTGTTTACAGATTTACTGTTTGTAAAACATCCAATCACTTATTCATTGGAGAACATTCTCAGGAAGTATTTTGAAATGTTTTAACACTTTAATCATATAATTGTTAAGTCATTGTTTCATATGTTATAAAACTGTTTTCATCTGTTGCTGCATGCCACTTCAAGATATTATTCTTCACATGATACAGTAAAAAAGAAAATATCATGTACTTGCACTGAACTCTTTAAAGAAAATTGTCCTATCAATTACACTAATCCATAAGTTCTTTCTTCCGTAAGTACATATTCTTAAGTACATTATTCTAAATAAATCCACTGAACTCAAACAAACTTTTAAAAAAGAAACATCAAGAGGATCTTTCTTTCTTAATTTATTAAATTTGTGTTCTGCTTCCTGTGACACTCGAGGCAGCTTACAGCAATTAAAAATACATCTTTAAAAAAAATCAGAAGTAAAATTAAAATCAGTATAATTCAAATCAATCCATCTGTTATTTAAAAGTCATCAGTGTCCATCCCATGGTTGCCACCAGGGTTGGATTGTTGCTGGCATTACTGCCGTTGGCTGCATGCACATGCACAATTGCCTGTAAATAGTTCTGCGCATGTGCAGAACATTAAAAAAAAAGAAAAAACATGCCGGCAATGGTAGCGGTGACTGGGGAACCAGTTTGGAGGCGTGGCCAGAGTGGGTCGCTGCCAGTTCTGTGACCTGGGCCAATGTTCCACTACCAGTTCACCCGAACCGGTGTGAACCCACATCTGGTTCCCACCCTCGGGAGCTTCTGCTTTTGAATGTGAGGTCCATGTGGAAATGGCTGCCTTCATTCATGATCTTATCATAGATGAGGATTCTGGAACATTTAAATGAAATCTGATTGGAGATGAAATACATCACCACCTTTTGTGGGATGGAGGGTTTCTCCATCAACAGCCAAGGGACAAAGGGAAACTGTTTTCAACTGTGCATCTTACAATCTATCAGAGCTCTACTCTACAGATAACTGGCTGAGGCACTGTGGCTGAGGTTGGCCATAAGATAGCTATTTGGGTTGCTGCTGATGAATCATCTTCCCTGCTGTCAGCACCATCCTTACCTGAGTAGCTGAATTCCATCACTTAGCCATTATAGAATCTCCATAAATATTAATTCTAAGGAATTGCAATATGTAGAGCCAAGTCTGGTATGGCTCACAGTTTTGTAGCCCCTATGACAACCATAGACCTGTTGCCAGTTATCAGTGGTCCTATGTATACAATGGTCCTAATATAGCAGCCACTCCTTAGAGCTGATTTTTGTCGGGGCAATTTCAACATGAACTAGTAGTAGTGGAAGTCATCAATCAGTTTAGGTCAGCCAAATGGAGCTTCTGAAGTTCTATTTCACTGCCGAAATTTTGTAATTCCTGGGGAGGAATTATCTCTGTCTTGGTCCTGTCAAGTTTGAGTGTCTGTATATTTTACCGCCATCTAGTTCTGAGAAGATTCCATCTTTATCCTTGAATGAGGTAGTACTTTTCCATTCAAAAATGCTGTACAGTTTGGAGGCCTTCCTGGATTCACATACCTGCTCAATGAGCAGGTGACAGCTGTGACCAGAAAGGCCTTTGCACAGCTTCATTATCAATTTCACCCTACCCTAGGAGGAATAGGTTTGATTGCTGCAAGTGTGTGTGAGAGAGTGGGGGGGAGAGGGAACGGCCTGTTTCATGAAATTGCCAGTTGGCTATTGGGTGCAATTCAAGGTCTTGGTTATAACCTAATCCCAACCCAAGGCTCAAGGGTTGGGATTACCACTGTCTATCTCCTGTGATACCTGCCCAACTAGTGAAGTTTGTTCTGACAGGGCTGGCATGCTCAGGTTCCTTCAATTAAATAATACCATCTATTTAGCTCTCAGATGTATGTCTTCTCTGTGCCACACCTCTTCAAAGCACTGTCAAAGCAATGCTACAGCCTCTGGATCTACATAATGAAAAGAATTCCAAAATTGCAGTTATTTCCATTAATTCTTCCAATGAGGAATTGAAATATGAATGAACATGAGGTCACCTAGATGCTTAGCAAACCTGCCATGGCAGCCCTAAAGGAGATCTTCTGTCCTGCCCTTCCATAAATGGGAACAGATCATCATAAATAAGACTGCCAAATAATATTCCACCTGATGCAGTGAGGGTGCAGAACTACTGGTGCTTTAGTGAGGGTGCAGGGAGGGCCATGTGACCATGGAAATGCCTTCGTACAATGCTGTCTTCCTCAGCTAAGAACGTAGATGGGCACTGTACTCTAATTACAAAAAAAAAAACACAATAATCCAGCAACAGCTCAGTTTCTAATAGAAGAGAATATAAATAGTTCAGAGTTGACTGTGGAATTCTCAGTGTTTTCTTACCTTGGTAGTTTGCTTTGAATCCAGATCTGGGTGGCCTAAGGACTCCACAACTCAGTTTCTTACAATTTACTCCATACAGTATGCCTACTTATCTCAGTACATTTAAGATTGGACTTCATTTTGCAAGGTGAAATCAATAATATCTGGAAGGTTATAGAATTAGCTTCTTAATGGCTCAAGAGAAGGAATTGCCTACATTTTCTGATCAGTTAAACACTTGCTGAACCTTTTTGGCACCAAGTGCCAAAGTGGGTGCACGTGGGTGGGGATAGCACCGGAAACCAGATGAGCAGCTCTCCAGTGTGCATATGCAAGAGTGCCAGAAATGGGAAGAGCAGTTCCCTGGAGTGCATACACACACTGAGAAGCTGAGTTTTTGGTTTTTGACATGCACATGCACCCCAGTCACCTGGTCTTCCAGTTTCTGGCATGCCTGTGTGCGTAAAGACCAGCTGGCCGGCGCACAGACGCACACCAGAAACAGGAAGCTCAACTTCTTGGTGCATGCATGCACAAGGGAGCTGCTCTTATGGTTTTTGGTGTTCCCCTCAGTGTGAAGACCAGCCGTCTTGTGGGCATGTGTACACCAGAACCTGGAAGAGCAACAGGCAACAGCTGGCATGCCCAGAGAGATGGCTCTGCATGCCACTTCCAGCACGCGTGTCATAGGTTTGCTATCTCGGCTATAGTACAAACCTCAATCTGAAAAAATTAAGTATTTTAAATGCAGATGGATTTAGATATATGTTTAATACACAAATAACATCTGGATGTTTCTTCTAATCTTATAACACAATGCAGTTCTTCGCTTTCCACTGTATATGTCATCCATTTTGGAATGAAAACTTACAAAGTGCTGTGTAACTATAGTAAAAGAGAATTTGACAACTAGACAGATTCTTTGGGTATTAAAAGTTTCTTTACCATGTGGAATGGAAAAGGAATGATTACCCTTAAGATTAGTTGTTCTGTTTGCTTCCCCTAACTAAAACAAATGAAACAGGATATTTGTACCAATACCCCCTATGGGGAGGTAAATGAGTAATGAATATCATGTTGGGAGATTGTGTAGAGGTCTACATGACACAGGAAAGGGGTCTACGTGACACAGGAAGGCCAGGTATTTAGGGATGAATGATAAGTTGTCAAAGAGTATAAAAGACTGCACACAACTGCCATTTGGGGTTCAGGTTTTGCTCCTGAATCTTTGCGCAAATAAACCTTTCCCTTTGACAAAGAGCTGGTCTTGTCTCATTTTCTGCAACAATAGAATGATAAAAAACTGAGGCTGATAGTAAATGTAGCTGCTATCCTAAAAAATTACCGAAAGAAGTCCAACATGCATAAAAGGCTATGGACTACAGTACTCTCTCAATGATTCAGCAGTGCCATTAGTTACAACAGCAGTTGAATTTTAGATAATCAGTTCTCTGGCTGTGCAACACTCCAACAGTACTTCAGTTAAAACGAGAAATAGCTCAGTATATTAGTGATGACTTGCCCCATTGGTTAATTTCCTTCATCTCAGTGACGTCACTCACTGTCAGATTTGAGTGATCAAATGCAAAGTAGGACAGCATCCCTATGCGTGTAATTGGTACACAGAGCTGGCCTTTCATAAGGTTCAGCTCGTCTCACCTCTTCCTGACAAGCCTATAGCTGTGGCTTTTTTTTTTTTTTTTTTGCTCTCCTAAGATTTAAAATAGAAAAACTATATTTCTCTGGGTCTGACTACCAGGTTCCCGAAACTAATGAGTGAACAATTTTGGCTGTTCCCTGTGTGCTGCTTCTATTGCATACTTTGAAGAGTCGGCCAGGCTAGAGAAAGAAGGCATCCGTATGCTTGGTTCAGGAAAGATTAAGGGGAAAATAAGATGCTTCTGACAAGGCCTGTTGTTTTTATTACAAAAATTACGGCAAAGCCTAAATTATATTGGCGCCAGAGGTGGTAGTCAGCCAGTTCTGACAGGTTCTGGAGAACCAGTAACAGAAATTTTGACTACTTTGGAGAACTGGCAAATAGGCTGGCCCCATCCCCGCTTCCTCCCAGCTGATCTTCTTTGTTGCCTTGAACAGGAGAACGGAACTGGAAAGCAGGTTAGTGGGGTGAGGTGGGAATGGAGATTTTGCAGTATCCTTCCCCTGCCATACCCACAAAGCCATGCCCAGAACCAGTAGGACAAAATTTTGAATCCCACCACTGATTGGCGCAATACTAGCTTCATGTTTGCAGCCTTTCCTTTCCCGAAGGATTCAAGGCAAAAAAAATGGCTATTGCAGTTCCTATCTTCAATGCCCACTAAAGTTCTCCAGGAAAATTCCCCACCTCTCTTTACTGAGCAAAGCTGGCCTCTGATTTTCTCTCTGCAATGCAGATGCTAAAAGATGCCCTGCGAAGAATAAATGTTGCATCTCAAAGCATGACTGCTCCATAACCTTTTAAAAAATTATTGCTATTTAAAAATATTTTAATTAGCCTTAGCTGTGATGCTCAATTATCAAGTATTATCCAGAATGGAAGGGCTACAAAATGTTGCATTGACTACATGAATAAGTGACCTGGGATATTGAATAATGTCTGGAGCAGAAGCTGGGGAAGAAAAGTTAAGATTGAAACGATAGGCCCTGCTCTAATTTTATGTGCATTCCTTCTGAGTTTATAAACACCAGAAATATCATTTGAGAGGCACCTCGGGAGAAAATAAAGTTTCTGTATGCAGCTGAATGCTGAATGTAGCCTGGAAACAATTTAAATAGATAAACTGCAGCAGATTGAAAGCCACTGAGAGCCTCTGGCTGCAAGTTTAACAAGCTCGAGTCCAGAGGGAATCAAGAAAACCTACCATATGAACCAGGAGGATTGTTGTTGGCTATTTGGGCAACAGCTTCCCATTCAACCAATATGCCTTGCTTTGAAACGATAAGAGAGTGAAGAGGGCTGTTCGTTCATGCAAGTACATTAGCAATAACAATAGCAATAGCACTTAGACTTCTATACCACCCCATAGTGCTTTGCAGCACTCTCTGGGCAGTATACAGAGTCACCATATCACCTAACAATATGGATCCTGATTTTACCTACCTCAAAAGTCAACCTTGAGCCAGTCTGGGTTGAACTCCAGGCTGTGGGCAGAATTCTCCTGCAATACTACGTTCTGACCATTGCACTACCAGGGTTTTTTAATCCATTGTTCACATTCCCTCACACTTAGATTCCCATATATCGGCCTAGTCCATGATCCTGGAAGATGTTCCTCCACTTTATTTAACTACCCGCTAATTAGCTACCCATCTCACTCTAACTTTCCTGAATGAAAATAGCCAGCACAGCCGCTTCCATGGTTTGCTAACCTTGATTTCTCTGAATGAAGCATTTGCATAATCCCAATTCTCTGCAAAGGCTGGACAGCTTGATGCTTTTTAGTCTAAGACTTCAGAGTGAGGTCTGTGGAGATAAACTGCTCTGGTGACATATCCATATGCTTCTCTATAGATCACAAAACCCATGGTGAGCACCAGAGCACTTCTCACTCACTTTCATCAAGTGCAATGAAGCCCAGTTCGAGTAGTAGGCAAGACTGTCCTTTAAGATCTGCCAATCAAAATGGCAGATCCTTCTTAGGCATATCTCTGAAATGTAATAAAACAAATTCCTTTGCAAGGAATATGCCAAATGTCTTTTTGAGCCAGACTTCTCACACCCTGCCCAATCTTATAATCAAAAAACAAACCCCCTTTTTTGCATCTCATCTATTCAATTAAAATCAGATGCTTAAAAATGCCTACCCTTTTTTATTTGTATGCCTCTCCATCTCTCCTCCTGTTTTCTCCTTATAGGGGATGAAACATAAAGAGAGAACTAGAGCAGAGAATCAAGGAGCTACCTTCCACACTCATCATTATTATCTTATCATCTCTCTCTCTGTCTCTTTTGTCAGCTGAACAGCAGGTTTTTTTTTAAGCCTCTTGAGTTCTGTAGCCATTTTCTGTTTTTTGCCAACAAGATTAAAATGTAATGTAGTGTTATTTGGGTGAGGAAAATGCCATTTTGAGCTTACTGGCATTTAGTGAATGAATTTATTATTGGCAGAAGTCTATTGATTTAATTGTTACATTTCTACAATGCTTCCCCCCCCCCTCCAGTAGCTCAGGAAGACAAACATAGTCTTTCCTCCTCTAGTTTTATTTTACAAACAGCAACATGGGAAACAGGTTGGTTTGAAAGCCAGTGACTGATTCTAAATCACTCAGGGCCATTCTACACAACAGCTGAAACTGTGCCTCTATTGTCTATTAAGACAACTTCAAATATTCCAGGCTGGATGTCAGTGAATTGGCCTTCCTAAGACCTGATACGTCATTTCTCTGCTTCTTGCCTTTTCATCCATCCATCTCATCCATTATCATGCCAGGTAACATCTTCAGTGGAATTTAGGGGATGTCAGTGTCACCCTGGTAACAAAATATTCAGAAACCAATCCACAAGCTCAGAGAATAAACCTCCACCCTCATTTTACAACCAAAGTACATATGTTCACCACTAAAAGGTAAATGTAAAGGTTCCCCTTGCACATATGTGCTAGTGGTTCTCGATTCTATGGGATGGTGTTCATCTCCTTTTGAAAGCCAAAGAGTCAGTGCTGGCTAAAGACGTCTCTGTGGTCATGTGACCGGCATGACTAAATGCTGAAGATGCACGGAACGCTGTTACCTTCCCACCAAAGATGGTTCCTATTTTTCTACTTGCATTTTTACATGGTTTCGAACTACTAGGTTGGCAGAAGCTGGGACAAGTAACAGGAGGTCACTCTGTTACATGGCACTAGGGATTCAAACCGCCAAAATGCCAACCTTTCTGATCAATAAGTTGAGTATCTTAGCCACTGAGCCACCGTGACCACTATCACAAGGCTAATCTAACTGGTTGGGTTTTGCTCAGACAGTCTGCCAATATCTGATTTTTTATTTTAGGAATTGTTCCCTTTTCATCATTCCCCTTAGCTTTCCCAGATGTCTGCACCACATGAATGCTTTCAGATCACTTCCCACATTATCTCCTTTCATTAAAGTCGACCCTTCCCCACAACCCCTGCTTTACTGAAGCATCATTGTATTGATGCTACAATAATCAAAGCAAAATGGAATGGGTTGCAGTTTTACTCCTATCTTCTTTTTGAAGTCCAAAGAATTTTGTAGTGAAGAAGAAGTAGGTGTTCCACTTCATAAAAATAAAGTTGATACTCTTAGTCTACAACTTAAGTATAATAATAGCGGTAATAGCAACAATAGAACTTTTGCAGTCCTGCAGGAAAGCAAGGGAAGCAAGCTTTATCTAGCCTGGGCAAAAACAGAAAAGAGGCCACTATGAAATATGAGATATGAATTGATAAGCATATTTATATCTAAATAATAGATTTTTTTTAAAAAGAAACCAATTCCCACCAACTCTTGACACTTTACATTTAAACGTCATCCTTGGAGCATCATTTAAAGGATGATCTCAAATGTCCTCCTTGGATCAACTGCAGGATGAGAGAGAGAGAGAGGGAGAGGAGGGAGGGAGGGAGGGGAGGGGAGGGAGGGAGAGGGGCGAGGAGAGGGAGAGGGAGAGGGAGGGAGAGGGAGAGGGGAGGGGAGAGAGGAGGGGGAGAGAGGGAGAGAGAGGGAGAGACGAGGGGAAGGAGGGAGGGAGAGGAGGGAGGGAGGGAGGGAGGGAGAGAGGAGGAGAGAGGGAGAGAGAGAGAGAGAGAGAGGAGAGAGAGAGAACACAGCAGTCCATGAGTAGTTGTACAGAGCAACAACCAGCCACTGAAGGGGGTGTGTGTGATGTGTGATGCATCCAATCACAGCTGGGGCTGTCCTAGATTGAAATGAAACACTGGAGACCATCTGTTCTAAAGGATTAAGACAGTTTTTCTTCCTGCTAGAAAATAACAGTTTTGCATCAAAACTGGAAAACAGATCACATGATGCATTTGCAATGGGTTGGAGGTACAAGAAGGACAGTGTCATTTTTTCCTGCTCTTGGGAAATGGAAAACGGCCTTACTGGTAATGGGCCAAGCAGCAAATCCAGATGTGCCCTCAGTGAGCTTTCACAACTGTATGGGCTTGAAGCTGGTCTCCTAAGATTTAGCCTAGTCCATCTTCCTAGCCACAATAATATGCTGATGGAAGATACTTCATAATTAGCCTACAGTTCCAATAACCAATTAATAATAAATCATTTTAAACAACACTATTACTTTGCTTTTTACATTTTTTTTCCCTATGTTGCCCTGTGACACAATGCATGCTCAAATTTGTCTTTTTCTCTTGAGCTGGAGAAATATTTGTTCCCCAACAGTTAGCATAAAATAATTTTGCCACATCAACTGAACAGGCAATAAATTAAGGATCGGTGTACCCGAACAGAAGGGGGGGAAGGGTATAACATTTAGGTTTTCATTTGACCTATAATTGTGTTAGGTTAAAAACACCCATAATTTAGATTGACTAGTATTAATAACATCACAACAATTAATGGCTGTAAGACACATTTTAATACAGTGTGCCAATTAATCAGAGCTGGCCATCTGTGTTCTCCTCCCACAGTCACCACTGGGAACCTATCCAGGTCTTCTGTTACATCTCCTCTTCCAGCCTTCTGAAGAATATGAACAAGCAAGTGCATAGCCTGGCTGAGATTATTTGAATTACATGATATGTTCCCCAGCTGATAAACAAGAGACAAGGAATAGAGTATAGGATAACTGCACTTTTAATAGTGTAGAATGGAGATGTACCTTTTGCATGGAGGTGGTGCATTGCATCATCCTATAATAAAATAAATATGTCAATCAAGAGCACATACAGTGAACAGATCATTTTTAAAATGTGTGGATTTGTAAAAGTTGACTCCTAGTACATGAAAGTTACAGTAGCCAAGAATTACCTATGTAATTGTTACAGGATTATGTTATTTTGGAAAATAATAATTTACTTATGGTGGTTAAACTGTTATGGTGTTTTTCTTGTATATTTTTTACCATTGCCATTGTTTTATTATTTACTGTGGATGTGTTACTGTTTTACACTTTTACACCTATCATGAGTCTTTTAATTATTGTCAACTGCCATGAATCAAGATTAAATTGTTACATAATCAGATGATAAATAAATTAAGTAATATATACATGATAATATCTCAGAAGCTGCCACAAAGAAGAGGGAATCAAGCTATTCCCCAAAGCACCTGAAAGTAGGACAAGAAGCAATGGATGGAAACTAATGAAGGAGAGAAGCAACATAGAACTAAGGAGAAATTTCCTGACAGTTAGAACAATTAATTGGTGGAACAACTTGCCTCCAGAAGTTGTGAATGCTTCAACACTGGCAGTTTTTAAGAAGAGATTATCTAATCATTTGTCTGAAATGGTATAGGGTTTCCAACCTGAGCAGGGTTGGACTAGAAGACCTCCAAGGTCCCTTCCAATTCTGTTATTCTATTCTACTCTACTCTACTCTATTCCATTCTATTCTATACAATACATATTAATACATACAATACATTAATATTGTATTTAGAGCACTTTATAGGAAACAGCTGCTTATCCACAATCTTATTCATTTCTTTC
The DNA here is from genome assembly GCF_009769535.1 of Thamnophis elegans. Taxonomy (NCBI): domain Eukaryota; kingdom Metazoa; phylum Chordata; class Lepidosauria; order Squamata; family Natricidae; genus Thamnophis; species Thamnophis elegans. The sequence continues at coordinate 23,944,343 of NC_045544.1, forward strand.
TAGGACTACATTCAGTGGAATTTAACTTTGAATAAACTACAGACATGATCTCTCCACTTTATTCCACTGAACAAGCTTTATTAACAAATATGTACCATGTGGTGAAAATCATGTGTTTATAGAAATCTGATTTTAGATGTCTGTACTCATCAATTTGATTACATTATGCCTTTGCCCTGATTATATGATTGATAATGAAAACCCAGTGAACAGGGAAAGGTTTTACAGGGAATTATACTCACAGTGTTGATACTGGAAAAACAAAATCTACTCAGACTATGGTTAGTAAATATTCTTAGTGGTTGTGTGTGTATGTGTGCATGTAAGTGTGTGTGTATATCTATAGGAGCCATGGTGGTTCAGTGGTTAGAATGCAATATTCCAGACTAACACTGCTCACACTGCCAAGAGTTCAATTCCTTCAATCCTGAACTGCTCAAGGTTGACTCAGCCTTCCATCCTTCCAAAGTCAGTAAAATGAAGACCCAGATTGTTGGGGGGGGGAATATGCTGACTCTGTAAACTGCTTAGAGATGGTTGTAAAGCACTGTGAAACAGTGTATAGGTCTAAGTACTACTGCTATAGCTACACACAGCATAATTGCATATACATGAAATGTATTGGTTACATAAATGCTGTCTATTCTAACCACAACTTATATATTAGATGTAAAATCATAGCAACTCTTTTTGTACAAATGCAAAAAAAAAATTAGCTGCAGTTTTAGGTATGATGCACAATTTAACATCCAGAAAAAATAGCTTATGCATGGTTCCTGGAAGGGATATTTGTTTAGACGGAGACTTACAGTAAAACATATGGCATCTTCAAATTATGCTTAATGTCAGTGTTTACTGAATGAGGAAGGGAGAAAAACAAACAGACTCGGTAACTTTCTAAATATACTTTCTAGCATATATGCTATTTTGCAATGCATACTAAGACCAGCAATCAGTATCAGGACCATGGACAGTAGCTATCGGTGCTGTACTGAAAAATAAGACCTCCACTCTTCAGATGTCCAACTAGGGTAATAAAAAGCTTTATCGTGTAGAAATTCATTAATTCATATACATTTCATAGACAGACTGAAATAATAAAAGTAATAGTCCATCTTGTCACTACTTTTCAATCACTTCTCAGCAGTCTGTTTATACCACAAAGCGTTTGGGCCTTTCTTATTTACTGCAGTGTTTTATCATTTCAGCAACAACACTAGCACTTCTACCATTCAAAAGTCTCACAGTCCCCAAATATTCCAAGATGAACCTTGCTCTCTCTTCTAATGTCTATCATTATTCAATATCTTACAATAGTCAATCAATTTGCAGCCTAATTTTGACTGTGACATTTCAGGGTCTTAAAAGGCTGCAAACAGAGCAGCAGGGTTCAGAGAAGCTAATGTAAGTAGACAATGTGGTTTTATTAAAACTGATATATATGTATGTTTTTTTTTAAAAAAAAAACTCTTCCTCAATCATTTATCTTTAAAACTAAATTCGGACTGAATATCCCCTTGAAGAGATGACATTTATCACATGCTTATTCTGATAAACAAAAATAAAACACCTTGAAGCATAGCAAGAGAGCACTATTCTTTATAAATAGGACACACAGTTTCCCTAGTTCTTACACAGGCATGGACCTCATCTAAACCATACTGACATTCTCAGCCTGAAATACCTTACAGGCTGCTCAAAGGGTAGAAAAACAAATCTGCATGTATTACCCTTTATTATCTACTTCTTCAGAAGTAGAGACTATAAAAAGAGGATAAAAGCAAATAAACAGAACCTTGCTTTAGCCATTTTGGGAACTGTGGGTTAACACTTCCTGGTGTGATTAATTGCTGTTGTTAATCTGTTTGCTATTCTTTTTCTTAAGTAATCCAAACTAATTAAAATATCATTATTAGATATTTAAAAAGTGATGGAGCGTGTAGGATTGCAAATTAGATAATTTTAAATCAAATGGATATATTTGCAACTGCTAATCTTGGGCTGCAAATAATATCTGTTAGATGGCAATGTCTACAAGATTATTTGAGAGTAAATCCCACTAAATATCAATAAGGAAAGCAAGCATAGATTGGCACTATCAGCGCTCTTTGCATTTTTAAAAAAATGTATAATTAAGTATATTCGCGTCTTTTCCCATGTAAGATTGACAGTTTCTTGGTGACGTTTCCACAAGGTCACACTCATCATCTTCAGGCTGGTGCCTTTGGCTTCGTGCGTGTGTGAGCAAAGCATGATCGGAGCTGCCATTTTTCTATAAATATAGGTAGGGGTGTGTGGAATGTTGGCTTTGTTGTTTTAAACAGATTGGTTGGTTGTGTTGTCACTCTTTATTGGTTGATGGAATTGATGTTTGGTGAGGGTGATTGGTGATGGTGTCCTGTGTTGTTCTGGGTCCTGTGTCAGTTTTTGTGGCTGGGACTGGTTTATTGACTAGGGTTAGTTTCCAGATGTCTGGTAGGCAGGAGGTATCATCATGTTTATTCATGTTGTGGGGGTGTTTCTCTATTTCGATAGCTTCCATAATTATTCTCTTGTTGAAGTGTTCAGTTTTGGAGAGTAAGTTGGTTCCTTCAAAATCAATTTCATGTCCTGTTGCTTTAAGGTGCTGGAAAAGGGAGGAAGTTTTTCATCTTTTCTGACTGCGTTCTTGTGTTCTGCGATGCGTTCATTTATTCTCCTATTAGTTTATCCAGTGTATGTGGCTGGGAAGATTTTGCATGGTATTTCATAGACTCCTTGGTTTTCTAGCTGGATCTTGTCTTTGGTGTTTCTTAAGATGTTGGCTATTTTTTGGTCAGTGCCAAAGTCTGTCTTGATATTGTTTCTGGAGAATTTTGCTGATTTTATCTGTGGTGCCTTTGATGTAAGGGAGGAGTCCTGCTCTGTGTCTCGGTTCTTGGGGGGTGTCTCCCTTTGGATTTGGTTGGTAATTGTGTTTTTTTGGAATCCGTTGGAAATTAATATGTTTGTGAGGGTGTGTATTCAGTTTTCAGGTGGTGTTTGTCAGCTAGGTGTTTGGTTCTGGAGAGGGGGTCTTGGCTATGGAGCTGATGGGGTGGTGATGGGATTGTGCATTTAAGTAGCGGTGTATAGTAGATGGTGTATCTTAGGGAGTCATTGGATTTTTTGTAGATTAGGATGTCCAGAAAGGGAAGTTGGTTGTTAGCTTCTATTTCCATAGTAAATTGTATTTTGGAGTGTAGGCTGTTGAGATGTGTGAGGAAGTTGTACAGGAAGTTGTACAGTTTTTATTTCCCATGTGGCCAGGTAACAAAAGTGTCATCTACATATCTAAGACAGAGTTTGGGTTTGTGTTCAGATTTATCTAAGGCGTTGGTTTCAAAGTGTTCCATGTATAGGTTTGCGATGATGGGTGAGAGAGGTGATCCCATAGGTGCTCCTTCTATCTATTTGTATCTTTGTCCATAGTGGATGAAGTATATGTTGGTTAGGCAGTGGTTGGTCAGATATAGGATGTGCTTGGGGGGTTGTATTTGTTTTGAATAGCTGTCAAGGCTTCTTTAATAGGCATTTGGGTGAAGAGGAATATGACATCGAAGCTCACAAGTCGAACACTGGGTTGTAGGTTTGTTTCTTTATTGTTTCTATGAAGTGGATTGAATTATGTACGTGTGAGGTGATGGATTCTGTGTAAGGCTGAAATTGTTTGGCAAGAAATTTGGCAGGATTCTGTAAAGGTGAGCCTATGGAGCTGACTATGGGTCTGAGTGTTCCTTCTTTGTGTATCTTGGGGAAGCCATAGAGCTTGGGGCATCTGGTTGATTTTTCTCTGGGGATGATTCTTTGCTGGATCTCTTCACTGATGGGAGAGGCTTAATTTTGGATTTGGTGGTTCTTTCCAGGTAGGTGGTGGGGTCCATGGTTAGAGGTTTGTAAGACAAGATCCAGCTAGAAAACCAAGGAGTCTATGAAATACCATGCAAAAATCTGCCCAGCCACATGCACTGGACAAACTAATAGGAGAATAAATGCACACATCACAGAACACAAGAACACAGTCAGAAAAGAAGAAATAACTTTCTTCCTTTTCCAGCAACAGGACATGAAATTGATTTTGAAGGAACCAACTTACTCTTCAAAACTGAACACTTCAACAAGAGAATAATTATGGAAGCTATTGAAATAGAGAAACACCCCCACAACATGAATAAATGTGATTATACCTCCTGCCTACCAGACATCTTCTAACTAGCTCTAGTCAATAAACGACTCCCAGCCACAAAAACTGACACAGGACCCAGAACACAGGACACCACCACCAATCACCCTCACCAAACATCAATTCCATTAACCAATCAAGATGTGACAACACAACCAACCAATCCATTTAAAGCAACAAAACCAACATTCCACACACACCCTATATTTATAGAAAAACAGCAGCTCTGATCACGCTTTGCTCACACAAGCACAAAGCCAAAGGCACCAACCTGAAAATGACGAGTGGGAACTCGTCAAAACGTTGCCACGATACTGTCAATCTTACAGGGGAAAAGACCCAAATACGCCAAGACCTGCATACCTGTATTCTCCCCTACAAATGCTGGTACACACACACACACACCATATTAAAAAGCGTTGTTTGAAATGCATCATTAAAAAATGATTTCCCTTAGCAAACTTTTGTATAGGCAACCTGAAAGGTAGAGCGGATCTAAACAGTAGTGACATAAATGACAACAATTTCAGGATTAGATTAGAATTACACTCTTTGTGACAATTGCAAGTTTACAGTGAATTTAAAGAGAAAAGTGAATGGTCATACAGCCTCTTCTTTTTCCTCTGAACCAGCATGTCCCTTTTCTTATGTAAATAACAGCAGCAACAAAATCATTGCCTATAATCTACTCTCTGTTGCATGAATGTAATGCAAGCTATTATTATATATCTGAGGCACATCGAAGGCAGCAGAAGTAGACCCAGATTAAATAGAAATATGGTCTAGATGGAGTTAAAGAGAAGAGAAAATGTTTGCCATCTTTTCTCACCACTTAGGTTTTTTATATGAGGATGGATTCCCTCCCCCCATATGTCATGTAGAATATTATCTACTTCAGATGAGCTTCTGACCTTCCTGAACCAAGAGACAGACTGTTAAGCAGATGGAACTGTCCAAAGGCACCCTATTTTCTGCTTGGCCTGAGCTAACGGCTGAGATGCTACAGAGGGATAATAAAGCTACAATGACAGCTCTGATGCCTTAGACCTTCCTTGACTTTTTCAGGATTTTCATGCCTCTGAGCAGTCATTGTTCTTATAGTATATCATTTTATTTATTGATTGACATATTAGGCAGTCATGCCCTGGTTACCTCGCACCTTGACTACCTCAGTGTACTCTAGAGAGGGCTGTTCCCCCTTTTAACCAATTTTATTTAAGTTTCCAAAAAAAGGTGAAACACAAAAGAACAAGAACAGAAAATATATTTTTTTAAAAAGGGGGAGGGGGTGGAATCCAAAGAGGAGGAAGTAAAACATATGTCCAAAGAAACTCCGAAATAAATTTTACTCCCAACTTTCTTCAGGGTGGATATATCTAAATTATATTAAATTAAACTCTAAATTAAAACAAGTTGGAAAATGAAGCTTATATTTGTCAATACTTTGCTTATGTACAGATGGTACAAAGATCTAAATTGGATAGAAAGGGGATATCTTTGAAGAACACCTGAAAGCATCAACTGATGCAGAATGCAATGGAGTAGTTCTCAATATGCCCATATAACATCTCTGTTTCATGAGCTGCCCTGGTTGCTGTTTGCTTCTGGGTGAAATTCACTACTTAGAATATAAATCTCTATTTAGCTCATGGCCTGGCTACTTGAGGGACCACCCGTCTCCCATAGTACCTGCCTGATCTGTTTAATCTGGCAGATCTGGTGCACTCTGTTTCCTTCAATTAAACAACAGGACCCTTGAATCACACCTCCTTTGTAGTAGTGCCTAATATCTGGAATGAGGTTCCCCTGAAATTTGAACACTTCCTAGCCTACTGGGATTTCAAAGAGCCTTGGAAAGCTGGATCTTCATCAGGTCATTGGAGAGACAGTTGGTACACTTTTCTTCCTCTGTTCTCAATGTTCTTTGTCTTGTGCTGCTTTTACACATCCTTCTTTTTAAAAAAGTTTGAATATTTGTAAATTGTAAATTGTCCAGAGTTTCTGGGAATCATGCAGCCTATAAATTTAAGTAATAATTATATCTTGAAAACACTCACTGCAATATTATGTTTATAAGTGGTCTACTTGCCTGAAACAAGAAATGATTGCTGCTATCTGTTTCAAGATGAAGAGCTCAAATAGTGCTCATCATCATTTACAAAGGGTAGAACTTTATAAAGGTTCCCCTTGCACATATGTGCCCCCCCCCCGGATTCTAGGGGGCAGTGCTCATCTCCGTTTCAAAGCAAAAGAGCCAGAGCTGTCCAAAGATGTCTCCGTGGTTAGGTGGCCGGCATGACTAAATGCCAAAGGTGCATGGAACACTGTTACCTTCCCACCAAAGGTGGTCCCTATTTTTCTATTTGCATTTTTACATGCGTTCAAACTGCTAGGTTGGCAGAAGCTATGACAAGTAACAGGAGCTCACTCCCTTACGCGGCGCTAGGGACTCGAACCACTTAACTGCTGACCTTCTGATCGACAAGCTCGGTGTCTTAGCCACTGAGCCATTGCATCCCCCTAAGAGCTGTGTATACAAGCCTAATGAAAAATAGTTAAATTGATTTGGCACAAGACACGGAAACTCCCACAAGGCCTCTTTCTGTGTTGTCTCCCACAAAACAATAAAATGAAAAGGCCATGCAATACATTTTGTACTGCATAGATATGCATATCTATGCAGGTATTCCCTTTCATTGTAAGCAACAAAAAGGAAAGCAACAAAAAAAGAAGTAACAAAAGTAATTGGAGGCAAGAGGTAAAAGATAAGAAAAAGAAATCTAATTGGACATTCATCAGTGTCAGTGTAAAAATAACAACAACAACAATGACACCCAAAAAGTTAATATTTACTTGCCAAGGCTGAGGTTTAGAATAGAAATATCTTACTTGTATGTTGACTTCTACTGTTGCCTATTTCAACAGGAATGTTGCCTGTGTTTTAAGGTTGCTTTATACAGAAACAAGCTGGCTTGCAATCTGAGTTTAGTTGAGGTGAGGTTCTCAGGGCTACAATGCAGGTATTAGTTACAGTCCACTTACATCTCAGCATATGAACTCATATGAACTTACTTGCATTTCCAAAATTGGAGTGATTTGCTTTGCAGAGGAGTATCTGTTTTAATTCATTCCAAAAGCTAGTATTATCATACCAAAACAGCATTGCTGTGGGAAGAAGAAAATATGGGTTTCTTATCATAAGAAAAAGGAAGCTGAGGATTGAAGCTTACTGTATGTTAAATCACTGGCTGGTTCACCTACTGTGTTAAGCTATAATGCAATTTATTTGGTTGGGCTTACATTGTTGCATGAGCCCAATAACAACTTGTGATTTATTCTACTTGTATAAATAGGTCACTGTATTTGTTGAAGCTCTAAAAGGATCTGCAGCTTTCTGAAAACCCTTTGCCTTAATCCTTTAGTCTTTATCTTCAACTGAATACCTGTAAGCCCATTCCCTTCCAATCACGCACTTGAACTGTTCGCTCTATGTTTTATTATTGCTCTCTAAAAATAGATCAGAAAGAATTCACTCTCTTTAAGTTAGTTTGTAACTTAAAGACCTATTAAAGGTCTATTAAAGACCTTAATCGACCTATTCACTATTGATTTAATAAAATTAAAGTTGTTGTTAGTTGTGAAGTTGTGTCCGACCAATCACAACCCCATGGACAATGTTCCTACAGGCCTTCCTGTCCTCTGGAGTCCATTTAAGCTCCAGTGACTCCATCCAGCCACCTCATTCTCCATCGTCCCCCTTCTTCTTTTGCCCTCATCTTTCCCAGCATTAGGCTCTTCTCCAGGGATCCTTCCTTCTCATTAGGTGGCCAAAGTGCTTGAGTTTCATCTTCAGGATCTGGCCTTCTAAAGAGCAGTCAGGGTTCATCTCCTCTAGAACTGACCAGTTTGATCTCCTTGCAGTTCAAGGGACTAGCAGGAGTCTTTTTCAGCACCATAGTTCAAAAGTCTCAATTCTTTGGGACTCAGCTTTTCTTATGGTCCAACTTTCTAGTCAACTAAGAAAAATTAAATTTAATACCGTACTGAACTTCATCATCTTCATTCTATCATAACATGAGTTATTGTAACATGAGTTGTCTACAATTGTTATTTTTACAATAATCAAAAGTTATGTTTGCTAGACTTGGTGCTTTCCCAAAAGATTTCTGCCCTATAACTTTCTCACTATATGTATCCTTGAATAATATAATGTATCAATCAGGATGAACAATGCACCTCATGAAGCAGTTTAACTTAGCTCTGCCCTTTCATGAATGTGGGTTGAGGCAAAATTCAATGCAGGTCACAGTTGAGAATATAGATTCAATTGAAAATGATAACTTTCTATCTTTTCTACCACAGGAGTCAGTAACTATTCTTTGAGGACTGTATTTTTTCAGACATAATTGAAAGGAGTGCTCTGCAGATGCGAATGTGTAGATACACTATTCTCTTTTATTGCTAGTAACATTTCTTATTGATTTTGCTATATTTTTTAAAAATATACTTTAAAATTTCTATAGGTTTTTTTTTGTTGTTGTTGTAATAATGTATGCTACATCAGCTTGGTAAAGGATCATAAATAAAAATACTTAACATTACTACTATTTACTATTGTGGATATCCCTTCATTTTGGAAGGATTAATCTACTTCTTGAATGAATTTATCTCTCTAATAAGATTACAAATTTTTATACCTTTTGTGCAGTGTTGAGCTTCAAGGTTTAGGGATCTGGTTTTCTACCAGCATCTTCTGGTAGTGTGGCATCATCTGAGGCAAAGTGGTCTCCTACCCAGATTAGAAGTTACTGAGCAGAGGCAACCAGGAATGAATTCCCCCATGTTAATAATAAGAGACTTAAGTGGAAAAGAACCCAATCAGGACTCAGCTGCTAAATAACCAATCAGCACAAATCAGAACTAATCAGAAATCAGCTGCAAGAATGACCAATCAAAATTTAGTGTGAACAAAAGGGACCAATCAGGAACCAACAACATCAAAATCTCCAATTGGAGACCAGTCATCAACCTGCATCAATCCTGCTAAGGGCCAACTATTATTGTATTTATCTTTTATAATTGTAATTCTTTTAATGCTATAAGCTGTTCAAGTCACTTGAAAAGGAGAGGACAACAAACAACAAACAAATTACGTTAGGCCCTGAAGCCAACACTGCAACATGTACAGGCTATGAACAACCTATATTTTAGACCTGCTCTTACTGAAGTAAGATATGCCTATTTGCCTATTTTTCTGATTGTCTGAAGCATCACCTAAGCAAGATGAGTGCTAGACATGTCTGAAGATTCCAGATGTGTCAGCTTTACTGCTTATATTATTTAAAATTACTAAATGAGACCTACTTCTGATAGTCCCATCGCCCAGAGGTCATTTCCTGCAGGGGAAAAAAGTAATTACTGTTTCTTGTAGAGAGATTTCTCACCACCTCCTTGGCCAGTGGTTATCCTTTTATTATTTATATTATAATTAAGCTATTATAATCAATTATTATAATAATACTATGATATCATAATATAATATATTTATAATATCATTATTATATTATTATATCAAACTGTTATATTATATTTTATTATTAATATAATATAAATATAGATATACAGACACACACAAACACAGAGTGATATTAAACACAAACAATGATAGCAAAAAAGAGGAACAATAGAGTTTCATTTGAAGACCTACATAAATTCAGATCAGGCCAGGAATCACATGTGGTCTGCATGTGTCCCATTCTTGTTCTAGAATGCATGGTTTGTAGCCCAAAAAGTTGCAGTAAAATTGGGCAAATGAGAGAGATTGGTATAAATAGGTAGATCTTTGCTATGAAAAAAAGTGTAGGAAGGAAATCAAACCTACCACTTTCCCACCATTCAGTCTTTGGCCATTCAATCTTCCCACCTCTCCTCATTATCCAATCTTTCAGCCAATTTCTGTACAAGAAAAAGAGGGATGCTGGGGATGCAGTCAAGAGAGGAATCACTCTGGAGTCATTACCTTGCCACAAGACATCCAAATTCAGCCCCCTCCTTGAATTCCATTGGTTCTATCTGACACCAATGATGACTGTTAGTTGACTAGATTCCTTTGTATAAGCTGAGCAATAAATTAATTAACTGGAACTTAACATTTGGTCCCGATTGTTCATGTTTGACAATTGCAGGGCAAAACATTAGACATTACACTTAAAATGGATTTAACCCCAGGCTGAAATTAGCAAGATAGCAAGGACATCACAGTCTACTCAAATACAGAATATTTATGTGAATATCAGAGACTTCCCCTGTCTATCTGGGATGTTCCCATTTCATAAGGAGTTCTTTACCCACAATGCAAATTTTATTGCTTTGTTGCTGACGGCGCTTGCTAACAAAGAAATCTTTTCTATTTGCACTACTACTGACTGAATGGCCCTCTACAAATATTCTCAGAATTTATTCTTTTAAACGTCCAGCAGGGTGCCTGACCATAGACCATTCTCCTTTGGCTAGTCAATTAATTGCACTTTCCAGAATGAGTTTCCAAGAAGCGGACTCTGCTTGTGTGCTTTTCCATTTTCCATGCTAAACAAACACGTGTACCAAAAGAATATTGAGCTGCATACATAGCATTTTTTCATCAAGATCATAGAGTGCTAGGAAAAACCACCAATGCATCCATCTGAGAGTTCACCTTACAGAATGATACAGTGGCCTTTAGCATGTAAACAGAAGTGACTAAAAAAAACAAATTCTGAGAATATTTGCAGAGGGCCATTTCAAGTCAGCAGTGGTGCAACTAGAAAAGAATTTCTTTGTTAGCAAGTGCCGTCAGAAACAAAACAATTAAATTTAATGTTATATTTCCAGTAGGTGGCAATAAAAGTAGGACAAATCTAGTCCTTCAGAAGGATTTCCTCCATCTGCAATGTTATGGTCTGCATGTTTTACTTTTATTTATACATATATATGGTACATATGTACATTTTGAGGTGGGAAAAGTCAGAAGCATTCAGTTCTTCAGGCTGAATTTTTTTAAAATGAAGCAGGAAGATATTTAATTTGGAGACAAGCCAATATGAAAAAAGAGGATGTAGCTTAACAATGCACACAACTACACGTAAATCTGCAGCTTTCATTAACAGATCCAAATCGCAATTTTTCCTCCAAAAGAAGAAAAATGACAGCCATCTCTAAATAATTTGAGAAATTGAATCATGTGCGTTCTCTAAGATGTACACTTCTTGTTCTAGAACTTCATGTCAAATGTCTTCCTATACCTTAGAAAACCACAGATTGAAAGACCAACAACCAGGCTGAGAATTGGGATCTTTTGTTTCCAAACAAGCAAATTAGTTATAATTTGGTGGCCACAAAATCTAATAATTGATGGTATGTTTAATATAACCTTTGACTTGGACTGGCTTCACTTGCTCCAATTCTCATAGCTTAAACATCTATATAGTTCTTTATTTTATCCTTTCCTCAGTTTTGTTACATTTTGTCTAATTAACTCACAAACTTCACAATTGATGTATTTCAGTGTTATTTTGATTTATGCTAGTAAAAGAATCATTCAGCTATGATTTTTTTTAAAATTCTTTCTCTTATGAATCAAAATATCTATGATTTTTTTATATTACATATTCCTTTAAAAAAAACTCACACTGCTAATAATCCTTATATATTCTGTCAGGCAGTGCTTTTTATTCTTCTCTTTTCTTATTTCTACTACAAAAGGAATCAGCAAAATTAAGATAAAATATATTCATAGAAGTCTCCCATTCAGTAGGGAGCACTTCCTAGAAGAACTTCTTAAATCTAGATTCCTTTCAGAAGAAAGCTTACTGAAGACTTGCGCTATTTTGTAACCTTTGATTTATTACAATATAAAATATACAAGCAGCATAATTAAACCTTACAAACAGCAGGCATTCCTTCTGTCCTCATCCTGGAAAATGTAGAGTAGGTATTTGTTTTTAAACCGGTAATTTCAGGAAAGAAGGCTGAGAAACTGGTTGAAATAGTCAGATAGGAATATCAGTAATTTGACACAAATAAATCACCACTTCCGGTGGTTGATATCCAAAATTCTTAAAATATTTAAGTCCAATAATTGATTTTCTAAGACAAATATATAATGTTGATATGAGTACTATAACAATTCCAAGGCAGAAATAGTGGCTAGCTTATCCTTTGTTCCAAGCATCATCAAGGAAAAATAGAATAACAAATAAAATATAAGATTTGCACACACAAAAAAACAACCCACAACCCACCTTTGTTCTGAAACAGTCTCACTAACTGTTTACAGTTTTTTAATGATATAAACAAAGTATGAATAAATACTGTTAATAGGAATGTTTATTTTAAAGGCTTGTATCAAAATGTCTACCATAGAGTCATATTTAACCATCATAAGAAGATATGTGTATGTTAAGTTTAAATGAAGAGTTGTGATGATGAACTGGATACAACCACAAGGTTTCTCTATGCTTTTAACTCATTAATAACGTATCTAAGCGTGATCAAACTTAGCAGCAAAGATATTTATTGATATTAATATATGAAAATACTGCCCATATCTCTTTCAGGTGAGGAATCAACATTGAAATTGGTCCTGGATGGTTGTGTTAACCACATTATACCCTCTGCTTTGTGTAAATGTAGTTTGAGTCTGGAAGGGTGACATTGACTAACATGAAACTATATAATAAATGCATTGTTATGGAAGTTTTTCTCAACTTCAGCAACTTCTGAAACTTCAACTTCCAGAATTCCCCGGCACCGTATTATGGTATGGTTAATAGGCGGACATGAAGCAGTTGCTGGAAAGATTAGAAAAGAAGAAGAAGTGATTAATTCAAGTTTGCTGTTTTCCATGGAAAGTATTCCATCGACACCAAATTTTCTCCAATTAGACTTATTTTTAATTTCAGAGCTGAACTGGGAGAAAGTACTATTTTTAACAGTCTAAAGATAGGGGAAAATAATAATAATGGTTACATACTTAGTCACCAAAATGATTCCCACCATTTAATGAGCATTATTTATTTAATAGACTTTATATTAGCTTTTTAGAATGTAAGTACTTTCTAAAATGGCTCAGCAATCATTACTAAAAGGGGACAGACAGACAGACAGAAATAGAGAGAGAGGGATGGAGGGAGGGAGAGGGAGAGAGGGAGAGAGACCTACATACAAGAGATTAGCATCTTTTGCAGGAAGTTAGTAGTAGAAGGCCTTTTGAGATGATCATCTGCCTGGACTCATCCTCACATTCTACTTGCTCCATTGTGAGTACTCTTAAGACAGTGATGAATAATATCATCTTCAACCTGCTCTCAGTATATGTGTTTGTGTGTGTGTTTCATGTAACACAACCCCCCAAACAATCAGAACAGAACACACCTCCACCAAATAAGGACACACCTCCACCCAATCAAGACACAGCCAAGCCCCCACCCAATTAGTTCAAACCCCCACTGGCAGTTAAAAGGAAGAAACAGCCGAGATCACACAATAGTCCTGGAAACACCAAGCCTGAAGTAGCCTGAAGCAGCCTGAAGATGACGAATGAGACTTCGTCGAAACGTCGCCAAGACATCTCCAATTCTACGCGGGAGAAAACCCAAACAACTAGAGACAGACAGACAGACATCTATCTATCTATCTATCTATCTATCTATCTATCTATCTATCTATCTATATATATATATATATATATCTCTATCTCTATCTCTATCTCTATCTCTATCTCTATCTCTATCTCTATCTATCTATCTATCTATCTATCTATCTATCTATCTATCTATCTATATCTATATCTATATCTATATCTATATCTATATCTATATCTATATATCTATCTATCTATCTATCTATCTATCTATCTATCTATCTATCTATCTATCTATATATATATATATATATATATATATATATATATATATATATGTCAGTCTATGGGTGAGTTGCTCCTGACATAGAATGATGTGATAGGTTACAGAGGGTTTTGGGCCCCAATTTCTATTGTGACACTGTTGTTAAGCAGAGGTGGGTTCCTACCAGTTCAGACCGGTTCGGCTGAGTAGATAGTAGCCCAGCCTGCTACACCTCCAAACTGGTTCTATGGCGGCGGTTGCCATCTTGATTTTCGGTTCTGCGTATGCGCAGAACACTCTTCATTGCAGAAATGTAGCTTTTTTCCCTTTACTTACATTGTACGAGTGCCCAGACCTTTTTAGGTGCAAATGCACATGCGTTTTTTTTTCTTTGCGCACGTAACCAGAAGTAATGTGGGCAGCAACCCACCCTGTTGTTAAGTGAATTTTGTCCCATTTTATGATCTTTCCTGCCACAGTTGTCAAGTGAATCTGGCTCCTCCATTGACTCTGCTTGATGATCACATGACCTCAGGATACTGCAACCATCATCAATATGAGTCACTTGCTAAGTGACTGAATTTTGATCACATGACCATGGGAATACTGCAATGGTCATAAGTGTGAAAAATGGTCATAAGTCACTTTTTCCTTGAATGATCACTAAATGAACTCTTGTAAATCAAGATCTACCTGCATCTACTTTGTCAATGAAAATGCAGAAAACGTATTAAGCAATAGGGGAAGGCTATTAGCCATTGCTGGAGTTTTGTTTGAATAGCATGTGCAGGCAATACTGTTTGTTTCAAGGACAGCTGGAGGAGGTGACGACCCAGCAGGACAAGTAGGACCTCAGGGACATATGCTGAGCAGACTGACTGGTGCAAAGCTTCAGCTTTTGAGAGGCAGTTCAGACAGCAGCAAAGATAGCCTGGCAAGTATCCTAGATTCCAAAAAACTCAGGGTTTTTTTTCCCCTTTCTTCTTTTACCAACTTGCTTCCCTAGACTAAAAGCAAGCTTGGAAACAAAAATGTTTTAAAAAAAGTTGGTGACTCAGAGAGAGAGAGGGAGAGGGAGAAAAACAGATAAAACACTGTTGTTGTTGGGTTTTTTTTAAAAAAATGCTTTAATTGGGGAGTTGTTGTTATAGAGCTGTATATTTATAGGTTGTTAAGCTAAGACCATATTATCTTCCTAAAATGCACTGCAACAGTAAACATCACTGTAATGTCAAAGAGAATAGCAATGTTTGTGTATTCCTGGAAATATTCTTACTGAGGGCAAAAGAAGAAGAGGATGACAGAGAATGAAGTGGCTGGATGGAGTCACCAAAGCAGTAGGTGTGAGCTTAAATGGACTCCAGAGGATGGTAGTGGATGGGAAGGCCTGGACGACTATTGTCCATGGGATCACGATGGGTCGGACACAACTTCACAACTAACAACAAGAACAGTCATTTCTCATCTATAAAATGCTTTTTGTGATGAAAGCCATAGTGATTTTGTGGCAGAATCCTAGTTTATATTTATCCTATACTTGATACACTAATTTTTGAAGTCTGCATTTACCTTAACTTTAACATCCCATTGATATCCATGTCATCCAAATCTCAAATTATGACCCTTCAAATTCATAGCCTTCTGCCTCTTAATACACCCCTTGGTTCATCCAAACTAAATATCAGACAACTATATTGACCTTCAAATCTGGTTGGCCCAATATTTCTCTTTCTTTTGTCTCTTGTAGTACCTTATATTTAACATGTTTTTTTCTTTGCCATACAATTTTTGGTATATTCTTCCATAATTGTTTAAATAGCATAACAGTTGTAAAAACAGCAGTGGTGGGTTTCAAATTTTTTTGGAACCTACTCTGTGGGTGTGGCCTCCTTTGTGGGAGTGGTCTGTCACCCATGTGGCCAGGTGGGAGTGACCAAGACAATGTCACTGAATTCTTTGCCCCAATGGATGAACTACAATAACATTAAAATAAGTAGCTACTTACACCAGGAAGATGACTGTTCTTGCCAGTCTTCAGTATCACTGACTCTAATGAATGGGCTGCACAAAAAAGAGACACAGAAATGAACACTTTCATTGCCATCATTGGGATTAAACCAGCATACAAAACAATAAAGACAGCTACTTACAGAGGGAAGATTACTGCTTTGCTGATCTTCTGCACCACCACCTCACCACCTTGCTCCAATAACCTGCACAAAGGAGAGACACAGAAAACAAGACTTTAATTGCATGCACTACCTTAGGATGAAACAAGCACAAAAATAATAGAAAAGGAAAATTACTGTCCTTTTTTTCATCTTCTGCACCACCACCTCACCACCTTGTTCCAATAACCTGCACAAAGGAGAGACACAGAAAGCAAGACTTTACTATCTCAAGGATGAACCCAGCACAGAGCACACCCAGAAATAAAGACAGCTACTTACAGAGGAAGGATCATTGGTTTGCCGGTCTTCTGCACACCACTTAGGTTGGTCCAAGTAGCTATTCAGAAGTTAGTGGTTAGAAGCAATGGTAAAGCAAGATATGGAATTAAAACCAGAAATATTTTGTTGGCTATTTGAAAGGGAGTACAATTTATATTTAATTTTACACATGTTAGCAGCTTCTGGAATTGTGTTTGCACAACAGTGGAAAAACAGAGATATGAAAATGAATAAATATTACAATGTGCAGGAAAAAATAAATTGACAATTAAAATCAAGAAGGCTTTGAATACTTTTTCAAGTGGGATTTGTTTAGCAATTGCTAACTAACGGAAACAGAAATTAGAAATCCAAAAGTATGAAAGAAAACACCAATAATGTAAGGAAAGGTCCCTAAATGTATAAGGAAATATTACTAGATCATTATTAATGTGTAGATAACTGTGGGACATTACACACCCATACCCACACCCACACAAACTATGACAGTGCCAGGAAAACAACAAAAAATAAGAATCCCCCCCAAAAAAGACTGCAAATGAAACCAGTTTTCCCTAACCCTAAGGACAGGAAAGACAAAGCCACTGGAATAAAAACCATCAAGGCATTGTGGGAAACTATAAAGGACAGTGCCAGGAAGCTCACAGAACCAGCAACCACCTCACAATTACCTAAACAACGAGGGTGAAACACACAAAATCTGGCAAAGCTGCCTTGCACCAACCTGGCCTGCCCATAGAAAAGCAGCCACTTTGAGACACATAAACCATGCACCAACCTGCACACTTAAAAGAAACATATTGCATCACAAAGAAAACATTTGCAAAAAGGAATAACATTTCTTGTAGTAAATATTTTATAAACAATTAAAAAATAAAAATTCCCTAAAAATAATTAAAAAAAGATATTCTATAAATAAAAAAATCCTTAAAAACCATTGTTAAGTATTCCACCAGCAATAATTTATACTGTAGCCATTTCAAATTATTCCACACACAATAATGTAAAATGAAACCATTAAAAATATTTCATACACAATAAATTACAACAAAACTAAAAAAAATTTAAAAAATTCTATGCACAATATATTTTAAAGTATTGAGTATAGAATTTTTAAAAATGGTTTATTTTGATTTATTTTGGATAGAATCTTTTTTTAAATAGTCTAAGACAATTTAAAAAAAGAATCCACACAGAATAAATTGAAGTAAAACATTTTAAAATATTCTAAACTCAATACTCGTAAGTAAAACTATTTTAAAAAATTCTATGCACAATAAATAAAATATTATTTTAAAATATATTTAAAAAATAAAAGAAAAAAACCCGGGTCACTTACCAGCAGCACTCCGATGCGATGGATCCTCATCGCAATGGATGGAAGCAACAGGGAGCAGGCAGGCAGAGAGGCAGCAGGAACAGGTAAGACACTGGACTGGAGGGACACGGCCAGTCTTAAGCAGGTCGCCTGGCAGGCTTAGCCAGCCAGGCAAGGCTGGAGAGGGGGGGTGGGGGGCTTTTGGCTGCGTGGCATACGCCAGCCCATAGCTTTCGCCTTCCCTTGCGAAAACTAGGCCGCTGCTGCCACTACCGCCAGCCCACGGCTTTTGCTAGGGAAGGCCTTCAAGCTTTCCCTCATGAAAGCCAGGCTGCCGCCACCGCCCACCTGCTTTTGCCCACATGGCATACGCCAGCTCACAGCTTTCGTGAGTGGGCATAACTAGCCTCCCTCCCGAGTCCCGCTGCCCCCTTTGCGCTTAGTTGCTTACCTGAGGGAAGCAGCAAGCTCCTGGAAGGCGAAGCGAGGGGAGGACCGATCAGCTCGGGAATGAGAGGAATGTTGGCCATTGGCACCTCGATTTTAAACAGATCGCCTCCAGCCCGCTCACTGATTGGCTGGACTCCAGTCTCCAGCCAATCAGTGAGCGTCAGGCTGGGCTAGCCTAGTTTAGTGCGGACAGGTGGGAGAGGGAGCAAGCTGTGACAGGATGGCAAGGGCAATATTGAGCGACAGGGCCAGTGCCGGCATTCCCAGAAGTTACTTACTTCCGGGTCCACTGACCAACCGGTTCGCAAGGACTGGTAAGGACCGGTAGAAATCCACCCTTGGAAAAGAGGTATTGTTTGAAACAAAGTATAACATTCAACATAAAATGTTCATTGTAACAGTGACAATTGTAGTTTATCCTACCTTACCATAGATTATTTATCTTCATTCCACATCTTAACATATTTTTTCTGAAATAGAATACAATACAATAGAATACAATATTTGTCATAATTATTCCAAAATATTTTAGATTCTTCTGTCTTAAAATATCCATAATTATCAATGCTATTTGATCCCATTTGTGACTCATCAAAATTCAATTCCTTTTAAAATGTCTGCCAAAATTAAATTTTAATTTAAAAGTTTATGTTTTAATTTTTATTCCCACTGTTCTGTCTTGTTTCCATTCAATATTTCAAAGTATCAAAATAAACAGGCAGCCTTCTCTTACTCCTTTTTTATCTCATATGATTTTGTTAGTGCTTTCTATGAAGTACAAATCAATTTTACACATTTTACAAAATTCTTTATAAGATTCATATCTTCCCAAGTCAAAAATGTCCAGTTAAAATTATCAAAAATCTTATCTGCGTCTAAAAGAAATCAATGTGGCTTGTTTTTCATTATGTTGTACAAATATTCCAAAATATCCAACACAGTTCTAACATAATCTTTCAACTGTCTTTTAGGTAAGAACCTATATTGATCTCCAGAAATACATTCTTGCAAAATTATTTTCTATATGTCAATCATTGTAAACAGCTTATAGTAATTATTCAATAATAATATTGACCATTTTTCTTATCATTAACAGAGGTAATTGTTGCTATAAAACCTTAATTTATAGGGAAATATTAGTACTTGTAGGTGTTTAAAATATCAACTGATACTCACTTTATGATACATCCTATAAATCGACTAACACAAATGTTAATTTCATTTTGATGCTGCACTCCTATAGAAGTAAAATCATGACTGAATAGCCACTCAACACTAAGAATAATATCCTCAAAAACTATGTTATGAAAAAAACAAAAGCTGTGCTCAAATTGTGCAATTTCCATATAGCAGATTAAAATAGAAAAAGCGTGCCTTTTTAATATTTTCAATAATCTATTTTTCAGCGAATCCATTTCTGATAATTTTTTTTATTAAACTTTTTTTTTAAAAAAAAACAGACACAACACAAAAAAATCCTCTTCCTTTACATACTGTAGAAAGTGTATGAGTTGGTTCAAAAAAATTTTGTGCATTTCTTTCACAGTCACCCATGATTCATATTAATTCTGGTATTTTAAATCAAATATATTTGTACATATTACCATCATCCTACCCCCATTCTCATTTGACTATAATTGTTTAAATGTCCTTCATCATAAAACATACCAAAACTCAAGACATAACCACATACTGGCATCTCATTTGCTATTTCTAGTATCCCAATAACACTGTTCCTTGTGGCCTATTCTAGCTAAACATCAATAACATTTAGTAACAGAAGTTTCTAATCTTCCTTTCCAAATCACTGTTTACAATTTACATCCAATTTCCCCATGTTGTACCCATACCTATATATACATTGTTATCATTATCTCTCCTTTATTTGACTATATCCATTATCATAATTTACTTCTTTTTTATTAATCTTTAAATGTAACCAAACCATTTCTCATCTTCCTTTCATAGGTACCATTCAATATTCATATCCAATTACTACTTGTTATACCAAAACATATGTATACATTATTATCATTTTCAATTGTTTATTTAACCCGAGGGGCACGCTAAAGTGCCGGCATGAGTTTGAAGGGCTGGCTTGCCGCTTGCCTTCCACGTCGGCCCGCGCGGAAGGCAATCCAGCCCTTTCAAAGTCATGCTGGCAGTTAGAACTCGCCCGCCATTCAGCGAAACATCTTTCGCTGAATGGCGGCCGAGGGGCACGCTAAAGTGCCGGCATGAGTTTGAAGGGCTGGCTTGCCGCTTGCCTTCCATGTCGGCCCGCGCGGAAGGCAATCCAGCCCTTTCAAAGTCATGCTGGCAGTTTAGAACTCGCGCCGCCGCTTCTTCTTCTTCCCCGGCCTTCCCAGTTAGCTTGCTTGAAGCTCCGAAGAGGTGGGAGGAGGGTCGCAGGAGTGGAAGTGGGGGAGGTCTCCCCGGCCGGGAAGAGCTGAGAGGCTGCCGGCCCCTTTCGCAGAAAATTAACTTTTCTTGGCGAAATCCTGCCGCCCCCCCGCGTGGGGGAGTGGTCGGCTGTCCTCTTCCCGTAAGCCGCCCGGAGTTACCTGTGTGTGAGGTGGGCTGCCCTATGCATTTGCGTGTGTGTGCTGGAGAGAGAGTGAAAAAGAGAGGGAGAAATAATTATATTAATTAGATAGATCAATCTTTCTCCACCTTGGAGACTTGAAAGTGTGTGGACTTCAACTCCCAGAAAGGGAGTTGGGAGAAAGGGAGAAAGGAGGAGAGAATGAAAGGAAGATGGGGGAAAGAAGAAAGAGGTAAGGAGAGGAGGATGGAAAGGAGAGAAAGAGGGGGAGAGAGGGTAGAAAGGGGAAGAGGAAGAGCAGGAGTAGGAGAAAGGTAAGGGAAGAAGGAAGGGGAAGGAGAGGAGGAAGGAGGAAAGTAGAGAAGGGAGGGAGGGAGAAAGGAAAGGGAAAGGAAAGGAGGATGGAAGGGAGAGAAAAGGAAGGAGAGAGGGTAGGAAGGGAAAGAGGAAGAGCAGGAGCAAAGGAGAGGTAAGGAAGAAGGAAGGGGAAGGAGAGGAGAAAGGAAGAAAGTAGAGAAGGGAGAGAGGGTGAAAGAAAGAGGTAAGGAGAGGAGGATGGAAAGGAGAGAAAGAGGAGGAGAGAGGGTAGGAAGGGGATGAGGAAGAGCAGGAGTAGGAGAAAGGTACAGGAAGAAGGAAGGGAAAGGAGAGCAGGAAGGAAGAAAGTAGAGAAGGGAGGAAGGGAGAAAAGAAAGGGAAAATAAGGTGGTGTTATAACAGGAGGAAGGGGTGGTAAACAAAGCAACCCAAACTGTATATTATAACCTATTAAATGAAATAATAAATGTATAAGAATGATAAATGTTAAAACACTTGTAACCAAATGACATGCTATATGTGATGATGGGTTTTTTTTCTTTTTGTTTTGTTTTGTTTTTATTGTTGTGGGTATGTGTCGTCTATGTAACAAAAAAAAAATAAAAAAAGTTGATAGGCAAGAGGAAGGAGGAAGGAAGGAAAAAAGAAAAAGAGGGAGAGAGGAAAGAAGAAAAGATGGAACTAGAAAGGAAAGAAGGGAGGGAGGGAGGAAAGGGGAAGACAGAGAAAGAGCAGAAAGACAGAAAAGGTGAAGGTAGATAGGCAGAAAGAAGGAAGAAGGAAGAAATGGGAAAGGAGGAAAGGAGGAAGGAACAGAAGCGAAGAGGAAGAGAGAAATGGAAAGAGCAGAAAGACAGAGAAGATAGATAGGCAAAAGAAATGAAGCTGAAAGAATGGAAGGAGGAAGGAAGAGAAAAAAGGAGGAACGGAGTGAGTGAGGAAAGAAGAGAGGATGGAAGGAGAAAGGAAGGAAGAGAGGGAAAGAGCAGAAGACAGATAAGGTGAAGGTAAATAAGCAAGAGGAATGAAGGAAGAAGTGAGGAGTCTCGAGGAGGGGGAAAACATTTAGTGACCAAAGTTACAATGGCATTGAAAAAAGTGACTGATGACCATTTTTCACACTTAGCGACCGTTGCAACCATTTTTCACACTTAGCGACCGTTGCAGCATCCTCATGGTCACGTGATCAAAATTTTGTTTGGCAACAGATTTGTATTTATGCTGGTTTCAGTGTCCTGGGGTGACCCTTTGACAAAAAAAAGGCGTCCCTCTTTTCCAATCTGAAAATCTGGTCACCTTAACTTCAACACACGCAATGTTCTGATTGCACCACAAATGCAGTACTCATCCTTACCTTTCACAGAGGCACTAAGTTTTATAAATATGAGCATGATAGTGTAGAATAATCATATCCAAGGACCAGTGGTAGGTTTCAAAATTTCTATAGGTGTGGCCTGCTTTCCAGGTCCACTGGTAGAACCTCTTCTAACCGGTTCGGTAGATTTGATGAACCGCTTCTACCAAATAGGTGCGAACTGATAGGAACCCACCTCTGCTACTCACTCTCTCTCCCTACCTATCTACTGTATCTCTCTCTCTCTCTCTCTCTCTCTCTCTCTCTCTCTCTCTCTCTCTCTCTCTCTCTCTCCCCCTCCCTCTACATACCAACCAACCAACCTAATTTCTCTCTGTTCCTATCTGCTGTATTTCTCTCTCTATCTCTATTTCTCTCTCTCTCCCTACCTACTGTATTTCTCGCTCTCAGTCTCTCTCTTTCTTTCTCTCTCTCTATCCCTCTACCTATCAACCTACTTACTCTCTCTCTCTTCCAACCTACCTCTCTCTATATATTTCTCTCTCTCCCTACCTACCTACTGTATTTCTCTCTATTTCTCTCTCTCTATCCCTCTACCTACCTACCTACAAACTCTCTCACTCCCTAACCACCTACTGTATTTCTCTCTATATATATTTCTCTCTCTCTCTCTCTCTCTCTCTATCCCTTTATCTACCTACCTACCTAACTACTCTCTCTCTCCCTACCTACCTACTGTATTTCTCTCTCTTTCTCTCCCTCTCTTTCCTTCTACCTACCTACCTACTTTTTTAAAAAAAATGCCTCTTCAAAACCTTGGTGTATCTTATACTCTGGTGCGTTTTATACTCCCAAAAATACAGTAGTTAGATAGGGAAATTGCTATGGTTTAGTTAGCTAGCTTAAGTCTGTTTCACAATTTAACTGCAAGAGAAAGGTCACACCCGGACTTGCTTTAAGGACAGGTTTCTCTTTCTTTCTCCCTTACATGTCGTGCCTTCTGGGCAAAACAGTCGGGTCTGGTCCCGTGGCTAGAACCTCAGAAGGAGCTGACTCCCCTGAGAACTGATCACTCCCTTGTATTGAAAGTTGTGGTTGGGGTCGTGCCCCTGTGTGTTTTACTATACTTTGCCTTTCTTGAAAGATGAATACTTTCTTATGCCTCCTCTTCATTGACAATGTGTGGTAAGGTTTAATCTTTTTGATATTTTATGCATTTAATTGATATGTGTATTTTTTGAGATTGTATTTTTTCCCCTGATGTTGCTACTATCACCACCTCTTTGTTGGTTTTTTTTAATAGACACTGTATGTATGTGTTTGCACTGATATTGTGAAGTGTTTCTTGAGTCCTTTTTGAGCAGATTTTTCCCAAAACCTTATTGTATGAGCTGGGTGGATTGTTATTCACCCTGCCTTTTTCCTTAGTGGTCATGTATGGCTTTTTTTTAATTGTTACGTTGATCATGCCGAGTGTGTTTCTTTTAATGACTCCTGTGATAAGATTTTTGAACATAAAACTCTTGATTATTCTGCTACTGCTTTTCTCCTGATTAAAGTTATGCCTCAATGTAACTGGAGCATGCCTCTGTCAGAGTCCTTTTTGTCTTCTTCTCATTATAATGATAATTATTTTTCTTTACCTGACCCTGTTTTTTCCTTTCTGTCTTTCCTTATAATAATCTCAAATTATTATTAGTGTCTTTTAGTTTGCTTTTATAAGTGTCTATATCCCAACTTAATTACTTCCTGCAATGTCACCCCTTTTTCCTGTAGATAAGGCTTGGTTATCTTGCCAAGGTGGCATGTCTTTCTTCCTAATTTTTCTTTGGGAACAAATTGATCTTTTCCATACATAAGGACTACCTGTGTTGGCAGGATTCAATTGCCTTTCATTTTCCTGAGATGGCTGGTTCCCTGGGCTATCTTAGTGGAGGAAAACAAACAAACAGAGAGAAAAAAGAAGAAGAAAGGAAAGGAAACCTAATGTGGAATACCTGCCCTTAGATCGGCAAGCAAATATTAATAGAAATCCAGTGTATTCAGTGAGATCCAGATTCATCAATGTAACCACAAGCGTTTGAGCCGGACCACTTTTCCATAGGTAAGGAAGGCCTTTTTCCGTTGGCCTGTGGTCTAGAATTACATTCACTATTCATATGGTTAATGTATGTTGCCTTTTCTGCTCATTTTCTGTTGGATGTTCTTTCTTTGTGATGGGGGGCTCCTGGTCTAAAATGGTTATGTCTATGATTTGGTAAAGACATTCTAGACGCCACCATGCAAACGTTTTGCCAAACGTTTGGAACTTTCAGTGTAAAATTTTTAGCCACAGAAGATTTAACTGCTTTCTAGTTTAATTGCAAGCTGCGAGCCTGCAATCTTTGTCTTATTCCATTGTGAACTGTACAAATAGACTCGGCTATGAATGTGACTCATTCATAGGGGAAATCTTGTGTGTGTGTGTCAGTCTGTGTATGGGGGGGGGGAGTTGGACAAAGTTTTTGGGGAAAAAGAGAGAGAGAGAGCTGCAAATTTAAGCTGTGTAAAATATGACTAAATCTGGGTTTGAAAAAAAAGAGGGGGGACATGCATAAAAGAAATGATGCAGTCTTTTTACCCATTGGGATTATAGAATTCACTATGCAATTTGTAATTTTTAAGCTTGTTCATTGGTGATGGAGAAACAATTTATCAATGTACCATATTTTTCAGAGTATAACTATATAACTATTCTCTGAGAACTGATCATTCTCTTGTATTGTGGTAAAGGGTCGCGTCCTGGTTCCAGGACTGAAGAGGGCTTCCTTCCTGAAAAGAGGAGAGGAACCTCTGGTGAAGCTATGAGCATAACATGAAACAGATGTCAGGTGACTGCCTGTACAGTGAAGGGGGAAACACAAGGAATTTTTCTCTGTCCTTCATTCCTTTATCGTTGGCAGGCCTCTGTTGTAACTGGAGGTAAGGATGTGTTTATATTGTGTTTGTGTATGTGACTGGTTTTGTTGTTGCTTGTATCACGGCTGGTTTAGTTCCCCTGACCATGTATATTATATATGTACCGAGGTCTTCCTTGTATTTCCCCGAGAAGTACAGTGAGGTCTACCCTTTCAACGAGGAGTCAAACAGTTGAAGTGATGGCCCAGTTATGCTGATGTTTGAGGAAAATGCTTTTATGCAGATAAATTTGACCAGTTGGATGTACTGGTTTTTGTGAGTACAGTTGTATTATTGATTTTTTTTTTAAATTATTTTTAATTTTAAAAACAAACACAGCACATAAAATCTTCCTTTTTTACATACTGTAGAAAGTGTATCAGTTGGTTACAAAAGACTTTCGTGCATCTCTTCCACAATCATCAAGCATAATTCATATTAGCTCAAGTATTTTAACTCAGATATTTATACATGTTACCGTCATCATACCTCCATTTTCATTTGACTATAGTTGTTTAAACGTCCTTCATCATAAAATATACCAAGATTTAATACATAATCACATACTGGCATTTCATTTACTATTTCTAAAATCCTCCAATGACACTAAATCCTTATGTCCTATTCTAGCTAAATATCCATAATATTTAATAACAAAGTTTTCTATCCTTCTTTCCAAATCACTGTATACAATTTACATCTCATTTCCTTATGTTGCACCCACACACACACATATATATGTTATTATCATTATCCCTCCTTTATTGAACTACATTCTGCATCACATCATTTCTCCCCCTAGTAATCAAGACTTAACTGAATCTAACTTAATTCTTTTTTATTATTATTAACCTTTATATATAATCCAAAAGGGTTTCTAATCTTCCTTTAAGGGGTACCATTCAGTATTCATATCCAGTTATTACTTATCATAACACTACGCATTACACACATTATTATCATTATCAATTATTTATTTAACTATATCTATCATCACTAAATTTCACTAAGTTTAGCTAGTTTTAAATTTTAGTCTTCCATCTGTCAACCTGTATCTTTCCAGTAACAAAACAGTGTCATATCTTCTGCCATTTGTGGCATCAGTCCTCTAATCATCTCCTTAATCAACTTTGTATGGACTCCTCTTAGCAACTCTTTGCTTATAAAATCTCTCATGTAATTTTGATGCCCTTCTTCTGTTTCCTTATCTTTGATTATCGGTGGTGTTATCAAAACTATTGCTAATAAGATTTCTCTCTTTAAATCCATAAATTCTTTTATTTTTTCCTCTTCTGTATCTTCCCATCTGGAGTAGGTTTCCCATCCATTTAATTCCTCTTTTAGCATTCCACTCTTTCCATTTTGATAAACAAACCAATCACCATAAATATCAGCAATTTTAATTTCTTTATATTCATTTTCCTTTTCGATTTTTTGGATTTTAACTGCCACTTTTTCCATTTGAGAAACATCTTCAACATCTCCATCATATTTTACTGTTAGATGCACTAAGTAATCCAACTTCTTCTCTATCCTTTCACTTGTATTTGATAATTTCTGTATTTCTGAGAGTATTGTTTGCAGATTTAAAACTTCTTTCTGTTGTTGAAATTGCGGCATGATTTCCAGGTGACAAACACTGCTGCGCTAGCTTAAAATTTTTTAACAAAACTAAGCATCACAATAACATTTCATCTTTCTCTGGTTAAAAATCTACTTCAAGGGAACATCTGTGTGTTTTTCTTCTTCTTCTTCTTATCACTCTCTATAAACAAGCTGTGAGTCCTTGAAGTGCCAAGCCAGGATAATCAGTGAAAAAAGTATTTAGTTTCCAATACACAAACCTCTAGCCTCCGAGTAGCAGGGTTACAATATTACAATGTTACAATTTCTTTGTTTCTTTTTGTATCTTTTTGTATTTCAAGTTTTAAAAAGGTCCAATTCTTAAATGAGTTAGAAAAGCACCCACAGTAATGAAAGAGGAGAGTTTTAGTCCATAGATTACGGAGAATAGTCAAAGAAAAAAAAATAGAAGAAGGAAACTTAATCAGTTGGTTTTAAAAGGCTTGCATAAATTCCATCTGTTAAAATAGCATTTAAAAAGTAAGATAACCCACTGTTTAAAACCAGTCCAAATGTAATTCTGCCGCTTATTTCTTCTGTTCTCCAGTTTAAATTAATTTTAAGGTTTTTTTATAGGCAGTCACAGTAAAAATTCCTCACCAGGTGAAAACACTTTCTCTTTCCATATCCTTTCATTTTGGAGCCGCCCCAACTTCATCAGCCATTTGGCTGGATTTTTTTGTCACAGGCTTGAAGAGCTTTTCTTGGATCAATCAGACTTTGCCATGTCCCTGTGATCAGCAAGATGTATTCTTCCTGTTCACAGTCTCTGCGGAATGGTTTAGGTCCATTTGGACCACCCAGAGACAAAAGTATCAACTGCGATCTCAGAGCATTGAGATCGCATGTCATGTTGTCGCGACTACGACTCCTCCCCAGTTGTATTATTGATTATTGTTGTTGATATATTTAGTTGTTATGTGCATTTTCTGTGCTTGTGTATTTTTTTCTGATTTTGCTACTACTACTGCAACTTTGTTGGTTTTTTTAGACATTGTGTTTGCATTGTTATAGTTAAGTGTTTCTTGAATCCCTTATAGTATGAGCTGGGTGGTTATTATTCACCCTGCCTTTTTTCTCGGTGGTTATGTATAAGTTTTGTACTTGTCACATTGATTATGCTGAGTATATTTCTTTTGATGGCTCCTGTATTGAGATTTCTGAACATGTGCCTCTGGATTATTTTGCTTCAACTTTTCACCAATGAAGGCTATGCCTCAATGTACTTGGAGCATGCCTCTGTCAGAGTCCTTTTTGTCTTTTTCTCATTATCTATCATCTCTCTGTTGACTCCTTTACTTAATCGGAGGAAAATTAACTTTGCTGCTAGGATTGAGTTTTCCATTCCTTCTTTTCTTTGAATTGCTATTTTTCATCCTGGGTGCTTTTCCTTCAGCACTATGATTTTTCTTTAGCTGACCCTGTTTTTTTCCCTTTCTGTATTTACTTGCTCTCAAACCAAATAATCAGTGTCTTTTATAAGTGTCTATATACCAAATTAATTACTTCCTGCCATATTGCTCCTTTTTCAGGTAGATAAGGGTCAGCTTGTTTGCTGGAAGGGTATGTTGTTTTAGTTCCTGTGCCTGCTCCTTCCCTGTAATCTCTCTTGCCAAGGTGGCATGTCTTTCTCCTTAATTTTTCTTTTGGAGGGAATTGATCCTTTCCATACATAGGGACTGCCTGGGTTGGCAGGATTCAATTGCCTTCCATTTTCCTGAGATAGCTGGTTCCCTGGGCTGTCTTAGTGGAGGAAAACGGAGGAGGAGGAGGAGGAGGAGGAGGAGGAGGAGGAGGAGGAGGAGAAGAAGAAGAAGAAGAAGAAGAAGAAGAAGAAGAAGAAGAAGAAGAAGAAGAAGAAGAAGAAGAAGAAGAAGAAGAAGAAATAATAATAATAATGAAACCTAATGTGGAGTACCTGTTCCAAGCAGATACTGATAGGAATGCACTGAGATCCAGTTTTGTTTGCATGAATTTGTTGCCATTATGGTGCAAGCGCAGTGCGATCACTATATGAATGAGATGCTGAGCATCAATGTAACCACAATTGTCTCTAACCTGACCACTTTTCTATAGATAAGAAAAGCCTTTTTTCCGTTTGCCTGTGGTCCAGAATTGCATTCATTCATATAGTTAATGTGTGTTTTCCCTTATTTTGCTTATTTACTGTTGAATGTTTTTATTTTGTGATGGGGGGCTCCCAGTCTAAAGTGTTTATGTCTATGATTTGGTAAAGACATCCTAGATGCCACCATGCAAACCTTTGACAAACCTTTGGAACTTTCAGTGTAAAATTTGTAAACATGGCGGATTTAACTACTTGCTAGTTTATTTGCAAGCCACAAGCCCACAATTTATATCAGGACACTTATTCCATTGTAAGCTGTGAATATGACTCATTTAAAGAGGAAGTCTTGTGGAGGGGGCGAAGATTTGGACAAAGTTTTTGAAAAAAACGCTGCATGTTTAACCTTTGTAAAGTACAACTAAAGGAATCTAGGCTTGGGGGGGGGATTAAAAAGGGGACATCCATAAAGAAACGATGCAGTCTTTTTACCCACTGGGATTATAGAATTCATTATGCAATATGCAATTTTTTTAGGCTGTTCAATGATGAGGGAGAAACAATTTTGCAATGAAATCATTAATCTGACTTCTTTCCTGATTTCTTTCCCTTCCCCAATTGTGCCTAAACCAAATGATATCAGTGTCCTCTGTTCCAGATACTATTATGCTTCTGTTACATGAGAAAGTTGCCCATTTTAATCAGAGGATAATAGAATATGGTACGCATGCAATGCAGTTGATGTTGGGTTGGGGGGGTGGGGAATGAAGAGCAAATGTTTGCAGATGTAAGACCTGGATGGAAATCCAAGGATCTCCTCACAAATGCTGAATGTGTCAGAGACCTTTTGGATGCTCTGCAGCTGACCTCCCAAGTTGCTGTCCTTAAGTGGCTCTGCTCCAGCCTCTGAACACCATGAATGGTGCAACTCTGTCTGTACTGTTGATTCCACAGCGGTGTGGCATCACCTGGATGGCCGTCCTATTTGCCCTATCTTGTTCGTCTCCAACATGGGCCTGCCCATATTGGCCAGGAGGCACTGTGTCTTCTGCTATCAAAAATGGTTTGCTCCTGGAGTTCATGTTCTGGCTAAACATCTTTGCTCTACCTGTATTGTCTTCCAGCAACATAGTAGTGGCCTCCTTAAGGACATTTTTGCCCCAATTTGGTATCCCTATCAAACCAGGTAATGAAAGAAATATGCATGGAATTGTCAGGTGGACCCTGTTAGAATGGGTCAACCCTCAGGCCTGCCTCTCTTCTATCTGTTGTGCACCTGGCTGACATGAAAGCTTTGGACTGCATCATGTTAATTATTGCTGTGCCTCTGTTACAACCTTTAAGACTTGTCATTCACAGGTTGCCTTTCAAAAGAGGGGGGGAGCTTTTCATCCTTGCTATTCCTTGGTACCTTACCACTCCCTGGCACCTGGTGAAGGCATTTCATCGAAAGAATTGCCTGGCTCCTCATTGGAAAGGGTCCATTCCAGATCAGCTTGACCACCAATGCTGCTGCTGTGAAGTGAGCCAAGATGGCGCAGTGGTTAGGATGCAGTACTGCAGGCCACTTCAGCTGACTGTTATCTGCAGTTCAGCGGTTCTAATCTCACCGGCTCAAGGTTGACTCAGCCTTCCATCCTTCCGAGGTGGGTGAAATGAGGACCCAGACTGTGGGGGTGATATGCTGACTCTGTAAACCGCTTAGAGAGGGCTGAAAGCCCTATGAAGCGGTATATAAGTCTAACTGCTATTGCTATCTGACCTCTTGGGTGCATGCTTTGCACTGAAAGACGGTACCAGCCCCAGACAAAGAAGCCCCTCAGCTCAGGTTACCTGATTGCTACAAGGTAAAGACTGAAGATTTGCCCAGGGAGGCAAGTGCTAGTAACCTCTGTCCCTCCTCTCCATACAAAACCATGCCAGCATCAAGTAACTCTTTTCTGTCTACCACCAATGAACAGGACAAAATACAAGCTTCATGGAAGCCTAGCAAGAACTGCAAGAAACATCCTGCTTTAGGAGAGGTCTTATGCCTGCAGTCTAGACCAGCACTGTATTGCTCCTCTACAGTTGCAAGTATTTGAAATAACATAATAATCAATCTTATATTCCTGCAGTCCAAATTCATGGAAACTGCTACAACCTGATAGCAACTACATAATTAGTTGATATAAGTTTATTGATGAGAACTTACAGAAATACTTTATCTTCTTCTCTTTCTTCCCCACCAGCACTACCGTTTTTGTCAAAAAGGATGACCCATTCTTTTTTTGTTTGTTTGTTTGTTTATATTCCTGGCTCATAAAAGCAAGCAGAGTGGTGATTTATCATGTAAAACCTCCTGAAAGACTCTGTTACTATTTTATAATATGGGATTTGGGGAGGCTGCCTGCCTTATCTAAATTGAATCCTTGCTTGCCAGGAGCAGGATTTATACATGTGAGTTCCCCTAGATGGCTTTGAGAAGACTTCCATCTTCTCACTTCCCCTTTTTTCAGGAATTCTCTTTCCTTGAGAGCAGAAATATTGTAGCTTTACTATGATAGCCATCTCCCTGGGCATACATAAGCTGTTAAAATGACCAATCTCCTTCTTCATAATGCGTGGTAGTGCTACATTAGTCAATTCAGGATCTGCATTTCTACCATATTTATCATATTTGCAGCTACAACTCTGACTATCAAAGTGTCTGACCTCTCTCACATCAATTCTAGTGGTAGCTACCACATACTTCCTGCCTCTCAACGTTTGTTTGTTTGTCTGTTTGCAAAATTTATTGGCCACCCATTTTATGTCAAGCTAACTCTAGGCAGCTTCCTTTTTTCCACAGGAAGTTCAAGCCACTCATTGTTGCAAACTACACCTGGTTTTCAGGCATATTTTCCTTTACACTCAACTATCTAAGAAACCGGAAAAAAACATTTCTATTGGGCAATTACATTAACTATGCAGTTTCATCTGTAACATTTAGTTCCTTTTAGTCACATTAAAAATATATCCATTTCTCCACATTTCTCCTGTGGTCCTAGAACACTTTTCTTTGTTTATTTCTATTCCCTTACTGCCATCTCACCAGGGAGGAGATAGAATTCCAGATGGATCATATTTTGGATTTTCCACAGAGGAAGAATAATCTGGACCATTATAGGGAGATCATTCCTGCACTCCATCTCCTTCCTCAGTTCCATTTATAATTACCTCACAATCAACCCACTGGAGTGGCTGTACAATCAGATCAAACCACCTACCAGCAGGTTTGACTCTAAGGGAAAGGAACGAGAGGTGTATAACTAACCAAGGAGTGGGGCAGAAAGAGGCATTGACCTGAAGATGATAGTGAAAGTTATATTGAATTTTTTAAAAATTACAGTCATACTTCAGCACAAACAAGTTCTAGAATGGGAGAAGCAAGCAAGCCACTAAGTATATGTTAACTCAAAAAGGTGTGTGTGTGTGTGTGTGTGTGCGCGCATAGAGAGAGAGAGCTGGAAGCCAGAAGCGTTGTGGGAAGACAAGCTGGAAAAAATCAGGCTCTGCCAAGCCTCACGGAAATTCAGCTGGACAAATCGCTATTAGGAGGTCCTTCATACTGATTGCTTTCTTGGTGTTAGAATATAAGAATACAATAGCAGAGTTGGAAGGGACCTTGGAGATCTTCTAGTCCAACCCCCTGCCTAGGCAGGAAACCCTATACCATTTCAGACAAATGGCTATCCAACATCTTCTTAAAGACTTCCAGTGATGGGGCATTCATACTTCTGGAGGCAAGCTGTTCCACTGATTAATTGTTCTAACTGTCAGGAAATTTCTCCTCAGTTCTAAGTTGCTTCTCTCCTTGAGTAGTTTCCACCCATTGCTTCTTGTTCTGCCCTCAGGTGTCTTGGAGAATAATTTGACTCCTTCTTCTTTGTGGCAACCCCTGAGATATTGGAACACTGCTATCATGTCTCCCCTAGTTCTTCTTTCTATTAAACTAGAAATACCCAGTTCCTGCAATCGTTCCTCATATCTTCTAGCCTCCAGTCCCCTAATCATCTTTGTTGCTCTTCCCTGCAATCTTTCTAGAGCCTCCACATCTTTTCTACATCGTGGCGACCAAAACTGAATGCAGTATTCCAAGTGTGGCCTTACCAAGGCATTATAAAGTGGTATTAACACTTCATATCCCTCTGTTTATTCAGCTTAGAACTGTGTTGGCTTTTTTCGCAGCTGCTGCACACTGCTGCCTCATAGGAGGTCTTCAGACCAGAACTGGCAGGGAGGTCAGACAAAAACCCTTCAAACCGGAAGTGGGTGCAGCAGCCATAATTGAATGACTGCTACAAAGCTGGGGCATCTGGAGTAAGTTATTCTGCTGGAATAGTGTTGGGACGAAGTGTTGAAACCTGATGAGTGATTGGCCAACTAACTCAGGGGGAAAAAAAAACTGATCTTGATCTTAAAAAGGGTCCCAGAGCGGAATTAGTGGTTAACTGGCTTTCAGGGATTTTTATTGAAATAAAAGGAGGCAGAGGACATTAAAGCAGCAAAGCCTCAGAGGATTTTGTCTTCTACAGTGAAGAAAAATTAATAACCAAAAGGAAGAGCCCAGGGGGAAGGCCTTTTTCTCCTTATTTTATTGTATTTTTTGTGGATTGAAAGCGCTTTTGACACCTATTGACAGTCAGCTGCTGGATTGTATTGTGGTTTGGAGAGAGCTATCTACTGGTGAGCAGAAAATACGACACCAGCTGGTGAAAGGAAAAATAAAATAAAATAAAAGTGAGATTGCAGCTGTGAAGTGTGACCTTGACTACAGGGAAAGATACTTTGAAACCATGATAATTGTTAAGGACTATCTGTTATTGTAACATTGCAATTGTTTATAGCTGTGGAAGAGAAAAAAACCATCAACTTGGACTGGACTGGATTAATGCTAACGTTGAACAATTGGATTTAGAAGACCCTAAACTTGTAATTAAATGTGGCATAATCCAAATTTTAAATATCTGTAAAAATACTTAAACTTGTAAAATGGAGATTTGTATTTATGAGGAATATTTTGTAATGCTGAAAAGTGCACATGAAACATTAAATGAAAAAAAAAATTCAAAGAGAAAATTCAGAGCAAGAAATAGGAGAAGAGGGAGTAAAAGAGGACACAAATGAGGAACTAGAAAATAATGCGGAAGAAAGAAAAATTGAAAATAAAATGCAGATAGATGATTTCACTGGAATTTACAGTCACAAGGAAAAAGCAGACAAAAGGGAAGATCACCCCCCCCCCCCAAAAGAGACTACAAGATAGTAAGGAAAGAAGGAGAACAGAGAAAACTCTGGGGAAAGGTACCAGAATAATAAAAATGAATACTCTGAAGAAAAGATACTATGACCATAAAAACAGGAAACAAAAAAAGAAGAAGTTAGGAGAAGGAGGGAGGAGAAGAAAAATGATTAAAAGTGGAATTCTTGGGAGCCCAAGAGAAAAAGGTTAAAAGAGGAAGAAAGGGAAAAAAGAGTTGTATTAGTAGATTAAAAGGAATAGTGTTATATACTATACTATAAAGAAATTATAGTATATTGTTAATTGTAGAAAAAATTGAAAGAAATGCTCTTTAAGTTAAAACTTTATTAGAGGATATATATTGTTTATAGTAAAATAGACCAATGGAGAAATATGAAATTACAATTTGGTGTAATTTTTGAAGGGGCAATCAAAGATATTGTTTGTGTATTAAGAAAAAATAAGTATAAAAGTGGAAAATAATGACAGAAAATAATTTGGCTGAAAGTGAAAACCAAGCTATGATATAAAATGAATTAGGTAAATAAGAGGATGTAAAAGGAAAGATTCGGTCAACACTTCCTTTCTATAATATGTGTAAATTTGTATTAAAAAAATAAAACTTTGAAAAAAAGATGGCAGGAGGAAAAAATTCTAAGGCTTAAACCCTGGAATGTAGACCAATTTTAAATCTTTGGATTATTTGCACCGCTAAAAGCAAATCTTCTGTCTGTATAATGTTTCACTGTTGTC
This sequence comes from Thamnophis elegans, assembly GCF_009769535.1. Taxonomy (NCBI): domain Eukaryota; kingdom Metazoa; phylum Chordata; class Lepidosauria; order Squamata; family Natricidae; genus Thamnophis; species Thamnophis elegans. The sequence continues at coordinate 23,979,465 of NC_045544.1, forward strand.
TGCAACAAAGAGTTTAATCTAGCTTAGTCATGTCTGAGAGCTTTCTGCCAAGTTAAGTCAGTGGCTGAAAGAGGAGTTCAGTGTGTAGAAAACTGAGATTTACAACAGTGTCCTAGTGTGAAGCCTGGTATCTCTAGAGCTCTCTGTTCAGTATTTAATTACAGATAGGAAGTCTACAGGTTTGCAGCAGATGTAATTGGTGTGCACATTCTTGGGTCATCTGTCCATTGCAATGGGACTGCCCTTGAAATCTGTTTAAAAGCTGTGACTGATCAAGAACGCAGCCACATGGGTAGTTGGGTTTGCACCCTGGTACATCCATAAAGCAGCACTATTTTGTGAGTTAATGAGCCACGGTGGTGCATTGGTTAGAGTGCAGTACTGCAGACTACTTTTGCTGCCTGACGGCTGCCTGCAATTTGACAGTTCAAATCTCACCAGGCTGAAGGTTGACTCAGCTTTCCATCCTTCCGAGGTGGATAAAATGAGGACCCAGATTGTTGGGGGCAGTAGGCTGACTCTGTAAACTGCTTAGAGATGGCTGTAAAGCACTGTGAAGCAGTATATAAAAATGCTATTGCTATTGCTAGATTGGTTTCCAGTAACTTTTCAGGTGCAATTTAACAGGCTGTCCAGTTTTATGTGGCATTCACAGGACTACCAATCTTCAACCGAGTCTGCTTGTCCCATGAAATCCAATATGGGGAGTGTAGAGGAGCGTGGAGAAAGGGATGAGGCAAATATGTGCTAGCGCTTTGGAAGCATGAAAATAGCCCTGGGAAATAGAAAAGCATGAATTACAAAGTCAAGATGGCCTCACTTTGACTCTTTTTTGATATGTCTGGAAAGGAAAAAATGCTGCTGTGCTTTCAATATTCTTTTACTCTAGCTGGTGAAGTAAACCAAGTCCTAGTAATTGGTTCTTGAACTGGTCTACCTGGAAGGGCTGAGAATGAGATCTCCTCTGTCATCTGATAGAATTGCAGGAAGTGTCTTCTCTGCCCTATGGAAAGCATCTCCCCCCACTTTACAATTTGGATGGTCTTGGTCCTGTTGATCATCTGGAAGACCTTGAAATCCCAGGTTTTTTTTAATCTGGGCATTGGAACAGTGTGGTAGATGAACTCATCTGTAGTGAGTTGAAACATATGATTCCAGGCTGGGCTGACTTACCCTTTTGTTGTTACTTTTAAAAAATCTTATTCAATCGTCATGTTTTCAATCTTATTTGAAGTTGTGGGAGCTTCTTCATTGGAAGCTCTCAAGAAGAGACTGGACTGCTATTTGTCAGAAATGGTGTCTCCTGCTTGGGCAGAGGGTTGGACTAGAAGACCTACAAGGTCCCTTCCAACTCTGTAAATCTGTTAAATCTATTATCTTAGACACATAGTCACAATTTATGAGTTGGGCAATCATACACATATATTAAATAAAATAAATAGATGTCAAATTTCCTTCATTTCAGGCTGCCTATAATTTAGAGCATGGAATGTTGAAATCACTTGTAATTGCTTTCCTTAGATAATTGGAAGCAGTTCTACTGCAAATAACCTAGATCTCAATGAGTAGCTTCAAATTTACATTCAGGTATCACTGAGCTACAGAAGTCCTTCAGTATATACTCTAGTTATAGTCTGTGCCTCTTTTATGCTACACTCTTTGCAACCTGCTTTTTAAGTACTATCTTCTGTAAAATTACCAAAACTATAGGAATACTAAAACTGGATACATCATGTGTTGGGAAAAATGTTAAAAATTGTTTTGCAAATTGTTTTACAGTATTGGTAATTTTTGTGTCAAGATTCAAGAACTCAGCGAGGCTAGTTTAAAAAAGATAGTGGTTTGAAAACGGAACACACAAATTCTTTACCATGTCTGCACTTCTCTATCTCTCTCTTTCTCTCTCTCACTTTCTCTCTCTCTCTCTCTCTCTCTCTCATTTTCTCTGTCTCTCTATGTCTTTTTTTGGTTTTGTGATCTTCTCCTGCTGCTTGGAGATAACACTTTGTTTATTATTGATTTCTCTGGTAGTAGATTCTGATTCCCTTACTTTATAATATTCTTTCTTTTCAGCAACTGTAAATGAAGTTGACTACTTCTAACCCCTATGACTTTTTCACATTTGTGTCCAGCAAATTGTTTCCACAGTTAAATGAATTAACGCCTAGCTCTGCTAAAGGAGTAAACCTGCTTGCAATTTCTATCACTTCAGACTGCAGGTATGTGGATCATATAATATTATATTCTGCCCTTATCTGAAATGTTAGTTCGCCCCCCACACACAACATTTTATCTTTGAAATGGGAGGATCAATTGAGATTTGCTAAGCATGGAGGAAAGGAGGAAGAGTTTTTCGCTAAATCATATTTTCTCATAGGGAAAATAGAGAAAACATCTTTCTTATATATATGGTTAATGAAATGTATTGCCACCCCCAGTCAAATGCAAGATAAGCTGGTTAAACAAACATGTTTGTTCTATAATTGTTCTGAACTTTTTGTTATTTCTCAGTAAGCAATAACTTCAGTCCATTAGTCTTTTAGGAAAGGCTTTAATTTCAGGACTATCCTGTAATCTTCTTTGTAATAGAACTTTTTCTCAGATGTCTTTTCATCTTTTATGGATTCCCTCCCCCCCTTTCTCCCCACAACTTCCATCTATCCCTGTATAGCAGATGCTTGCTTACTGCTGAATTCATCTGCTACAGGAATAATGTTTTCTTTTATGAAAACGAGGCTAGCATAATACATTTTGCAGTTTGAGATGAACAGCAAGCTATCACGCACACTCACACAAAACACACACCTTGTTCGTGTACTGAAAATGAGTCTATTAGCTATTATCTTTTTTCCTTTTCTAAACAAAGCAGTGGAGAGAGCCTTCCTGCAGCAACTGACTCTTGGAAAGAATTCTTGTTGTCACTGCTTTTATTTTATATTATGAAGAACGTGTGTAAAACATAGACTGAAGTGAAAGCCTCCAGGCAAACTTGAAATGATAACAGAAAACAACCTCATTAATTGGGCTTCTGGTAAGAAAACGTTTTATGGCTGGTCAGATGTGGTGGAATGTAGTCTGGATTCTTGATGGGGAGAGGCTACCTTCCAGAAGACAAAGAGGCAGTGAAGCATGGAAAATTTAATCAAAAAAGGGATAAAATGACTCCTCCCTAGTGATTCCCAGAATATATCTATAGCAAAGGGGGTATTCAGCAGGTGCAGAGAACCAGTAGTGGAAATAGATCCAGGAAACTACAGACCTATCAGCCTGACCTCAATATCAGGAAAGATTCTGGAAAAGATAATCAAGCAACGAATGAGCAAATACCTAGAAGTAAACAAAGTAATAGGCAAAAGCCAACATGGATTTGTCAAAATCAGATCATGCCAGACTAATCTTATTGCATTCTTTGACAAAGTGACAAAATTAGTGGACCAGAGGAATGCCATCGATATAGTTTACTTGGACTTCAGTAAGGTATTTGATAAGGTAGACCATAACCCACTACTACATAAAGTAGAAAAATGTGGGTTAGACAGCATCACCACCAGATAGATTCGTAACTGGTTGACCAACCGCACTCAACATGTAGTCCTCAATTGAACTGCATCTACATGGAGGGAGGTATGCAGTGGAGTATCCCAAGGCTCTGTTTTAGGCCCAGTACACTTCTAAATCTTCCTCAATGATTTGGATGAGGGAATAAATGAGGAACTCATCAAATTTGCAGATGACACCAAGCTGGCAGGAATAGCCAACACTCCAGAAGACAGGCTTAAGATACAGAAGGATCTTGACAAAGTTGAACATTGGGCACTAGCTAATAAAATAAAGTTCAATGGTGAAAAGAGTAAGGTTCTACATTTAGGCAAGAAAAATGAAATGAACAGGTACAGTATAGGTGGTAGCTTCCTCTATAGTAGTAACTGTGAGAGGGATCTTGGAGTATAGTGGACAACCATTTAAATATAAACCAGCAATGTGCAGCAGCTGCCAAAAAAGCCAACACAGTTCTAGGCTACATAAACAGAGGGATAGAATCAAGATCACATGAAATGTTAATACCACTTCACAATGGTATTAACAATGGGTGGAATGGGTGGAAACTATAAGAATACAATACAATAGCAGAGTTGGAAGGGACCTTGGAGGTCTTCTAGTCCAACTCCCTGACTAGTCAGGATACCCTATACCATTCCAGACAAATGGCTATCCAACATCTTTTTAAAGACTTCCAGTGTTGGGACATTCACAACTTCTGGCGGCAAGCTGTTCCACTGATTAATTGTTCTAATTGTCAGGAAATTTCTCCTCAGTTCTAAGTTGCTTCTCTCCTTAGTTAATTTCCATCCATTGCTTCTTATTCTACCCTCAGATGCCTTGGAAAATAGTTTGACTCCCTCTTCTTTGTGGCAACCCTTGAGATATTGGAACACTCCTATCATGTCTTCCCTAGTCCTTCTTTTCATTAAACTAGACATACCCAGTTCCTGCAACCATTCTTCATGTTTTAGTTTCCAGTCCCATAATCATCTTTGTTGCTCTTCTCTGCATTCTTTCTAGAGTCTCCACATTTTTCTACATTGTGGTGACCAAAGCAGTATTCCAAGAGTGGCCTTACGAAGGCATTATAAAGTGGTATTAACACTTCATGTGATCTTGATTCTATCCCTCCGTTTATGCAGCCTAGAACTGTGTTGGCTTTTTTGGCAGCTGCTGCACACTGCTGGCTCATATTTAAATGCTTGTCCACTAGGACTCCAAGATCCCTTTCACAGTTACTACTGTTGAGCAAGGTACCACCTATACTGTACCTGTGCATTTCATTTTTCTTGCCTAAATGTAGAACCTTACTCTTTTCACCATTGAATTTCATTTTATTAGTGCCTAATATTCAAGTTTGTCAAGATCCTTCTGTATCTTAAGCCTATCTTCTGAGTGTTGGCTATTCCTGCCAGCTTGGTGTCATCTGCAAATTTGATGAATTCCCCATTTATTCCCTCATCCAAATCATTGATGATGAACTAATCAAGGAGAAAAGAAACTTAGAACTGAGGAGATATTTGCTGACAGTTAGAACAGTTAATCAGTGGAACAGCTTGCCTCCAGAAGTTGTGGATGCCCCAACACTGGAAGTCTTCAAGATGCTGGATAGCCATTTGTCTGAAATGATATAGGGTTTCCTGGCTAGGCAGGGGGTTGGACTAGAAGACCTCCAAGATCCCTTCCAACTCTGCTATTATATTATTGTATTATTGTAAATTTTGAGTAGTTCAGGGAACTATTAAAGGTCATCTTTGTCTGGCCCCATTTCCATCTATTCTCTGCCTCCCAAGTCCCAGCTGATTGGGAGGAAATGGGGATTTTGCAGTAACCTTCCCCTGCCACGCCCACCAAGCCATGTTCACAGAACCGGTAGTAAAAAAAAAGAATTCTACCATTGAGCTATAGTAATGCAAATAGTTGTTTTAGTTTGGCAAGATTTCTGTCTATAGGTAAAAAGCAATAAAGGAAACTACTCAGATGTAACTCCATGTGTCTTTCTTGATTCTTGGGGAGCTTTAAATCATATCTAGCATAGGGCCATTTTCTGAAGAATGCCATGTTCAGGGTGTGATACAAAAAAGTTGGAGACTTCTTGTCAGGCCCAAAACTAAGAACAATGGTTTGGTTTTGGCAATTCTTCCAAGCTGAGTTCTGTATTGTTTCACATCTATAGACAAAATCTTTTCAGACTGAGGAACCTTACTATCTGCATCTACAATATACTCTGTATAGGGAGGACCTGTCTTCACCCTCTTTCTCTCACACCTAATATCTGAGCTGAGTTGCCTCCCCCTTCCCCAAGGATCCACTTTCTACTACATTCCTTCACACTTCCAGCTGAAATGCGGCACTGTAAATCAGTTAATAGGAATAATGTCAGTGATAGTTCTAGCCACTTTAGTAGTGTTAAAGGAGTCCAAAATCCTTTATTTCTCTCACTAAAGTGGTGATTCTTAAACTGTTTGACCCCATTATCCTTTTTCCCAGTCTTGAATAATGTCATTAGTCCTTTACAAAAACCGGACTTTGTTTTTCTACAGAAATATCTTGGCAGTGACAGTCCCAAACTTGACTTATAAACAAACAATTATAAATTGCTCAATTACTTTTAGGATATGCCCAGAGGATAATTAGACTCATTTTAAAACCTAAAGAATAGCATTGGCATAACAATATTCTTGTTTTTCAGAAATAAACATATCTATGGTACATGTTATTAAAATATTAAACACGGAGTGAAAAACAGATAACAACCTGTCAGATTAACAGAACTCATCTGAAGTCATTGCTGAGAATCAAGGTATTATGTAGGTAAATTACAAAGCAAATAATTATTTCTTATCAGACATTTTATGATGGAGCTTGTTGGATTTATTTTCTACTTGCTTCAGTATGTGAAGTGGTCAATATCTATATTCCAAAATTCATTTGGGCAGCATTATTATTTCTTATTGCTTCTTATTTCTTAAAAATCTGATGATGATCATACATACTTTGCAAAAGTTAGATTAAAAAGTTAATCCTTAAAAATAGCAATAAGCAAACTTTGGTACTTTACGTCAGTTCCTAAGTTCTATGTCTTATAGCCATACTTAAGCTTTTACATTTAAATCCAATCTAATCCAGGCTAAAAAATATGCATGGTTTACTAAGGGCTCAGCTGCAGAGAAAAGGTTGAAATGGATTCTATTCTCAGTCAGGATTGTGTGTATGTATGTGTCCACATTATATTTTACTTCTGTTTATAGACCTTTCAACAAGGTGTTAACTGTAAAACTCCTTTTTCCATGTGTACACCTAAAGATAAACATAAATATCTTCAAAATGTTTAACCGTAAACCTGTTTTGGAAGGTCTGTTCAAAACATGTTTTAGAGCACCCACAGAGCTCCAGACTCAAACTTTTAACATGGACTTTTAATATCTACCTTTACAAAGCCCACTGCAACTAAGTTAGGACTTAATATTCACTCTTCATAATAATAAATAATATCCTTATTATTTAGTTTTGGGCATTTTATAATTTTGCATTTTTAATATTAATAACATTAATTTGTATTGACTTTATTGTTCATTGCCCAAAGTCACCTGATTTTAGATGGGTAGTATTATAAATATGACAAATAAGTAAATAGATAAAACAAGTTAGGATTTTACATTTGGCCATTACTTATCAAAATGTTCAACAGATGCCATTGGTAATAGATAGATACTTTATTTCAGCTAAATGAATTCCCATCCCTTTCCTAAGATACTAATAGAGGTAGTTCTCATTTAGCAATGACCTCATACAGTGATTACTTGCAGTTACAACATTGATCTAAAACTAACTTTGATACAATCCTCACATTTATGACTTTCACAAGTCTGTAAAGCAAAGGAAAGCTGAAAGCACATGGTTTTATGTAGCAATTGTTTTATTAACAACCAAGTTACTGGTCCCAGTCTCTAAACAAGGAATACCTCTATTTAATAATAGCTGGTATAATTATCTTTTGCAATCATTGTGTGCCACATCTTTAAAGCAATTTATTGGCCTAATACTAGATGTATTAAATTCTATATACATTCTAATTCTAGGAGAATTCTAAATTATCTTATACAAGATAATGAAATAAAACTCAAGTGGGAAATAAATAGGCAATAGTGTAAAAGTGAAAACTTTGTGAACACTTTGTTATCTTTTGTCTGTATGCACTTCTTGGTGCTGCAAGATGTAGAATCTTTGAAGATATCGTTTTTGTCTTTGTTGAACTGCAAGACACTTAGATGTATAGCTGAGTCAGCTGTTACCTCTTTCTCTTCATTACCATTAAAAGGGATTCAAGGACAAACATTTATTAGCTGGTAAGCAGTGGTTATATCCAAGTCCATATTGGCAAGATATTCAAGAATCTTGAATTGAATTATACTGTCCTAGTGGATGAGATAAGTGAAAATCTCAATCTTAGCTCTAAGCAGCAATTATGCTGAGCTCTTTCACTACAATAGTTAACTCTTTTGAGTAGCTTCCAGCAAATGACACATTTTACAGAATAATCAAATTTCTTGAATGGAAAAATAATGTAGACTAGGTCTACATCAACTTATTTTAACACTTTCCAGAATGGAGCAAAAAATTATGAATGGCAAGTAAGACCATATAATATTAAAAGCCACACCAATGCTTTTAAATTTCACACATTTTAACGTTGAGCTTTGACTTAATTGAACTATACAGATGTGGAAGGTTGGATGGAATATAAGTTCAAAAAATACTAACTATAGTTATATTGCTATAACACAATAACAAAGTGCAACCCAATGTTTGCAAATAACAATGTTTCTGATTTTGCCTAATAGCGACTGACATTTGTGGGGGAGGGAGTATGTTTGTTTATTACTTCTTAATAATATCAACATGTTGTCCTGATAATATTAATTAGATTCCCTTGCTCTCCTTATAAAAATAACAAAGATCCTATAAAACTAATGAAAAACTCATTGTTTCAAGTTGATTCAATGTGTGAATCAAGGTCTTGTTTGCAAAGTATGTACGTACTTAAAAGCATTCTTATTCAGTTACTCTTTTCTTAAGAACATGAAAAAAAGAATAGCAGCCACAATTCCCAAAATTGTGTCAAATGAAGAAATCAGTCAAGTTAGCTAGTGGAGGCCTAAGTTTCTCCTAATTAGAGAAACTACATTAATAGTGATGGATATGCTGATCGCAATTAGCATAATTAAGCGAGAACTAGATGGAGCTGTATTCCATGTGGCATGAAACCTTTTGAATCTCTCCATAGTTCCCAAACCTATGAAATGATAACATCCCCTGCACAGTGGAGAAGAAATGGTTGCATTTTTTAAAAAAATGGTAATAGTAGCAAAGATTATTGTTGAGGACTGGAGATTGTTGTGGATGGGAACAAAATTAAATGGTTTTTCCCAGTACAGATTTGTATTATTGTTACTAATATATCAATCAGGATTTTGGGGCAGATATATTATTCTACCTCAAATATCATATCTCCATTTCTACCATGCCCCTCCAACTCACCAGACCTCACTGTCAGATCTCTTTCTCCTGGGGTTCTTCAACCTTTCAGAAAACTGCTTTTGGAAGCCAGGATCATACTAGTCTTTGAAAGCACAGGTGGATATGTACACCTATAGGTATACTTATCTACTGCATGTACAAACATATCTGGCCAATGCTCAAATTATTGAATTTTGCATGCAGACTTTAAAATAAAATTGAAATTGAAACTCTACTTTCACCTCACTTTCATATAACTAATGAGGTTTTCAGACCATTGTCTATCATGTGTCAAAAAAAATAATATGAAGGCATATAAAATGCACTTCAAGCTGTTAAGTAGTAGATTTAACCAGCTAAAACACAAACACCAAGAAAAAATAATGAAGGGATAAAACCAGAATAATTACCAAAATGTCATTTAAAACCATTGTTACAGTCTAACTATTTTGCATAATACAAATGTGAAAATGCCTTAGTAGAACAAGTTGTTTGATTAGCTGGCAAAATGACCATCCTCTAAGCTTTCTAAGAAATGATTATTTAGGATTTAGACACTTGTCAGTCATGTTTCAATTGTAGTATCTCCTGACTCAGAACAACGTTTAATCCAAGCATCCCTTCAACCAGAATTGATGCCTAGAATTGTGATGATTGCAAAGGAAATTGTGTTATTATAAAAACAAAAACATGCTTCATTTTGTTGAAAAATGTGTACTGGAATAAAACAACTAAAAATTTCCTAGTTTACATTTATCTGTGCACTTTTGTCCAATTTTTACATTTTTTTTTTCTAATTTCCATTTTGTAAGCTATTTTCAGTAATACACTGATTTTAAAATTCTTTTTAGTTCAGTCTATCTCCACTTATTTTTGCCACAATAATTTGTTGGGAATTGCTTTTTAAGACTTCTTAAACTCACATGTATGTTGGCGTTTCTGCTCTAAACATCAGATTTGCCTTGATTCAGGAATCTAACACAGAGCATCAACTTTTGCTTTTGTCACATCAGCAGTTAGTCATCCTGTTTGCTTTAATTCAGCCATGTCATAAGCACTGGTTTGACTTGTCCTTGCTCTGTTTTCCCCCCAGTAGTTCACTGGACCCCTTCCAGTCTTAGAAGTTAATCTTCCATTATAATTTTGACACAATCCTGGTTGTAAATGGTGACTTAGTTTTATTGGCAATTGAGTGGACCGCCATTTCCTTTTCCAATGGATCTATTTAGTCTGTTACCTTGGTTATTGACCTGCCTGTGATAAATTTACACTCCGGATGATACAACTGATCCCACCAAAGGGATGTTAAAATCCTAACACCATTAAAAGTAGTGATTGATGAAGATATATATTTAACATGCACTTTCCCCTAATATATGCATTTATTCTCATTCTAAAACTAGAGAATCACAGATTCAAAAGTGCAAAACTTAGATTAGAAATAAATGAAACACCAGCAAATATTTTCCTTCTTCCACATTGTCCAGCCATATGACTGATTATGAGTTTGACACCTTAGCAGGGGTATCAAACTGGTGGCCAGCAGCTGGATGCATCACATGGAGGCCATGCCCACTCCAGCTCTGCCAATGGGAAAAGCCTCATGAAATGTCACCTGATGGCAACATGACATGGTGAGTTTGACACCAGTGCCTTACTGCATCATATAGTGTCATATTTAGGTTTATACAGTATATTCTTAATTTTAAAAAATATGAAGGAGGAAAAAAAGAAACTGTAGGAAGGGCCCTGAATCTTAGATCAGGTCTAAGATTCAAATAGTCCAGTTTTATTTTAGTGATTGGCCAGGGAAATGTTCCTGGAAACCTTTCAACTGGAACATGAAGATAGCAGCTTTTTCCACTTTTAGCTCATAGCAGTCTTTGATTAGAAATAAGCTTTTCCTTATTTTCGGAAGTACCTTGTGTTTTTATTTTGCCCACTTTACATTTAGTGTCTTCTAGCAGGAGTAGCTGTGATCAACTGTATTGCAGCTAAAATTACAAGCAGCCTTGCAACTTCTTAAATACTGTCAAATTATATTTTAACATAATCTCTTCTAACTTCCACTCTGTCAGAGATATAATCCTCCCTTGCACGTACTCAAACCACACATTTGAACAGTAAAAATTCATGTTAGCTAAAAATGAAATAGGAAATGGTAGCACTTCAATTACAGCTTATCAATGTCCCAAATAAGCATAGACCTTAAACACTGATGTTATAAAGATGATAAGGAACACTTGACTTAAAATAGAAGTGCCATTCAAGGAATGTTCTGGGGAACATAAGCCAGTACTCCCTGATATTCATAGCTTTTTCTCCTCCTTGCCTAATTTGCATGTTATAGTAAGTATAGGCAGTATGAGAAGATTGGAATTATGTTTATTGATGATAATAAACCTCATCATATACCATCTGCAGTCTTATCAAACTCTGCAATCCTGCAGCAATACAAGCAAAAACTTCTACCCAGTTGAAGAGTAGTTTGCAAGGGAATATGCTGGCTAGATGCTAAGGGAATTGCAGATCGAGAGGGCACCAGAGGAAGGAAGGTGCCATGGATTGGATAACTCCTCACAAATCCTAAAAACGGATCGATTTTTCCCAATTCTTCCGCGCATCCTTCCCCTTACCACGAAAGCCAGTAAAGCCCAGCACATCCACGCATCCTAGGGAATCTGCCTTATCGCACGACTTCCCTCGCTCACCCCGCTCATCCGTTTACGGCATCTACCCATCTTTGCAAGGGTTTTATTTCTCAAAAGCGATGAGTCGGGGGTGCCGAATCGCAAGTTTACATATCTTAAAAAATTGTTCTTTCCTGCCCCTTCCTAGGGCCGCTCGCCTGCAAGGCATTTCGTTTGTTGGGAACAAAAGGTAAACGCGGCTTTTGGGGAGGGAGAGCGAGCGAGGAAGCAAACAAAAAGGGGACCATCCATTGCAGCAATGGAGGAGAAAAAAATACACCACCACCCCATCTTGCAACGAATCGTGAGCGCAGCCCTGGCTTTGCCTTGGTTTTCTGCACAAGCCCGGCTCTCCTCTGCGCTTCCGCGACCAAGGAAGAGCAAGGCAGGTTAGCTATTCCTTCACCCCGGGCAGCTTCCCGAAGGAATGGGAAAGATAAGACAGACAGGGATTTCGGCTCGGTCCTTCTTCTGCGGAAGGACCTTTGTGGGAAGCCCCCACCTCCCAGCTGGAGGGCTTCGCCACGGAGCCTCAAAGGGGAAAAGAGGAAGCGGAGTCGCGGAGGCTAAGAAATGTTCCTTCGTTAACAAATAGGGGTCCGCCGAGCGGGGGAGAGAGAGCGAGAGGCTGCTAAGGCTGCTCTGGGCGGGAGCCCCGGAGGCGAGGATACGAGCCTCTCTGCGGCAGGAGAGGGGAAAGACCGTGACGCCAGCCGCTCTCTCCCGGAGCAGCGCCAGGGCTCCCCCTTTCGCCGCGCGACCCCGCGCGCCTCCTCTCCGTCACCACCGCCGGCAAGCCCAGCCGGCCACGCTTTCCCTCTTCCAACCCCCCCCCCGCCCCCACCACCACCCCGACTCTCGTCGGCCGCGCGCCTGCGCGAGCCCCTCCAGCTTAAATCTTTTCTCTCTCCCTCTCCCTCTCTCGACCGGCTCCATCTGTCTGTCTGTCTTCCTACGGTTTCGCGGAGCTTCCCCGCATCCAGCTTGGGCGCCGGGCATGGGCAGCGAGAGCGCGCGCAGGAGCAGCCCGGGCTCCGCTGCTCCGTCGTGCACTCGCTCTTCCTCCTGCTGCTCTTCTTGCCCTGTTGCCCCCAGGGCGGCGCCTCGGCGGCGCTCCCGCCTTTTCCCACCGAGGACGGGTGAGTGAATGAATGGATGGCTCCTCCTTCGGAGCACCTGCTCTCTCTCTCTCTCTCCCTCCCTCTCTCTCTCTCTCTCTCTTATATATTCTCCCTGGCTGTGGGGTGGGTCGGCGGACCGTTCGCGCGCTCTCTTGGTATTCGAAGGAATTGGTGCCTGTGGCGACTGTGGTGGGAAGCGAAAGGCGGGCGGGAGTGGGGGGGGGATGCAAAGCAGCTACCGCCGTTCCTCCTACCGCAGTGAGAGGCGCCTTTGCTTTTGCTTCGCGCCTGGATGGCTTCCTAGCCCTTTCCCTGAGAGGACTGGCCGAGACTTCTTAAAGGAAGGAGTAAAGGGGTGGGGAGAGAGAAGGAAGAGGAGTCGGCTTTTCCAGAAATGGACATAAAAACCGTTCGGACCTGCAAGACCCGGCTCTCCAGAAATCCCCACAGCGGTGTTCTTCTCTGAACCCCCTTTTCTTTTCTTTTGCACGTGTCCCGCCTGACCTCCCCTCCACGCGAGTTCCTTCGCGTGTTGGTCACCGCGGGCGATCCGCGCCTCCTGTAAGCCCTCCTGAGCCCTTTCGGGGAGCCCTATCTGAATCGTCTCAACCCTCCCCCCCCAAAAAACCCATATTCCACCCCACCCCCCGTTGTTTTTAGGACATTAAAAAAAAAAACTTCTGAAGGACCGTTTTATTTTTAAGGAGCCGTTGGAATGAGAGGCTGGAGGCTTCCCTCCCCCTTCCGCCCTCCGTTCCTCCTGCCCGAGCAGCCTTCTCCCCTTTCCCTCCTGCGTCTCTCGCCGTACAAAGAAGTCTTTAAAAAGAGATCCCTGGTCGCCCGCTAGCTTGCTGGGGTTGTGCCAGCCCTCCGGCGAGCGCTACCGTAGGATCTTTCCTCTTGGACAGAGCAAAGAACCTGAGCTGGACAGAAGGAGAGGGCAGACGGGGCCCGCCTGGTTCGCAAGGGCTTTTTGTAATGAGGCTTTGGCATAGGTAAGTGCCCCCTCCCACGCGCTCTCTGGAGAGAATGCAGAAAGGTGAACTTTGTTGGGAAAATCGCCTTTCCTTTTGGGTGTCTTGTTTTCCTTCTTTGTGTTCTTCGCGGGGTTCTGCGGCACGCTTTCTGGTCTCCTTTATTCCACAGTGAGCTGTGTAGTATTTTTTTTTTTTTTTTTTTTTTTTGCTATTTCGGTAGTTCTCGTGGAAGGTTGTTATGACAGCAGTTTCTCTCTTCCCCCCCTCCTCCCCATCACTACTTCTCATCTTCGCTTCGCAGATTAAGGATAAAAGACGTTGCGCTGATTGCCAAAGTACTTACACTCTTGTGATTTTTTTTAAAAAAAATTATGTGCGCTGTGTATACAAATACACACGTATTACACGTCTGAATCCCGTTTGCTTCAACACACCGTTCGCCTGGAACTTTACCATTTATGACCGGGCGGAATGGGATAATTCGAGGATGGAGTATGGTTTAACGTTCTTTTCTGGCATGTCATATTGAACTTGGAGATGCGTGAAAAAGGTCTTTAGCTCTATAAATGATATTGCTCTTTTAAAGATTTGGGATGAGTCTATATATAGAGAGTGACAGTTTTAAAGATTTGACTGTGGAGAGTTTCACAAGATTAAGTGGTGTGTTTCTTTGGATGCTGTGAGCTGTCTCTAGGGTTGCAGATATTAATTTTAGAGTAAGTGCAGCAGGTTTTGGACATCTACTGGATTGTAGGAATCCAGGTAACAACTGGTAATACGGTTCAGGGTTGTCATACAGTAGTTTAAAATGCTCAGATTCACATGTTCTATAGTGATAAATGAACCATGAATGACAATACTATCGATACTTGTGTATCATGATACTCCCTGTTGCAACAAGATATATTCAGAACTGTTGCTCTGGTTTCTTACATTTCCCCTCCCCCCTCTTTATTTTAAGGGGAAATATGATATATGTATAAATATGTTTTGTTGTGTATTAGAAAACACTAAAAGGATGATTTTTTGTTTTTAAAAAGGCATTTTTCTCTTGTGGAGCAATATACTTGAATACCAAATTTTAAACAAGTGTAAGAACACTGGATTTTACTTCCTTTTCAGATATGTTGCAATAGTACCTTTTGAATTCTTAACACCCGCATTTCAATAAGTTTATTTTTATTTTAGGCAAGATATGTTCTGTACAGATTAATAAATGTGTACAATGTGAAAAATGAGACCAAGAATCAACATAGAAAAATAACCACTATAATGGTATTTATCCAAAAGTTAATGTTTTGGATAAATAGATGCTCATGGCAACATAGAGTGAAAAAATGTATCCAATAATCTTTAACTTAGGTGAATGAAATGTGTTGGTATGTGAACTGAAATGTTGAAAATATAATTATTAATGTGTTACATTATTAGAATGAATTAAAATATTTTTGATTGGGTTGTAGAGTAAATCAGTTAGAGATTTTGTCCCTTTTGTTGAACCATTATCAGAAAAAGGCACTATGAAAAAGAAGCTAACCTTGTACTATCAAAAACAGGGCATTATTTAATGGGGGAGGAGACACACCTTGTGTACAACATCAGCCTTTCAGCCAACATAGTCTTCAGTGTGAGACAGTCAGTTACCTGATGTAACCACAGTTCTCTGCACATGTATTCAAAAAATAATTTTAGATCTATTAGGGTGAAAATAGAGAAAGTATTTGATTATCCCCCCCCCCCTTGAGAAGATGGCTCATATTATCAAAGTAATAATCCCTCTTAAAAGATGAACCAACCAACCAGTTACTATAGGATGTATCTAAATAAGCCTAGGAACACTACAATAATGAAACAACCTTGTATGTGGAATATAAGCACTATCCCATCAGTCTTTTTCTCTCACACATGCATATATATTTATGTATATATTAAATGTGCATATCAACAAAATATGAACTCAGACTGATGTGGCTAGAGCAGATAAGCATCCTGCTTTGAGAATACAAGGGTGACATACAAGTTTTAATAAATTACAGATAGTCCTTGAATTATAATCACGAGTGAGTCCAACATTTCTGTTGCTAAGAGAGACAGTTGTTAAGTGAGTTTTGCCCTATTTTATGACTTTTCTTGCACAGTTGTTAAGTGAATCACTGCAGTTGTTAAGATAGTAACATGGATGTTAAGTGAATCTGGCTTCCCCCTTAACTTTGCTTGTCAGAAGGTCACAAAATAGAGATCACATGACCCTAAGACACTGCAACTATCATATATTATATTAAGTCCATTTCCAAATGTCTGAATTTTGATCACGTGAC
The DNA here is from genome assembly GCF_009769535.1 of Thamnophis elegans. Classification (NCBI taxonomy): domain Eukaryota; kingdom Metazoa; phylum Chordata; class Lepidosauria; order Squamata; family Natricidae; genus Thamnophis; species Thamnophis elegans. Next base: position 23,995,634 of record NC_045544.1, read on the forward strand.
CATGAGGATGCTGCAATGGTCGTAGTGTGAAACACAGTCATACATCACTTTTTTCAATGCCGTTGTAGCTTTGAATGAACTAAATGAACTGTTGTAAGTCGAGGACTACCTGTACATTATACAGACACTGGTATTTTAATATTGAATGTGTCCTTCTCACTAATAAAAGGAGAAAGATAAAGTTTAGCATGGATGAAAATCATTCCTAGAATGTAGATACAACAGGTTTTCTAGTCTTAAAATTATTTAATGTGGGATATCCATGTATACTTTCAGGATGCATTTTATTTTATCTGGGTTGTTTAAGTTACAAAAAATTTGAAGTTGGCTAATTATATATATATATATATGTATGTATGTATGTATGTATGTATGTATGTATGTATATAGATAGATAGATAGATAGATAGATAGATAGATAGATAGATAGATATAGATAGATATATATAGATATATATAGATATATATATATACACACACACACACACACATACATACACACACATACACTACCTGAGTTATAAGCAATGAAGTAAGATAACCTGAAAAATCATGCATGCCCAAGGTCAATTAGGAAGTATCATGGCTGAGTGGATATCTGAATTGAAGTATTTCAGTTATCTCATAATAGCTTATGTACTAAAGTTGCATATATAGTGAAAAAGCACATATAATGATGAATAAAGCATATAACCATTAATCTTGATGCTAGTTTCATAACCATCAATCATGAAACATAAATTGAAAAGAGCAACATTTTATATGATACTACAAGGTGGGAAGACATTTTGAAGCATTGGAAGATGTCTGTTTCCATAAGTTGATTTTAAAGAAACGTCTGGAGTTTAATAAAACTGTAAACTGCACAATATGCAGTTCTGTTGTTAGATAAAAATGCAGTAGAGCAGGGGTGAGCAATCTACAGGTCACACATAGTCCCCAGCACCTGAGTAGTGTTTATTAACATCACAGACTAGTTCTGTCAAAATATTATCAGGAGAGCTGATGATTTTCTTTTCCTCCTCAAGATAAAAGTAGAAACAGAAGCAGAATGTCTTATCTTTTTCAATGACTTGCTAGTTGGTCAGCCTTTCAATCAAAGAAAGTTGCACACTCTTGCAATAGTAGATACTTTATAGGATATAACAAAGATTAAAAGTTCATAATGGGGGGAATGAAATGGGGGAAAATCAGATTACATCTAAAATAGACCATCATTTTGAAAACTATGGTGGACAATTCTGAGGGAAGAGAATCATATCTGTCTGTTTCTACCCATATTCTCCAAATGTATGGACTATAGATCCTGGTGTTCACTTCCCATCTGTAACTGGGAAATGCTTTAAAGCATTTCAAGGGTATTCCTTTCATAAAATTAGAATGATTGTAGTTTGAAGTATGCTTTTTTAAAAGCTTTAATTCACCTCTTTTCTTTCTGATTTTTTGCTTGGTCTATATTTGAGAAGAATTTTTTTAATTGTTTTTAAATATATCTTTTAAAATCTATTCATCTATTTATTTAAAATCTTTTTAACTCTAAATGTATTTACATCACAGTTTTAATAAAAACAAAGCTTATACTCCCAACCTCTGAGAAGTGAATCAAATGCTTTATCAAATTTATGGGACTGGATTAAGTGTTATAAATCTGCATAATACATGCTCATTAAGATGTTAAACTTTTTTTGGGGGAAACCCACACCTTTAGGACATTGATATTGAGCTCAAGGGTGAAAACGAGCAGTCTTCTACTACAAGTATTTGAGCCACCTTATTCCTTGGAATATCTCAAATATCAAAATCTCCCCATTTTAAACGGTTTGCCACATTTTTGTATAAAGATATATTTATTGATAGTAATAAAGAGCCAAAATATCTGGCGTTGTTATGGAATGAGTATTACATTTCATTTGTAGCTTTTAAACTTGATCATTTTAAAACCAGCTTTTTTTCCATTGATGGCAGCATGGCTGATTCTACAGTACTGTTAGACTAGCCTATGTAACATTATATTGCTATTCCATACCTTCCCAATACCGGAATAATAGATTAGTGGCAACATTCCCAAATCACAATGCCTAAGAACTGGTCAGCTCACATATGCACAACACTATGAATGCCTGGGCAGCACATGGAACATGCCAGTCATGACAAATTGTCTGCTACATAATGGCAATCTACTTCGATAAATCTGTACTCCCGAGTATAAGCAGTGTTTATAGATGGTGATAAAGGATTATGGGTTTTTAGTCCAAAATCTGCATGGAATTCCATCACCATATCCAATTCACAGGCTTCATCCAGGAAGAACTGAATAAGTATAGCAATACAGATAGTCTTCAATTTACAATCAGAAATGGGACCGAAAAATTCATTGTGAAGTGGTACAATGAGGCATCACCTGACTTCACCCAATTTTACAACCTTTTTGTCATGGTTGTTAAGTGAATCACCCAAGATTGACTTTGCTTCTTAGAAATGGGCTGGGAAGTCACAAATTGTGATCCTATGATTGATGGATGCTGTAACTGTTGTAAATGTGAGCCCATTGCCAAGTGTCCTGCTCATGATCACGAGACTTTGGGGTTGCTGCAAACGTAGTAAGTGTGAGGACCAATTGTCAGTCACTTTTTTGATTGGTATCATAACTTAAAATGGTCACTAAATAAATGGTAAATTGTACTGAGAAAATGGTTAGGATAGTTGTGACTGATAACCAGAAGATACGGTCAAGAGTAAAAATTTCCTCAGAGCCCAAGTACTGAGAGCATCAGGCTGCATACAAAAACCTTTTTTTCCCCAACAAACGGTCCTTCATAAAATTAGCACATCAGCTAGTTTCACAGTCTCTGGAATTAGGATACATTAACATCCTAGAGTCCATTGACAAGGGGGATTCAGTGGTGGGATGGTTCAAGACCATTATTACCTCTGAGGACACAGTCAACAAACAGATGAAAAAGTAAAAGACAATATTTAAGTGAGATAATTTTGTAGAGACAATATTTCCCCCCTCTATGGTGGAGGGGGGAAACATTAAATTATGTAATTACTGTTCTGCATCATGGTTTTTAAAAAAAAATATTTGCCACGAGTTTTATAACATAGCAATGAACCTAATAGAGCTGTGAATGTCTTACTTTTTCATGTTAGAAACATACCAGAAGCTTGGATGTTATGGCCTCTTTTACTAAAAACAAATTATATTTCCTGTATGAAAGAGGAAAACATTGTTTTAATCAGTTGAGTTGTGGAGAGAGGGTTTTATTTGTTACAGTGAAAATTGTTGAATATTCTGTATAATTTTTCTTTGGATACTTAAAGTAGATTGATGGCAAAAGTGTAAAAATAACAGTGTAATAATTGTTAGGCATTGTGGAAAATAAGCAAAGTATTATCAAGATCCATTTATTGCTTTACTCTGTCTGTTGTCTAAGCAAAACATCTGTTATTTGGACAAAATATTTTCTGTTTCTAACATGCCCTGTTATCAAAATGCTATCAGTAAAACTCAGTTTCCAAGTTTCTAGTCATGATGTATACATGTTTGTGTAATACTTACTGTGTGAGTTATAATTTTCTTGGATTATATAATACTGATGGATTGCTGGATTGTTCTGAATCTTTTTATTAAATTTAGCTGAAAAGCAGTTTCATTCTAGTAATGGCAAGATCTTCTTAATAATACCAAAGAGAATTATTTAATTCAGGATAAGATATTTTTGGTATAAGACAATCATTAAAAACAGAATCAAAATATTGAACTTCAACTTCTTTGCCAAATCCCCCAGCCCATCTAAATTTGATTTTTATTTAAATTTGATTACATGTTATTATTGAATTATAATATTATTTTAAATAGCTGCCGATTTTACTCTGGGTGGCAAATAAAATTAAAATATCAGTACAATAATAATGAATAAAGTGAAAATAAATTCACAAATGTTGTTGGTAAGTTTTTCAGAATTTGGTATATAATGCCAGCTGTATATACTGTATTCTATAAATCTACAATTTCAAATACAGTTTATATCTATTGGCCTAATCACTTCCTATTCTTTCTATTAAGTATAATTCATAGATTATTTTTTCCCTAGTGTTTTCCCGCAAGGGCTGGGTCTGTTTTTTCAAAGCAATAAAATGTTGATCCACCAGTTGCAACAGAAATTGATGCAAAGCCTGACATTGTGGGCTAAAAGAGTGTGACTGGCCCAAATTTACCCAACTGCCTTTCATGGCTAGGCAATATTAGAACTCACTATCCCCTGGCTTCTAGCTTCTAGTTTTTTAACCAGTAGTTTTGTTATTAAATTATTAATTCTTAAATATTATTTAAAACATTTTATTAAGAAACTCATAAACTAGTCATTTTGTAAATTGATGTCTTTAAAATCAGTGATGCTGCTCTTTAGTGTTAAACATTTACAGTTAGTTTTATTTTAGTGAGTCAATGAGAATAGTATTTTTGCTATTGCAGAGATTAAGTAAATTGTATGTTGCACCACTTAAAGAAAAAATTCAGTCATACTGCTGCATACTCTTACTAAGGCAAAGATATTTTAGTTGTTTGCTTTGCTTCTAGTTTTCTTCATGTTTTTCAAATTGGTTTTGTACTTTCACAGAACATAAGGCCATAAAAATTCACTGTCTCAATGAAGAGTCAGGAGCTGAATATGGTAGCTCAAAATCTTCTCTATATTAACAGCCTGGTTCATTAAGATTTTGCATGAGTTCTAAAACATCATATGATGTGAAATCAACTCTAAGGGCTGCATCCAATAATAATAATAATAATAACAACAACAACAACTATTAACAACAACAACAACAACAATAGCTTTGCTTTTCCCTTTACTGATCTCTCCTGGCCTTTCTACTCACTTTCTTTTTCTTCCATTCTGATTGTTCTGTGACTGATCTTTGGAGACTGCCTGGACAAGTCCCTGAAGTTTCTTGGCAAGATTTTTTAGCCATTGCCTCTTAATTAGGGCTGAGAGAAAGTGACTGGCTCAAGGACACCCAACTGGCTTTGTGCCTGTGAAACTAGAACTTAGGTTCTTCCAGTTTCTAGCCTGATGGCTGAACCACTACACTTCACCAAACTGACTCTCTCTACTTGTTTACTTGCTTACTTGGTATCATAGATCATAATTGATTTATCAACCTTTATAGACAACTTTTCAGGGAGCAGATATGGTATTGGTATTCTCGCCATTGCACAAGCACAATTGGTTCCTCATAGAACAGGCAACTATAAGATTCATGAGAGCTGTGTAATAACCTCATGTTTCAGTTTTTTTATTTTATTCCTTCTGGTATTAATGAAGACCAGACATTTATCTTGGTGCCAGACCAAGCAACCTCACATCCAAACGGAGGAAAATCCTAGAACCATCATGATGGACCTATGGCACACAGAACCATATTTGCTGGCATAGCAGCCAGCTGATTTTTGGCCTTCCAAAAATCAGCTGGCTGTACCATTGGGCCTGTTTTTCACCCTCCCCAGGCTCTGGAGGCTTCCTGAAGCCTGGGGGGGGGGGTGAAAACAGCCTTCCGGAGGCCTCCAGAAAGCCTCCCCAGGCTTCAGGAAATCCTCCGGAGCCTAGGGAGGGTGAAAATTCCCCCCCCCTGTGTGCAGGGTTGCTCGCGCATGCGTAGGTGGGGGTCGCTCATGCATGTGCAGGTGGGGGTCACTCACACATGCGCAGCTGGGTTCGCTCACACATGCACAGGTGGAGGGTATGCGTGCACACAGTTGGCACACCTTTAGAAAAAGGTTAGTCATCACTGTCCTAGATTTATCATTCACCGCTATAGAAAGTCAAGTAGCCCATTACTGTCATTTGTTAGTAAGGATTTATAGCTGCTGGAACATGGAACTGCTAGTAGCATTTGACTTCTGAGTGGCTTAGGAATTCATAGTCCACAACAACTGGGAACATCCAACATGCATAGCAGGACTCACACTAGATTTTCCCTTGTGTTTAATAGCAGGAGATTATATTTGACTGAAGAATATATTAATTTATTTGTTTGAATTGTATCTCATCTTTTTTTCAGATGCTCCAGGTTTTGCAGATAGTCTCTCCTACCTTGTGAGGTAGTGTGAGCTGAGAAAGTGTGCCTGATCAAAGTTATTCACATTTTCTTGCTGAGAGTGAATTTAGTAGATCATTTCTGACACCTTCTTCATATCCTGGTTTTCATTTGATCTGTTATAGCATAGTTGGACTTGCCTAGAAGACCTTATCAGTTCTTTCCAAGAACCTGAAAATCATGTGGAGTAAGGACATAAGTCACCCAAGCTATCAGAGTGTAATCATTGACAAATGGTGATACATTTCCCAACGTGATTCTCTTAATGTTTTTGAAAATACAAGGCAGTGCTATTCCAATATGTTTTCCATATGTGTGTCTGTGTGTCTGTATGTTTTATTATAGAATTTATATATCCCCATAGAAGCTCGGGGATTTTCATATATCCATGAAACATAAATATAACAAAAATATTTCCAATTAAAGCAGTAATTATATTCCTTCTTAGAGACACTTCTAGCAACATTATAGGACAAATGATCCATGGAATTATTCTCTCTTAGCAGAGTTTTAGCAGAGAGTATGATAACTAGATTTCTGATGGAAGGCTATTTCAGAGCGATGAACGGCTCAAAGAAAAGTGTTGTTTTCTAGTTCTCTTCTTCAAATCTCACACAAAGGGATCCTGTTTATCCTTGTGCATTAATTTTATTGAAGCTTTTCAGGAGGTGCCCAACTTTGGTGTCTAATCATGTAGGGCTGTACAAATAATAACCAATAACTGAATTGTATTCAATGTAGTGCCTGCAATACTGGTACCATGTGATTCTGGAAAGTCTCACCTGCCAGTAAAGAGATGGCTGCATTTTGTAGTAATTGCAGCTTTTACATAGTTTCCAGAGTGACCCCTATTTAGAGCACCTTTTATTAGTGCCACATATATGATATGGATGTGGGCAATTGTCTCCAAGGCATCGTGTTTCAGGGAGAGCTGCATAGTAAAAAATCAAATGGTTATGTACAAAAAACATCTTTTTGTTGCTAGGATTCAACTTTATCCTGGTTTTGTTTTTTTGTCATGTAGTCCCTCATTCCTTTCCAGATTCCACATCAGGCTCTTCAGATAAATATATATTAGTAAGAAAAAGATAAAGATTTCCTTGACCTGTCATGTCTGACTCTAGGGCACAGTCTTTATCTCCGTTACTTGGCCAAGGGAGCCAGCATTGCCCAAAGACATTTTCCATGGCCATGTGGCCAGCATGGCTATATGCCGAAGATATATGTAATGCTGTTATCTTCCAACTGAGGTGTTATCTATTAATCTACTCAGATTTGCATGCTTTCAAACTGCTAGTGACAGAAGTTGGCAGGAATGGGAGCTCACCCTGATGCACAGCACTTGGATCTCAAACCCAGGCTGTCAGTTTTCCAGCTGACAGTACATTTAAGTACAGTAAATTCAGTACATTTATCGGCATAATGATTATCATGTAACATGCTATTTCTTGCAATAGTTTAAGGAGAATGTTGAAAATCAGGAATGAGATAAACTCAACAGTAGCCTAAAAGGGATCTACCAATGAGTAACCATTCCAAAATCAATGAGGAACAGTGCTGCTCAACTACTAATCATTGTGAACAATCAGGATGTGTGTGTATGCCAGAATCAAGACTATCAAAAGCCACCGAGACCACAAGTCATAAAACGCAGTGACTAGTTAGCATGGAATGTTGTAAACAGAGTGCTCCTATCTCTACTCAGTGAGAGAGCACCATCTTGAGAGGAAAAAATGATTGAAGCTGAGACTTAGAATATATTTCCCAACTTCCACTTTATGAGCAAATGAGCTTCTGAAGCAAGGAAGAATGGATGGAGAGTGACAGTCTGACCTGAGCTGGGACACAAAGCTTCCCATTAATAAAAGCTGAAGGGAAGCACTAGTACCTTTAAGATAGAGGTTCCAAGTTGAAATAAGTAGGAATTTTCTAGTTGTAAAACCTATTAAAAAGTGGAACCACCTGTCTCCTGGAACTCTTATCACTGGAAGTTTCCAAGAAAAATTTGGCTAGCCATTTGTCTGCAGTAATCTGAGGATTCCTTCCCTGGACTAGAAGATTTGAAAGATTCCTTCTGACTGTATGATTCTACCTCAGGCAACCACAAAATCTAATTATGGGCAGTGTTGGATTGGGTAATGGATAGGCACATACAGGCTTAACGGTAACAACAGCTATTTATTGAATACAACAAGTGAGAACAATCCAGCAAAGGTTGAGTCTGACAGCAGCCCTTTTATAGGGAGCTGTCAGACCCTTCGACCAATAGGATTAAACCTCTGTTCCTACTGGAACAGAGGACCTTGGTGGAAACCACTGTAGATAGGGTGAATATCTAACACCCCTCCCCTCTTAGATGGAACAATCCTACTGGTTACGTAGTCACGCAGGTAGGCGGGCTTTTGGGTCGCTCTGCCTGACCTGCACAGTTCAGTAGGATGGGTCTTCTTAGCACCTTGATGTCTGCTTCTGGCGTAGTGGAGGTCATCAGGACTACCTCTAACCATTTTGAGTAGGTGTCCACAACTACAAGAAATGTTTGGCCATGAACTGGGCCAGCAAAGTCAATGTGCACGCTAGACCATGGTCCTTGAGGTCGCTCCCACTCCTTAATAGGTGCCTCTGGGGGAGCTGGTCTGGACTCCTGGCACGGTGTGCAGGTAGCCACCCACTCTTCGATCTCCCTGTCCATGTTAGGCCACCACACGTAATTCCTAGCCAAAAACTTCATCCTGACAATTCCAGGATGCCTTACATGTAAAGCCTCCAATACTGCAATGCACAGTTTGGGTGGAACAACTACCCAGTCCCTTCACAGTAAACAGGCGTTAACAACCGACAACTCATCGTGTTTGGCAAAGTACATTTTGAAATCAGCCCCAACAGGCCCCTTGGGCCATCCCTTCACACCCAGTTCAAAATTTGCTTGATGGTGGAGTCCTTTGCAGAGTGACAGGCAACATCACTGGACGAGACAGGCCCAGTCTCAAGGTAGTCATTGAGAAGGACTGGCATCTCCGGGGAAGGGTCAGTAAGAAGTTCTGGCAATGGGCAGAGGCTCAAAGCGTCAGCGTGCCCTAACGTGGAGCCAGGTTGGTGGATGAGGTGGTAGGAGTAGGCAGCTAGGAAAATGGTCCATCTGGTCATGCGATTTGAATTTGTGCACCGGCTGGGCGTGGCTACTGCTTATGCGGCAGCTGTTATCTTCTTCACCTTCTGAGCTTTCGGGCTCTGCAGCCTCACGATGTACGCATTTACTTTTACGCATGTCTTTCGGTACGCTTTCGCGCTGCAGAGTCTCAGTCAATTTGGCGGCTGATTCCGACGCCCTGGCCTCGTCCAATGAGATCTGCAGAGTGAGGTTAGATTTAGCAAGTAACCTCCTCTGCAGGGTAATGTCCCACATGCTGCAAATTATGCGGTCCAGAATCAGCTCGTCCAGGTCTTGGAATTTGCAGTATGCTGTGGCCTTGCGAAGTGCCACCACGTACTCGTTAACTGACTCTCCCTTCTTCTGATTTCTGATGTTAAACTCATGCCGGCGAACGTGCTTGGATTGCTTGGGCGCATAGTGGGTTTTTAGCATCTGCTGTAATGCAGACCAGGGAACTGCTTGAAGTGGTGTCGACTCAGAAAGGTTTTTCACCATCTCGAACACTTCCTGGCCAAAGTATCCGAGGAACATGTTCTTCTTACAGACTTCGGGAATGCCCATGAGGTCGTTTGCCTTGAGGAAGCAGTCAAATCATAGCATGTACAATTCCCAGTGCTCGGTAACTGGGTCATACGGAGTCAATGGGGCATGCATAGCCATTTTGCGTACAGAGGGCAATTTAAGTTTGCCGCTCAAATATGGCTGCTCGATTCTGCGCTGAGCTCCAGGCTGTATGTACTTGATGGATTGCTACGCTCTTTTTGGTTCGCTAGTTGTCTTCCAATCCCCCCTTCATCACCAGTGTTGGATTGGGTAATAGATAGGCACACACAGGCTTAACGGTAACAACAGCTCTTTATTAAGTACAACAAGTGAGAACAATCCAGCGAAGGTTGAGTCTGACAGCAGCCCTTTTTATAGGGAGCTGTCAGACCCTTCGACCAATAGGATTAAACCTCTGTTCCTGCCGGAACAGAGGACCTTGGTGGAAACCACTGTAGATAGGGTGACTATCTAACAGGCAGCATTTTCTCTGTGCTGCAGCATTCTTCTTTCAACTTTTAAAAAGAAAGACATGGGAAGATCCACTTCCTATAATACCTGTGCCACTGTAATAATGGAGAAATTGAAACCATCAGGCATGTCCTTGTCAACTGCTCATTTACAGAGGCATTCACAGTATAACAAATGCATTACTTTCCAGACATACAGATCACCCACACTAATGGTATATCTGCTAATTTCACTTTGATTTTTCTTTCATAACTTACTCTGGTGGAAATTGACTGATAGCAAGTGTTAAATCAGGCATGTTTCATCTGTAATTTTTAATTTCATAATTTGCACTGTTATAGCTGCACCTTTTAGCTTTCAGGATGCCATAGAATATTATCTTATACTTTATTATAGTAATTTTACTGTAGTGCTTAGTTGTTATAAATTTAATTAAGTGCTACTTTAAATTAATCTTACAATAGTTTATAACTTTTGAGTTTTATAATAATTCCATAGTTTTTATGTTCTGTGCATAATTTTCTTAATTTCATTTAGTCATAATTCTGTTTCATAATTTCATAACTACAACTCATGGACTGTTCTTAAATTGTAGCTAGTAATTTTACTTATAATTTACATAGTAATCACTATATTTTTAGCATATGCTGGGCAAAGTACAAAATAAAGTTCATCATATTGAATATATGTCAACTTGCATAACAGAGAGTGAGGATAAGGTCTTTGAAGTTTAAGACCTAACACTGATTTGGATTCTATAAAACTTGTAACTGTGGAGGATTGGCAGAACTTATTAATTCTCAAATATTGATTAATTCAATGAGGGTTTCTATGCTGCCCTTAAAATGGGAGGTGGGGAAGTGTAGTAGAAATACTGGCAAAATCTGGATTGGAGTCAAAAGAAGAATCAACCTAAAATCTTTAGGTAGTTACAAACGGAATCAGTCCAACCCTTCTCATGCATACCACTAATCCTAATCTAGTGCCAAAATAGTGATAATATTAATTGAGTAGATTCCTGTGTATAGGCATCAGTTTAATTGGAGGATCATTATTGTTTTGATCAGTCAGTGTTCTGAAAAGCTTAGCAGTATGTCCAATCCATTTGAGTCCATTCTGGTCTAGCTTTTTTCTTAGATCAGTTAGATCATATAGAAATTTATAAAACAAAACCACTGTAGAAGATGTGTGATATAATGACTTTGCAAGCTTTTGAATAAGTGCTGCAGAACAATATCAATGTGTATTTCCCTTCCATTCATGTTTTTTTTTATTCAGTGCTATATCTTAAATTACAAGTAAGATCTGTAAGGGGTTAACAAATACAGATGCATCTGCTAAGCAATGTTTTTGCTTGGCACAAAAAAGTGCAACATTTAGTCATTGCAGAATTTTGCCTTTTGAGATTCTATAAACAGAGAACAAAAGATGGCAAATGTGTGTAGTTTTATAACATAAGAAGAAAGTGTTGACTAAAATTGTAATATGGTGTGCTTTGTTTTAAATTAGCAAAGGTGATTTAAATACTAATGTAAGTTTTCCATTCTTTCCATTCCATCCTTTACATACACCCTATATTTTGTTATTAAATGATGCTTATATTGATTTATAATTAAGTAAAATGTTAGTTATATTTATTCTTAAAACTGGGGTTTTCATCTTTATTATCCTTTATAAATTAGTATATTTTTTAAAGTAGAAATTTCTTTTAAATATTCTCATCCAGGTTCTTTTTCCTGTAATATCGGCCACTGCTCAGGCATTTATGTATGAGGTGGGAAAGGAGAAAGCAAATGAAGAAGGAAAAGAAAATACATGCATGGATGTGAAATAGAACAAATGTGGTCTGTTCTTTTTACCACTGGTGCTGCCTACTATTATCACTTTACATTCCATCCATATTTTTTTTTGTTAGTAGACATCATTTGCCATTGGTTGTGGATCCCACTTTCATGGTTCATTTTTCCTATTTTTAAAAAATAAAAATGAATATAATTTTCAACTCCCACTTGTGTTCATAAATCTCTAAAAGTTAAGCATCCACCTTTCATGATTTCTGGCATCATAAACCACTAAAATATCCTATAGAAAGCATCTGGCCAGATTTCAATTCTAACAAGAGGCCAGGTAAAGCTAGTAGTAAAATACTGTATACTCTACACATAAAAGTACCTTGCTTACACATAATGAGTATTTAAGCTTTTTACCCAAGCATTTTCATCTGATATAGCATGTACCATAAAAGATACGAACAGTTAATATTTAAACAACAGCATGTCATATACAAAAAAAAGGAGGAAGAGTGGGAATCTTGAATTCCTTGACATCTACCCTGTGGATAATAAGTTCATTGCATACTACATAATAATGTAATAGAAATGAAGTTTATTTACTTATGTCACAGTCATCAATCAGCATTGTATAAAGTTTGGAAGAATGGTTAATGTGCATAAACATTTTCTAGATAATTGATGTAAGCAAAATGGATCAAAGTAACGTACTGTGACATTAAATTTGGAAACTTACATCTGATAAATTATAAAACTAATTCGTGAGTATAATGCTAAAATATCAGAATTAAATCTTTAATAAAAATTAAAACACAAAACTAGTGGGTTTACTGAGCTATTAAGTGTGCATGTGTGGGTGGATGTGTGCATACATACCCACACCTGCACACATACACTTTATTGGTGTCAGTGACTCATGTGACAAAAGGACATAATGCAGAATAAAAAAGTTATATGTTATAAAATCTAAAAATTAAAGCAATACTTTCTGAAATGGCTGCTTATTTTTGTTCTTATTTAAAATATAAATACTGCTAGGGCACTCAGGATAAACTAACTTATTTTATGCTGGAACAAACTTGCATATCTCCAGTAAACTTTGACTTCACTCTTTTATTTATTTATTTATTAAATTTTTATCCTACTTTTATTATTTTATAAGTAACTCAAGGCGGTGAACATACTTAATATTTCTTTCCCCTCCTATTTTCCCTACACAGCAACCCTTGGGCTGAGAGAGAATGACTGTCCAAAGTCACCCAGCTGCCTTTAATACTTAAGGCATAAATATCAAAGGCCATTTCAAAGATGATGGAATATTTAGATAAAATTGGGATTTAGGGTAGCGGTGATGACTTACTATGAATGTATAATTCTCAGAAGAGGTGAAACATCTATTAAGAATAGGGTTCAGGTTACTATTGAAAAGATATCAAAGGATGTTTTCATAGAGTCACAGATTTCTGTGGATCACAAATGCAAGTTCAGATTGCCAAAAGGTATTGTTATATCTTTCCTCAAGCAATGTGGAAAGCAACACATTGAAGTGGGCCATGTTGTGGCCTGTCAACAGAGTGGGCAGCAGATTCGGACTGTGTGGCGGTTGGGGGGGGAACATGGGCCAGTCCTGGAGTCTGGGGAAAGCTCTCATGAGGGCTCTGTGTCAGATGCAGAGAAGGGGCCAGAGCCATATGCCAGTTATCAGCTGCTTTCAGAGTCAGACAATAGTGAGGCAGACAAACAGCTGGAGCCTGTTCCCAGTGTGCACATGCGCAGAGTTGCCAGATGAAGGGAACAGCTAAAGAACGGGTTGACTTGGGAGTAAGGCCAGAGGTGTACAGTGAATGGCCCCTCCCAGAGGAAATAAAAGAGGAGCAAAAGTGGAATGCAGTTTCAGGAGACAATTAGTTCACTTAAATAGCTTGTGATTCTATGAGACTCCTTGACAAGTTTTGCAAATATTGGCCTGGCAGCTCTCCAAGCCAGATAAGGTCTGTGACTGTAAATCCTCCCTTGAAAAACCTCTACCCTAAAGTCCAATTTTGTGTGTGAATGAGCAGAATTCACAGTAAATTAATAAAAGGGTATTTGTTGGGACAAGGAGTTTGCTTCATGCTCTTGGGAAGCCTAGGTCAGAACAGGCCAAAGGGAAAGCTCTGTAATGTTTTTGGCGGGTAATATTGAATAGGTAATTTGCTGGCATGAAGGACTTTTGTTCATAGTGGTCGCCCAGTTTCCTAGATTTATCAGAACAATTATATCAGCACTCCTGCCTGATTGAAGCTTTAGTTCTTGACTGTCCCATGATCAGAAGAAGTTGAAATCTACAAATTTAAAAGATTTTTTTAAAGTAGCAAATATATATCTACATTAAACCAAATCTTTGGGTACAAGAAAGTCTTTTCTTGGTAGCAATGTGAATAGATCAGTGATGATGAATCTTTTAGACACCCGCTTGCCCAAACTTCACATGTGCATGCCCAAACTAAAAGGTTTGTGCATGTGTGAACATGCATATGCACAGACATGCGCAGATGTGTGCATGCAGAGACATGTGTACACATGCATGCATATGCAGCAGAGACCTGAAGACCAGCTGTCCAGTGAACATCCCAACAGCAGCAACATGCAAGAGGTAAAATCTTTTTCTTTCATGAGCTTCTTATTCATCATTTGCAAGGAAACAGGCGCTCACGAAGGAAACACCACAGAAATCTGACCTGGGGTGATGGCGCGTGTGCCAGCAGAGAAGGCTCTGCATGCCACAGCTTCAACATCATGAGAATAGATGAACTTCCTAAGCTTTAAGTTTTGAAACTTTTGAACCTGCTCAGTTCAAGTACTGTCAACAAATAATTATGAATGGTATTGCAAGTTCATCTCCACCAGGACAAGGAACTCCGCTAAGTGTCTACATTCACTGGCTGTGTCTGCATCAGGAGTAGCAGCACACAGAAAATCAAGGAAGAGATAAATTACTGCTCATGGAAACAACACAGAATGTTTCAACCGACTGCAATGAGGGAAGCAGCCTAGTGTCACCTCCCTTATTGTGCTAGTACCAGCTTTTTCTTTATACAGCACAAACAGCTCTAACATCAGGTATTTAACAGGTTGAGGAAAGCGATGCAAATAAGGGAGGAAGTTTTTCAATTCAGTTTTAGACATACTGCTTTTCTTTCCAAGTCCCCATAAAGTTTAAAGTTGCAAGAGATTCTTTGACATTTTATGGCATTCCTTGCCTGGAATAGTAGTTAAAAGCACAACCCCTTACCCCACTGGCATGGGGAAAAATCCAACATTAGAAATTACATTTGGTCTGGACATTTTCCCCCTATAAATAAATACCCTGGCAATGCCAGGTTACCGGCTAGTTACCAATAAAATCTATTAAAACAATTTAAAATAAGAATAGGGTCAAATACAATAATTATGGGATAAAATACAATTATTTAATGCATAAATATGTAAGATAGAATAAAATAACATAAAATTATATTTCTGTATCAACTCTACAATCTACTCGACATATGCCGATCTCAGTCAGACCATTTTAGTCAGAAACTGCCTTGGTTTAGGTTAAAATAAGATTCTGTGGATTGTTTAGGCTAAAGTATTTTGTCTCAAGATGAAGATGTTAAAAAATAAGTCATAAGTTACAGATAAGGATTTTTACTATTCAGTGTGACTGATAATCAAAGAAACAACTCATAATATGCAGTTTATTACGATCCTTGTTTGCTTTCTTATAGAACAGTTACAGGACTCTCTTCAACATTTTTATATATGCTGCTTTTCCTCACCTATTGTTACTCCTTTTAAGTACACCCCTTCTCTTTCTGATATGATCAATTCATTTTGAATTTCCAATCATTTTGTTACATTGGAATTTCCAGTGAATGTTCTAGTATATTTTCTCCATATCTGCAGTGATGAGTGATACTATAATTTGTTATTGTTTCTACCAACAAACATAGTAAGTTGCAATTGGAAAAAATGACATAGATATTCCTCTAATAGGTCAACTAAAGAGTCAAGTAAGAAAATTGCCAGGAAAAAAATGTAAGATTTCAAAAACATATTTAATCTTTTATTATAAAGTACCGCTTCTATTATTTTGTGTTTTTTTTTCTTTACTGAGATATGTTTAATAAATAAGGATTGAAAGAACTGAGAATTGAAGAATTAGAATGATAAATATAGTTTGCAGCACTTCCACTGGTCTTTTGCTAATCCTCTGCTAACACAGTTTAATGCTAATTATATTGAAAATATGACACTTAAATAAATTTGGACTTGAAAGTCTTTGAAAAAATTACTTAACACTTGATTTGAGATTATACACAATATAATTTCATGTAATCAGTGAGAGAGGCAAGGTCATCTAGTTGCAAGTAACCAACTGCATTTATGAGGCAATGTAGTTCAAATCTGTTGTGAAGCCTTCTTTAATTGTAGTCTATTAAGATGGGTATAGAACAGATATTCAAATTATAGATGTGAGCTGCTTAGAAAATACACTGGCAAAAGGTGAAATTGGAATTAGAACCCTACCTTTTAAAAAGGGTAGACAAAAAAAATACTCCAATGAAATATTTTAATTAATAGAATAATTAATGCATGTCATATGATAAGGTCCTCGTGTATATTTTTACTTTTTCTCTCCACCATATTTTCTTTTAACTTGTAATAGGAAGACTATTAAGCCAGAGAATCGGACCACTAGAAATAATAATGTCTGAAAGAAAGTTTTTAAATATGTTAACATATGGATTAATGCTAACTGTATACTGTTACATTAAATAAATATACGCACATTAAATCAAGCCATACATTGCTTATTTTTAAAATAGCACAGTGAATTTAGCTCAGTAAATGATATTATAAAAATGAATGTTGAATATATGCAGTATTAACATATTCTCCCATTAATTATGCATCAAAACATCATCTGGCATAGTATGCATGTATGTAAAAAAGTACTAAAATATATTTTTAGTGGATGTATGATTAGTGAAAATTATGGGCAATGAAAAACCAGCACATGTGCTTGGTTCCTTTAATAATAACTCTACCAAATCTACTAAATTAGCTATGTTTTAATGAAGTTATGCATAATTTGGCTGCAAAACTGCAGGTAATCATGCAACAGCAGTGCCTCCCACCCAAAAAAAGAAAGTTTTCTGAATTTGATGCCATCTACTGCTCACACAGATTTTTCCAGCACACATATAGTAGCCCTTTCAGTGATATACATCTTAAAAACAGTTTTCAAATATAATAGAAAAATGAAACATTCTATTAAAATACACCTTTGGTAGGAGTTTTGGTTGGGAAAGACTTTCATGAAATGTCTTTCAGAGAACATGTGGAAATGTTAGCTTTCTAGTTAAATTGTTTAAATTAAGCTTTGGAGTTAAATCATTCCACAGAATTTGCAACCCTAGAGAAAAGATAATCTACTGCAATCATCTGGACCTTCCTTAAAGTTGCTAAGTATCTAAGCAAGGAGTGTCAAAATCGATTTCATTGAGGGCCACATCAGGGTTGTGTTTGACTTTGGGGGGCTGGGAAGGGCATGGACAGGGTGGGCATGGTCAGCTTGACATCACTCATGTTGGGGACGCCTGTGATTGCCCAAACACGGATTCCTGAGCTTCATTTTCAGCTGCCACAGCCTCCTGCAACCTTCTCCCAGTGAAAATGGAGCATGAGAGGGCTGCATGCGGCCCCCCAGAGCTCTGTTTTCACTGGCAGAAGCACCGTGGGCTGGTCCTTCACTGCCCTGTCCAGGGCAGTCCCATGGGCCAGAGCCAAGTACCTTGTGGGCCAGATCTGGGCCCCGGCCCTTGAGTTTGACACCCCTGATCTAAGCTGATAAGTATTGGGGTGTTTTTGAACTAATTTGTCATATAGTAATATTATATCGTGATTGTTTTAGGAGTAGACTGAGGGCCTGTAGATTATTTTGGCTAAAAGCAATATATATGTAGTAAAGAAAAAAAGTAAAGGTTTCCCTGTCTTGTAATGTCTGAATCTAGGGGCTCATCTCTGTTTCTTAGCTAAAGGAACCAGAGTTATCTGAAGATGCTTCGGGGGTCATGTGGCCAGTATGACTATATACCGAGATGCTTGGAATGCTGTTACCTTCCTACACAGAACGCAGGAGGTGATCCTCCCCAACTTTTGCCCACACCCTAGCCATCCCAGGGAGTGGGTCTGGCACAAGCTGGATATGTGCCGCATTGTGCAGGTATACAAAAAGAGGACGGCCTCCTTTCGCAAGTCAGAATCATTCGTCGTTTCATTCCAACCTACTTCAATGGGCAGGAAAGTGTCATCTTCCACCATAGGTCACTGTCTGTGTGCATGCATAAAGTTGGCCTACGAACAACAAGCCAGGCCTGTTCCTCCTCGTATAACATCACACTCCACAAGGAGCAGCATGACGACGGCCTCCTAGGCCACTCAAGCACCTATTGAGGAGATCTGTTGGACGGCCACTTGGTCCTCACCATCTCCGTTCATTCAAAATTACAGACTGGACACCTTTGCCTCAGCTGAGGCTTCATTCGGAAGGAGGGTCTTACAGCAAGTCTTTGCGGGCCCTGTTAACCAGAACATTCCTTCTTCCTACCCTGGGACCACATAGCTTGGGTATGTCCCCTGCTTGGATACTCCAAGCAGCGCCTAGGAGAATGATGGTTGCCTTACCTGAATGGTCATTCTCTAGGTGCTGCAGGAGTGTCCAACTCCCCCCTGGGGTTTTTCTTGTGTGTGGGTGCAGGACTTAGCACCTATAAGACACGGACTTTTCCATACAGCAACCTTTGGATCAGATACCTTCATTTTTAAAACTGAGCCTCTGTGGTGAACAGGAGGCATGGCTACACAAAGATTTGAACTCAGTCCTTGGGCAGCAAGCTAAAGTTAACCCATGCTTGGACACTCCCGCAGTGCCTAGTGAATAACCATTCAGGTAAGCCAACAGTCATTTTCGTTCAAGGGTAAATGCTTTCCAATCCAGAAGGGCCATTCTTCTTCATTCCAAAGACCAATAAAAACTTAGCCAAGTTAATTGCCTTTGTATAGTCCATCAAAGTGTTTAAGAATTGATTCAGAATGTGCTTAGCGTCTGCTATCAGATTTCACAGAGAAATGGAACCGAGTGGATTTAATTTAATGTTTTGCTTTCAGTGAATACAGTTGTGGCATTCTTTATTGAACCAGCAATTTACCACAGGCTAATGCTATCAAGTGACATTTGTGTATGGGCAGTGGCTAATGTAACAAAAGTTACAGACAAAGCCATGGCTTATAATGTGTTCCAATATGAATAAGCAATTGGAATGGACTTGAATATTAAAACTGCTGTAATGTTGGAGATCTTTTTGATTTTTGTTTGTTTGGCTTTGAATTGATTATACAAATGGAAGCAAAGCAAAATATCTTCGATTACTTCTTTTTCCATATTCTGTTCCTCAAAACAGTCAGTCTTATGGAGAGCTTTTCAGATTTTGAAAAAAAATGCAAATGAAAAAACAAAAGATTTCAGATTAGAGCACTACCTATATTCCCTTTTTCTATCAACAAGAAGCAGTTTTGTGAAATGCATAATTACATGCAAACTCCAGTGTTAGACTAATTAGCATTCTTCTCTTTTACAACCATTCCCTTTATGGCATGTTGTAGTCAGCAAGGAACCATTGCCAGGTTGGGATGTTGGAGCACGAATGGGGAAGGTTTGAAATCATTGTGCTGTTGTTGGCTTCCTTCTCAGTTTCTCAAAGCTGAAGACTTCTTTCCCCATTACTTCACAGCTTGAATTTTACCAGCTGAAATAATGTGAAATTTAGACTATATATTGCTTTTTTCTTAATGTTTTTAATAAATTTAATACATTGTATTGCTTCTATAGGGAAACGGTAGCTCAGAGGCTAAGACGCTGAGCTTGTCGATCAGAATGCGGCCCTCCCGAGCTCCATTTTTGCTGGCAGAGAGTTGCAGAAGGCCATCGTAGCCAAAAATGGAGCTTGGGATCCCATTTTCGTTGGCAGTGTGCTCTGGTCACCTTGCCTCTCAAAGGTCAAACACAACCCTGATGCACTCTTCAATGAAATTGAGTTTGATACCCCTGTTCTAGAAAATGACTGATTTCTGGTTAAAAAAAATAGAGCTTCTCTTTGTTAGATTTTGTAATCTCCAAATATATGTTAAGGCCCATTCTTCCATTTGTAAGAGCAAACTATTCCCTTCTAGCACTGATTATGGTAACCTTGTTTGGTAAAGAAATGTCTGCAAGAAAACCACCTACTTCATAGAACTCCAAGAACCCCACCTTCATATATTAAAATACTTTTGCAATCCATCTTTTTTTGATTTATCTAATTTCAAATCTTCAACTCCAATACCTTCCCAAACAACTATTTTCCCTTCTTCAAGTTTTTGGAAAAAAAATATGCTACAAAATTGTTCTTTATTTTTATTTGAAGCACAGGTGGAAGCCAAAGATACTGTTTTATCTTCTTCTATTTTCAAATTTTATATGCTACTCAAATACTTGTCATGCAGTGTTGTTTTTTTTTGTCCATAATTCATTGTGTTTGGAAAGCAAGCAGCATGGAGAGTTTGGGAATAGGCAACAAGAAAAGGAACTTAGACCTAGTCCAAACTCATTATTTGAATGCAGTATTTAGAAGAGAAATCAGTGGGCCACTGATCCAAGAGATACTACATCTGTATACTCAACACTTGCTTCTGGAAACAACTGAAATGGATCATTTGATCTCTCCCAGAAAAGTTATGGTGAAGCAATATGGGTTTTATATAGGTACTACTGGATTAAACAGGAAAACTCTAGAATGTGAATTGATATTGGTGAAGACTGGGAAAAAAATAAGACCAGGAATATCAGGTTTGTTAGGATGTTATCTGACACGTCAGCTGCAAGGTCTTCTACTGTGTGTATAATATTGTAGCAGTGACATGCGGTGAGGTATATGGCTGGTGAGGCAAGCGGGCAAAAGCCGCCCTATGTCGGACACAGCAGCAGGGCGTTCGGACGCCCTGGCACCGTGTCCACCATAGAGCAGGAAGCGTCCCACTCTATGGCAGACACGGCGCCGGGGCTTTAAAGCCCTGCCACTGTGTCCCTCTTTAAAGCCCTGCCACTGTGTCCGACATAGGGCGGCTTTTGCCTGCTTGCCTCACCAGCCATAAACCTCACCGCCCTGCCTCTGTGTCCGACATAGAGCGGGATGTGTCCCACCTCTATGGCGGACACGGCAGCAGGGCTTTAAAGCCCCGGCACCATGTCTGCCAAAGAGCGGGACGTGTCCCGCTCTACAACAGAAATGGTGCCGGGGTGTCCGAACGCCCTGCCGCTGTGTCCAACATAGGGCAATTTTTGCCCGCTTGCCTCACCAGCCATAAACCTTACCGCCCTGCCGTTGTGTCTGCCATAGAGGAAAAACTTCCTTAGACCAACGGAAGACTTTAAAAGCAGAGAGGATTTCAACTCTCCTCTTGTCTGCCATGATGAAAATGTAAAAATGTAAAAAGAAAAAGGCAAGAGCTGCTGAAGTCAGGCTGGATTAGCTGCTGCCAGAGTCCCCAATAGATGACTCTGCTTAACTGTTTTAAAAAAAGCCTCTTAAAAAGTGCCCTCTACAGGAGGAGGTGAGAGAACCATGTGCCTCATCTACATAAGGAATTTTTCGGCTTTTAACCCTTGCTTAACTCTGCTCGAGTTTTCCTATAGACTAAATGAGGCACGTGGTTCTCCCGCCTCCTCCTGTAGAGGGCACTTTTTAGAGGCTTTTTTACACAGTTAAGCACTAAGCAGAGTCATCCACTGTGATTCTGGCAGCAACTACCTCAGCCTTTTTCCTTTTAATTTTTCTTTTCTTTTCATGATGACAGTGGGGAGGCCCTGCCTCCCCTGACTGCACGTCACTGCATTGTAGTGTAACTGACCTTGTAAAATAACTTCTTGTGAAGTAGCAACTTTGCCATAGATCTTTCATTTTATATCTAGTTTGTTAACTTGATATCTAGTTTGTCTATGTCTGTTTTGAAGAAGGAACCAAATACTAAAAATACCAGCAATTACTAAGAAGTACTCAAGTACTCCAACTTTAAAAATAACAATGACCACAACTCTATCTTTAAATAAAGTTTTCACAGAAAAGCAATAATGCTATTTAATTTATATTCCAAACAGAAATTGAAACAAGAAGTCAGAATCATTTTTCATCTTATGTACTACATATCTGTATATGAACTACACATTCAGTAATATGCTCCAGAGTTTAAAGATATAATGTGATACTCCAGAGCAGGGCTGTGGTTAAAGCAAATTATAAATCCAACCCACAGGACTTACATAGAATATTATTAAACCACGCAGGCCTTGGATATATGGTACTATAACAAAAGAAATAATATTAAAGTGAGTTATTTCATAAATAAGTTTTGTTCTAAATATCCAGCAATTTTTTTGGCAATAAACAAATATTTAATTCAAATGATAATAAGGTGAAGTAAGATTATAGAAAATTTAGGCAAATGAATGGGTGGTTTGCATTAATTTTTTAAAAAATGAACTTGACTCAGCATATGAATGCAGTGACAATTATTGTTGAAATTGATTAATTTGAGCATATTTAATGTATGTTTCAACTGTAGTGATTTAGAATGCTTTTTCCTTGATACACTTATGAAGTGTATTGTACTTGTAAGTTTCTTATAAGACTCAAGTATCTGAACTCAAAATGGGTTTGTTATTTGTTGGTTGCTAATATCAACTTAGAGGGGGGAAAAGCTTATAAAAAATTACAGATTCAGAACTAGTAATTTATTGAACTGAAGAACTAAGCTTGTGCTTCAGATCTTTTAATTTGACTGACCAGCAACTTAATAGCTGATCTGATAGAGTTGGGTCATTGGTGAAACATACTATTATGTTATACATTGGAATCTTACAAATTAAATTTTCATAATAATCCTGATAGTGATACCTGATCTTCAATAGCAAAAGATTTACATCAAATCTCCCAACAATCCAAGCAATGTTATTTAAAAATAGAACTACAACCTTGATTGGATTTTTAATATGGACAGTTGGAAGGATTTCAACTAAAGGTTGAATAATTTTCATGGATATTTTAATTTATGTTCCACATTAATATTCTGGTTATTCCCTGAACAAAAGTGTTTACCGTTTTAGTTAAAATGTTCTGATGCAATTTTTTTTAAAGATTTTCTCAGGCAGTTTACACACTTTTGAGTCAACATTAATCTCCAAGTTAAGGGGAGAAAGAAAAGAGAGGATCCTTCATGAAAATAATGCAAAAATGATTATTTCTCTGAATTTTTAAAAAGAACGGATAAAATTATTTATTTTATAACTGTACAGAACATGTACGAGATGTTATTTGACGTTAACTGGAAATTAAATATGCTTGTTTGATACAAAACACATAAATATAGAGCAAATTAAGACTTGATCAAAAAGTTTATGTACACTCAGAACCAAAATACACCTTCCTTTATATGATAGATTTTGTTCAGAAATACTAGTCACCTATAATTAATGCTGCAAAACATTAATGCAAATGTAGCATGTGATTAGGTTTTGGAGTACGTTTGGGGGATGAAACTAATAAAAATATGATGCATTGTTATTAACGTATGTAACCTATGTTTCATTCATATTTTTCAAGTACAGACATCAGCATGTTTCAGGGGTGAGTTCCTGCCAGTTCTAACCTCTTCTATAGAACCGGTTCCAGCTCCCTCCCTCCACCCATCCTCACATAATCAAGATGAAGAGCGAGAGGAGGAATTCTGGGAGTTGAAGTCGACAAGTCTTAAAGCTGTCAAGTTTGAACACCCCTGGGTTTTTTTTCTAAAGGGTTAGGGGTGCAAGGCTCTTGTAACTTAACAGCTTTAAGACTTGCGTGCTTCAAATGCCAGAGTTTCTTAGCCAACATTTTGGTTGCTAAGCAAGAGCGTTGTTAAGTGAGTTTCACCACATTTTACAAGTTGGCCACACCCACCCGGTCACATGGCTGGCAAGCCACTCCCACTTGGTCACATGGCTGGCAAGCCACTCCCACCCAGTCACATTACCAGCAAGCCACTCCCACAAAGCAGGTCACATCTACAGAAGAGGTTCTAAAAAAATTTGAAACCCACCACTGGCATGTTTATACTATTACATTACACTATATTGAATTGTACAAAGCTAAAGCAGAGTTATTCAATATAAGTAATACAACCATACAGATAGTATTCAGTCCAGTATATAATTATCTGAAAATAAGCTTAATTGAATTAGATGCTTATTTCAGAATCTCTTTGAAATCTTAAATAGTATTCAAATTCTGTTTATGCACATTTTAAAGAACAGCAACATATGAGGTGCTGTCTGAGCTTGCTTGTTTTCTTGCAAGCATTTCGTTATCCAAACTAGGTAACATCTTCAGTGTGTGGGTAATGAAACATCTGCAAAAAAGAAAAAAAAGCTCAGAGAGCACCAAGGATCCCCTCATGTCAACCCTAAAGCTAAAAATATTCTCCTCTATCAACAGTAACATATTTGACATTTTTATTTGTTTTTAAGTGCTTTAAAAACCAGTAACAATGAAAAGAGTAATCATTTTTTGTTTCACTCTTTAAAATTAGGGGGCTGTTTATTTGTATTCAGGTAATTTCATTAGCTTGTTCTACTAGTCAGTAGATAAAATTCTTCAGGTTTCCAGGAACAACAGTATTTGCTTGTGAATAGATACCATAGACAAGCTATCTTTTGTTTGGAGATGGCTCAGTCAGTTAAAAAAAAAAAGACAAAATAATGAACCATCAGCTTAATTTTTAGTAAATATCCCTGATTTCCTTTTGTTAAAAATAAAGGATCAGTCATGGGAACTATGAAACAAGAAGACAACCAGCAGCAATGTGGATGGACTCAGTTACAGTGGCGATGAGTGCGCCATTAGGAAACCTGAAAGAACAGATTAGGGATTAATCATCATGGAGAAACTCTATCCCTGTAGTTGCTAGGAGTTGAAAACCATTTGATGGCACATAAGCAGAAGAGGTGGAGCTGAACTGTACTATTGGTGTTCTATGGCTTGCAGAAGTTAAAGGATTTTTTTACAATTACAGATAGTCCTTGATTTAAGACCAGTTGCTTAGCAAATGTTTGAAAGTTATGATGGACCTCCCAAAAAGTACTTACGAACCAGAATTGAAGTTACAATGCCACCACCATTCCCGCAGTCACACTATCACATTTTGGGCTTTTTGAACTGACCTCATTTATAGGCATTTGCAGCATCATGTGACCATGTGACCATGATTTATGACATTTTTTCCTGAAAACCAGCATTTATTTCTGATTACCAGCTTTAAAAAAACGGCCATTGTGAACAATGCATTTTCCAGTGGAAGAGAGGGAGTGGTCACGTGTGGGTATTCTCCAAGCCTGATTGGTCCAAAGACTGAGAGTAAACTTCTTAAATGCTTCCTTCTATCCTTGCCTAGTTTCCTCTCAGTCTGTTGGTGCAAGCACTGGTTTGAGTTGATTTAGGTAGGAAATTGTCATTCATTCATTCTTTCTGCATAATTTTGGCTAATTGGAGATTCTAAATTCATTCTTTGATATTTACTGCTGAGGCCCCAGGGTCAGTTGTTCTTCCTCGCATGGTCGGGGAGAGCCCTGTAGGGCGTTCATCCTCCCCTCTGTAGGTAGGGAGCCTACTCTCCTATCCCTGGGTCAGCGGGGGTGTTCGAGCTCCTTTGCAGTCTCAAGGGTGTCCCTTTCTTCAGAGGTGATTTGCTGGGGGGAGGTTGAATTAACTTAAAGAGCCTCCATGCGCACAGAGAAGCCTCCAACGGAGCTGCCGCTTTAAATTTGGGCGGCTTCTGCATGACGCGCCTCATTTGAATCGAAGGGATCGGGGGCCTAGGGGAGTGCATACTGCATTGAAACTGGAGTCAGAGGAGAGGAGCCCAGAGGCATGGCTTCAGATTCAACCCAAACTCGGGGCCAATTGGCTGTGACAATAGCATCACTGGCCCATCCTGCGAACACCTCTTAAAATAACAGTTCAGGTAAGACCAACTGTCATTTTAACATTTCAATTCTATGGCTGCTTTTTATACTATTTTGCCTAAAACACTTTTCTGTGGGATGGGCAGCTATATAAATATGTTGAAAGAATAAATAAATTTGTGCCTAGAAACATAGGCAATAAAGATATCTCCAAAATATTTTGAACTAATAAATGAATTGTATATTTTTCTCATACATCTTTTATACTTACCGTGTTTCCCCGAAAATAAGACAGGGTCTTATTTTATTTTGACCCACGAAATATGGCCTTGGTCTTATTATCGAGGGGGGGATGTCTTATTATTTTGGGGATGCAGGAGGCAGCAAGCATGGGACTGCATGTCCTGTTGCCCCTACCGCCTCCCATCCCTGTTCTTTGAGCTGACCGAGCAGCTGGCCGGCACTGCTCTGATGTGTCCTGTCACCACCCTGCATCAGGTTGGGCTTTCTTTGTGAGGGGGACAATCTGGGGAGTGAGAGATTTAGTAAGCCTGGGTTGGCATGGGGCAGTTTCTCCAGTGAAGTGTCTGATTCTTCCCCAGGGGTGAGCGTTTTGCCTCCTCTCTGCCCTGACTTGGAAGCTGCAGAGGAAGCCTGCCATGCCCAGTGAGAGTGGGAGAAGAGATTACAAGAGAAGCCACATCTCACTCCACGCCTCTCAATTCTCCCCCTCCCCACCTGCCACTCCTCTCGCTAAAGAGATGGTGGGGAAGGGAAGCAGACTGAATTCTGTTAGCATTGGGGCTGGGTGGGAGGAGTTGGGCTGTAAGACACGCGTCCTACCCAAGACTTGCAGCTCCATCGTGTTTCTCGCTGTTTTGTCCAGGGAAGCACCCTGTAAAAAAAATCTTGTGAGTTCAACTTCCCTGGACAAAACAGTGAGGAACACGATGGAGCTGCAAGTCTCGGGTAGGACGCATGTCTCACAGACCAACTCCTCCCACCCTGCCCCAATGCTAACAGAATCCAGGCTGCTTCCCTTTCCCACTGTCTCTTTAGCAAGACGGGTGGCAGGTGGGGTGGGGGAGAAGTGAGAGGTGTGGAGCAAGACATGGCTCCTATTGCTGCCACTTCTCTCCCCCCCCCCACCGGGCATGGCAGGCTTCCTCTGCCACTTAAAGCCAAAGCAGAGAGATGATGAAGGGTGAAACGTTCACCCCTGGATATGAATCAGATGCTTAACTGGAGAAACGGACCCACGCCAGCCCAAGCTTCCTAATCTCTTGCTCCCCAGATTGTCTGCCTTGCAAAGAAAGCCCAACCCTATGCAAACACCGCCTCCAGCCACCTCTTCATCCTGGTGAAACTACGTTTTGAAAGGATGATCTGCAGGGAGCGGGATTTCCTGCACATTTGCAGCGGCATTTCCTCACAGGGTTTATCCCGATGTCCCAGGTGCGAAGCAACATCCTGTAAAGGAAGGCATGGAAATCCATACAACTGGAGATGTCAGAAGAAGCCTTGTGAGAAGATGCCGCTGCTGATGTGCAGGAAATCTCTCTACCCCCTCCCCACCTTCAGATAGTCTTGTGGGCTGGCTGGAAAGGTCTTCAATGAACTTCTCGCCGTCTGTGTCTCTGCAGGCAGCAGTGTCAGCAACATCTCCTCGCAGGACTCATTCTTCCTGCTCTCTGGCTGATTCTCAAATATTTTCAAGGAAAACACTGCCAAGAGAGGGAAGTATCTCTTCTCCCTTGCCAAACTGCATGTAGGCGTAACGTTTCACAAAGCTCCTTAATCCACGGCTTCTCGCCTCCCTCACTTTCTGTTTTTTATACACATACCAACATATCCATCCTTCCATTTCCCACTCTCAAGATTCCGTTTCCAAGGAAAGAAGAGCACCAGGGCCGCACTGGACATTCTCCCCTGCCCTGACTCCTGTCAGCCTCAACTTTGCTCCTGAAACCCTGCAAGCCACTTCTCTGCTTGAGCTCAGCCGAAGTGGGAGGGGCTGAGAGCAACAGCGAGATGAAGCTGATTGCTTCCTCTTTGCCTCCTCTCCCAAAAGCAGTCTCGGGCGCAGACACTTTTGCAGCAGGAGACTCAAACTGGCCTTCTGAAGAGTACTGTAGCAGCAGCTATTCACAATGTTTTACCCTTATTTTGTCCCAATCCACATGGCTCACTTGGCCACATAGGTCAGGACAAAATAATGATTAAAAAAATGTGGATAACTGCTGCTACAGTACCCTTTGGAAGATTTCAGGTGCTGCATCAGCCGAGAGCCCAGGGAAGGGGTGGCGGTGTGGCTATTGTAGTCCGGGAGTCTTTAGTACCTCGTAGGATCCCTGCTCCGGAGCTTGTCGGGTGTGAGTCCCTGCTGGTGAAGCTGGACCTCAAGGGTCAAGTGGGTCTGCTGCTTACATACCTGCCTCCCAACTGCGTTGCAGCAGCCCTCCCCTCGCTCCTCGAGTCAGTAGCCGAGCTGGCGGTTGAGTTCCCTAGACTTATGGTTCTGGGGGACTTCAACCTGCCTTCGCTCGGTGAACACTCTGATGGAGCGCAGGAGTTCATGGCTTCCATGACAGCCATGGGCTTGACTCAGGTAATTCGAGGCCCAACCTACTCAGCGGGTCACACACTTGACCTCGTATTCCTCTCGGAGCAGTGGAGTTATGATCTTGGTCTGAGGGGTAATGAGATCATACCCCTGTCGTGGTCAGACCACTGCCTACTGAGGCTAGACTTCCGGAGGCCAAACCCCCACCGTAGGGAGGAGGAACCGACCAGGTGGTTCCGCCCCAAGCGACTTATGGACCCTGTTAGGTTCCAGACGGAGCTTGGGGTTATTCCTGATACCCTCGCCCACAGTTCGGTGGAGACCCTCATCGCTGCCTGGCACTCGGCAGCTTCGGGATCTCTAGACCGGATTGCGCCACTACGGCCCCTCCGGGTCAGCGGCCCCCGGAGGCCTCCTTGGTTTACTGAGGAGCTCCGGGAGATAAAGCGCCGGAGGAGACGCCTAGAGCACTCGTGGAGGTCCGATAGGTCCGAGTCAAAACGGGCACTTTTAACAGCATGCACCAAGGAGTATATTCGGACTTTAAGAACAGCAAAAAGAACACATATCGCCTCCTTGGTAGCGTCCGCCGAGTCCCGCCCAGCCGCCCTGTTTAGGATAACCCGCTCCCTCCTAAATAGGAGGGAGACGGGGGACCCCTTACAGGGTAAGGCTGAGGAGTATGTCCAGTTCTTGGCGGACAAAGTTGCCCGGTTTCGATCGGACCTGGACTCCACTCCAGCAGATCCAGCCGAGACACAAGGGGAAGACTTGGCAAACCATCTCTGGGTTGAGTTTCAGGAAGTTGCCTCTGGGGATGTGGACAAGGCTATGCGAGCTGTGAGTGCCTCCACCTGTATACTGGACCCGTGTCCCTCCTGGCTGGTTGCCAACAGCAGTGAGGTGACACGAGGCTGGATCCAGGCGGTTGTTACCGCCTCTCTTCAGGAGGGGCACTTCCCCACCACGCTTAAGACAGCGGTGGTGAGACCCCTCCTGAAGAAACCGTCCTTGGATCCAGCTGTCCTTAATAACTACCGTCCAGTCTCCAACCTCCCCTTTGTGGGGAAGGTTGTTGAGAAGGTGGTGGCCCTCCAGCTTCAGCGTACCTTGGAGGAAGCTAACTATCTAGACCCCTTCCAGTCTGGCTTCAGGCCCGGTTACAGCACAGAAACCGCTTTGGTCGCATTGACCGATGATCTCTGGAGAGCTAGGGATGGAGGCCGCGCTTCCATCCTGGTTCTCCTTGACCTCTCAGCGGCTTTCGATACCATCGACCATGGTATCCTTCTGCGACGACTGCGGGAGATAGGGGTGGGCGGCACTGTTTTGCAGTGGTTCTCCTCCTACCTCTCGGACAGGTCGCAGTCGGTGTTGGTGGGGGGGCAGAGATCGTCCCTGAGGCCCCTAACTTATGGGGTGCCGCAGGGTTCGGTCTTATCCCCCCTACTATTTAACATATACATGAAACCGCTGGGTGAGATCATTCGGAGGCACGGGATAAAATACCACCAATATGCGGACGATACACAGTTATATCTGTCCGCCCCGTGCCAACTCAATGAAGCGGTGGACGTGATGAACCGGGGTCTTGAGGCCGTTAAAGACTGGATGAGAGCGAACAAACTGATACTCAACCCAGACAAGACCGAGTGGCTGTTGTGTTTTCCTCCCAAAAATTTGACCAACGTACCTTCACTCAGGCTGGGGGGACAAAATCTATACCCCTCAGACAGGGCCCGCAACTTGGGAGTCCTCCTGGACCCACAGCTGAGTTTCGACCACCATCTTTCAGCTGTGACCAGGGGGGCATTTGCCCAGGTTCGCCTGGTGTGCCAGTTGCGGCCCTACCTGAATCGAGCCCTTGTGATCTCTAGGCTGGAATACTGCAACGTGCTCTACATGGGGCTGCCCTTGAAGAGCACCCGGAGACTTCAGCTAGTCCAGAATGCGGCCGCGCGAGTGATCGTGGGCGCACCACGGTTTGCCCACATAACACCGATCCTCCGTGAGCTGCGCTGGCTACCTGTTGATCTCCGGGTTCACTTCAAGGTCCTACTCACCACCCATAAAGCGCTCCATGGTAGTGGGTCTGGCTATTTGAGAGACCGCCTTCTGCCAATTACCTCCCTGCGTCCCATCAGATCGCATAGAGCTGGCCTCCTCCGTATTCCATCCGCCAGTCAGTGCCGACTGGCGACTACTCGGAGGAGAGCCTTCTCTGTTGCGGCTCCGACGCTATGGAACAATCTCCCCATGGAGATTCGTACCCTCACCACCGTCCAGGCCTTCCGCATAGCCCTCAAGAGCTGGCTAGCCCGTCAGGCCTGGGGATAAGTTTTACTTTCGCCCCTCCCGAATGTCGAGTGAATGTTGTGTTTTACTGTTTAATTTATTCTCGTTCACACTTCTTTTTGTATTTGTCCTACACTCCCTTTCCCCTTTTACTGTAAGCCGCCCTGAGTCCCCTCAGGGAAAAGGGCGGCCTATAAATGTATAATAAATACCAAATAATAAATACCAAATACTGGTACAAGGCGCGTGGGGTGCATCACTTGGCCTCCTGCTGTTTTTGTGGCTGTAATCGATGCAAAAGCAGTCTCACTTGCTGGAGGCCATGGCCTGAGCAGCACCCGCAAATCAGCTGTTTTTTGAATGGCAGCCGGATCGACTCAACTGATCCGATTAAGGAGCCGAGAAGCACTGAGGTGACCGGGGAAGGGAACGGCTTCCTCCTGTACTTGCCATAGCACCCTCTCACTAGGGCTTATTTTCTGGGGAGGGCGTATATTTACATCCACCTCAAAAACCAGGCAAAAACCAGGTCTGGGCTTATTAGCAGGACATGTCATATTTTTGGGGAAACACGTTAGTACCTATCTTTATTTTGTCTTTCAAAATACAGTATGCACTGATTCATTTGTGTTACATTCTCTGTTCCTCTGGTTGCTGAACTTAAAGCTTCAGTAATTGTCTTTCAAAATACAGTATGCACTGATTCATTTGTGTTACATTCTGTGTTCCTCTGGTTGCTGAACTTAAAGCTTCAGTAATTTGCTTGAAGGATATATGTGTACCAAAGTAGAAAGTAGCAAAATCTCCAAAATCTCTTCATTTTTCTCACGCTACGTCAAAGATTTCAGGTAAAGTGATGTTTCCATTTTACAATTAATAGCCAATTACTGTAGATGTGTTCAGATGAAATGTATGGAAATGATAACTGTTCATTTCAAAGTAAATTACCCTGGATACTGTTAGTTCTCACTTGATGACCATTTGTTCAGAGAGTGTTTGAAAGTATACCAGTATTGAATGAATTATGATCTGTATCCAAAGCTACATCATTGCAGTTCTCCCACAGTCACCTGACTGCAGTCTGGCCACTTGGCAACCCGTTCACACTTTTTGACTGGATGCCAAGTGCCCCACAATTATGTGCTTGTCATTTGCAATCTTCCCTTCTGGCTTCCCCAGAAAGTCAGTGGAGAAGCCAGTAGGGAAGATTGCAAGCTGCTTCCACCTGCCCAGTAGGCACTCTCTGGTATCTGGGGACTTGCTAAAAAATCCACGCAAGGTTTTGCAGTACAGGGCATCAGCTCTTGACTCTGCAGGCTGGCTGCAAATGCCTCATCCTACAAACACTCTGCCAAAATCCTGCTTGAATTTCAGGACAGATCATTTTCAACCAGCCTCTTTGAAAAGGCTGCCTGCTGGAAAGATTCAGAGTTGTGTCTTTCCAGTGAGCAGCTATAGGAGAGCAAAAGTGTTCTCTGCCTGAGGGATTTGGCCATACACTGGGTGGAGCCTTCTAATAGGCAGCTCCTTAAGGGAAAAAGGGCTGCCCATGGAGGACTTTGGTTCAGTGGAGCTGAGTCAGTCCAGCTTTTGCTTCATTTGTTTTATGACCTAGGAAATCGTGTAATGACTGCAACCAGGAGTTCCAGGATGTTGAGCGAAGCAGTCATATGAAATCTCACTTAACAAATGCTTCACTCAACAATCAAAGATTCTGGCGTTAATTGTGGTTATAAGTTGAGAATACTTTACTGCATAAGTTGCAGTATACTTTACTGCAAAGTAACGGAAGCATTATCACACTAATAGTATCTCACCTTCAATGCATACTTTAACATTTTCATTTATATACTCTTGTAGTAAAAAAAATTCCTGCCTGTACTTAACTTAAATCTGATTTCGGGAGAAATTTCTTTTATGTGTAAAAAAGGAAATTAAATAGGGCTGATGTTATATGTGTCCAATAAGAAGTAGGAAATGGACTCAATATTCCTTCACTGTTTGCCAAGCAGAAGTATAAGATATTGATTATGTAAGGAGTGCAGCCAAGTAGATGTTATTGACTTTTTTTCAGATTTTAACTTTTTTTTTTTAGAACACTGGCAATCCTTTATTTTTTAAATCATTCATGATTTTATTATTATAGAAAGTCATCCACTTATATATTTGTTTTATCTGGACTATGGGTAACATTAAGGGACTGTTTTCATATGTGTGTGAGCCATGAAAAAAAGTCAGTTAGTGTGGATAGAATCCATATTGTAAGCCATGATGTTCACTAAAAAGATTTATGTCTTGAATTGATATTGCAGTCACAGAGAGCTATGAAATGCTAAATGGTAATCAAGTGATAAGTCTGAATCATCTTGGGGGAGCACAAAATTTTGTTTTTTATTCAGTCATTATAAAAATAATTTTGATCTATATCTTCTGGAGTTACATAAATTGTACAACAGAATATTGAGCGTGAGCAGTCTGGAGAATTGCAACAAGCAAATATGTGCATATGGTACAAATGTTTAATAAAGTTCACTACTTTTGTGAAGATGAAGATAAGAACTGGATTTCCATATAGAAAACATAAACATGGTTTATTTTCTGTGACATATTTAAAGCCAAGTAGATGGTACTGATGAAAGTGGAATCATTTGTTCTTTTTGAACTTGGTTGTTTGCCAACTTTTCATTATCCAACTGATTAATATCTTCCGGGATAATAAATATTGAATTTGTTCCCTGTTTAATGTACAGTAGCTTGCCCTATTGGTGAGGAATGTGGTTTTTTTCCCCTTGGTAGTTCCTTGATTAGCCTGTTTTCTGCTTTATTGCTTGACTGGTGTTTATCTGGGTTTTCACTGCTAGACGATTTTTTCCGGTTTTTGGTTTCCTTCCTGGCTTTTTATTACCTCTTTTGAATGGTGTAAATAGATTTGTTTCTATATATCTGTTTGCTTATTTCTATGTGCATAGACTAACCAAATCCAAAAACACTAGATAATTCCTGGAAGCTTGGCATCTAGACCACTGGTGAAATACATTTTTTTTTACTACTGGTTCTGTGGCCGTGGCTTGGTGGGCATGGCAGGGGAAGAATACTGCAAAATCTCCATTCCCTCCCCACTCCTGGAGGAAGGATATTGCAAAAGCTCTATTCCCTCCCTACTCTGGAGCCAGCCAGAGGTGGTATTTGCTGGTTTTCTGAACTACTCAAAATTTCCGCTACTGTTTCTCCAGAACCTGCTGCATTTCATCCCTGAACTAGGCTAGTAAGGCACCAGTAAACACATTGTGTTAAATAGTAGATAATTTAACTGGTATGTTGGAGAATTGAAAAATTTAATATATTCTGATTCTTTCTTTAGCCAACTTCTCTTTCCCCTTCCCCATCCCAGAGGCATTTATGGGAGATGAGAAAAGTGGGAGAAAAGTGTAGATGTCAGCCACAACTATTCAATGAAGATCTTTTCAGTTGTATTACTTACATTGCATTAAAAAGGAGTGAGGTTTGAATATGACTTTGAAATTAAATATTAGAATAGTTCCCATGTTTTGATTCTTTACCAAAAATATGATAAAATAGGATGAATTTGAAGATTGTACCTAAAGGGAACTAGAAGAAATTAATGATTACAATTAAAGGAGAAAAATATTTAAAATCAACTTAATACTGAATGGAGCAAGATACCTTCAATTTGGATGATAGAAGAATCATTGAGAATGATGGATTCAGAAGTTTATTTTAAAAATGTCTGTTATTATAGATAGATGATATGTAAGTATCATCTATCTATAATACAAAGGAAACAAAGGCAAGACAAGAATGAATTTGATTTGAAAGTAGATTTTAAAATGACAGCCTACAATAATGATATGGAAAAAGTTAATATACTGGCTATAAAAATAAAACTGTTTGATGTTGTAATAATTAAAGGAGATATATAAATAAAAAGCCAAAAAAGTAATTGGATTTAGAAAAGAGACTTGTTAAAGTATTTAAGGATTTACCGAAACCGAACAAAGAAAACAAATCAAAATAAATCTATTTCTAGGAAATTATTTGAAAGATGGTTTATATGATCAAGGTTAAAATAGATATGCAGTTGCAGTATCTCTGCTAACCATTAATAAGACTTAGTTCACTAGAAATGAATGACAGATTTTGTTTATAATTAAGAGTTTGAGATATGGGAAAATAGAGTATATATTGCATTTAAAAACTTATTAAAATTATTTATACTTGTGATGAAAGAAGAAATTTTGTTATATATTTTTCATTTTTCATTTCTTTTTTCTCTGCAATTTTTATTTTTTACCCTTTTACTTTTTATTTTATTAGCTTTTATCTTTCCAATTGCAGTCCTTAATAAAATTATTTTAAAAAAGAACTACCATGTAGGTGGTACAAAGCTTCTGAAACAGTTGTGACTGGCTTCAAAGCAAGGGAGCAAGTAAAGTACTGTAGCTCTGAAATATTTAGTAGTTTTTGGTTCTTCAGTGTTCAAATATATTTTCTTAGGTGCAGGAATGGAACAGGAGGCTGCACAAGAAGTGCTGCGTATGAACCAGAGATGCGGTCTGAGTTTGGAAAGGGGTACTGGTAGGTGACATAGATCAGGGAAAGCATGTGAATGGGTGTCACTGGTCAGGGGAGCATATGGGAGATGGCATAGGCCAGGAAAGAGGTTCCTTCTCCCCTTCCCTTCTGCCCTTTCCTTTCTCAGCAAACAGATAAGTGACTGCTGTTGGGGGGGTGGGGATTGCAAGACTAGCTGGGAAACTGTCATAGAATATTGAAATTGAAGATCATGTGACCCCAGCAAGAATGCAGCAGCAGCCAATAGCCCTGAAACAGCTGCAACCTTCCCAAATTTCATTCCTTTGGCAGTCATGGGAACCAGATTTTGGACACATTCTGTAAGTTAGCCCATTTGAACTACCTTGGTTCAAAAATTGTTGCCCTATGATGCTATGTGGCCCAGTTAAAGATCATGACAATGAAAGTTTAAATAAATATACAGATGGTAAATGATGACCAGGTTGACTGTATTGAGGTCCATTTTTAGATGATATACATTCCAAAATCAAGGGGGAAAAGAACAATCACCCCAATGTAATGCCAGTGTGTTATTGTGTACATAAATTGAATTATTCAGGGTGAATGACTTCTTTGTCCAGTGGCTACCTTGTTACATGTTCCATTAATGTACTTTATTCCTCATTGTAGCCGAGCTTTTTTTAACCTTGATGTAGAATTGAAAGCTCAGTTTTTAAAGGAAAAAAATGGTCAGGCTATCAAAAAATTACAAATTACACACTTTCTTTTGAGTAACATGTTACCTACCCATATACACACTAGAGAAAGTATCATGGGTTGGAATATTTAATTACCATGATTCAAAAGCAACGGTGGGATCTGAAATTTTCTTTGAATTTACAAAATTCATAATTTTAGGAGATGGAGAAAGAAGTAGAGAAAAATTGAGTTAAATACGTTTATTCCCCTTTAAATCAAAATCCAGTAGCAGCAATCATAAAATTATATCTTTGGAAATTTCTTTGCAGTTGCTTGGAGGTTGAACTGGCCCATGTCTCCTTCTATTCTTTAAGTTGGTGACTATATAGTTAATTGATGATGTTCAATAATCCTTTATATGCCAGGAAACATTTTAAATATTATATTTTATTTAATAATGAAAATAATGAAGTTTCAACATGACATTTTAAGAGCTCATGACATTTTAAGAGCTCATGAATATGAACAAATTCTAGGATATGTTAACTTTGGTGATAAATCATTATTTAATGTGATGGAAATCTATAGGCAATATTGTAATTTCCTGTTTTAAATTGTCAAGTTTACAATTGTCAAGTGATTAATATTTCTTTAGCATGTGTGAAAATTCTACTTTGAAAACATACTGGTAACATTTTATCAATCTGCGAAGAGTCAGTTAATAATAAAATTGAATCTTCCATTATTTTGCAAAAATACAGTATAACTAATTTTAAAAAGGTCTTCATATTATCAATAATTCCTTTGAGATGTCATTTGTTAAAAGGCAAAGTTATGGCAGTGATTAGAAAACTGCACAGTTCCTTAGAGCTTGGCCATAAGAGATTACATTTTCATCTCATAAAGTATATAACTAATTTCGGTTGAACAAATGCAGTTTTTGTTTATTTTGTAATAGAGGAGACTGCTGCAGAGAGGAACTACCTGTTAAATGCCATGTCCTGTAATTGCCCCACATTCTTCATTCTCCAAGAGAGTCTGTATTGGTGTGGGGATTTCCTTTGGCTACAATTGGACACACCACAGCTTCGATGAAAGCTTTACACATCCCTTTATTACATTTCACACTTTCTCTAATACAAAGCTGCTGTCTTGGCTGAACAGGGCCAGTTTCACTCTCCCAGTTCTAATTATCTGGCCTAGCCATGATCAGGTGCTTAGGCTTTGACAAACTTAGTCGGTTTCTTTCTCTTTAGGTTCTAATGGGATAAGTGCATATAATCCTTTTCTCTTTCCAGAGTTTCTTACACATATTGGGGGTTATGTATAGCCTCAGCTTGGTTGTTCTTTCTATACAACAAGACACAAGGCAAAGGTGCTGCTTACCTTCAAGCAATTCTCCAAGTGTTGTTCCTTTTTGTCTTTGCTCACATACAGTACAACCCCTCTAGATTACATCAGGACATTAGTACGGTGAGAGGGCAAACCTGGATGATTATGGACATTGAAATATCCTTCAAAAGGTTAGGGTGTGGCTAAACAAGCCAGCTTGGAAGCCATCATGCCTGTCAAAGAAATTCCAATCAGCTGGTTAGCCAAGTGTGGCTAGCCAGCTGATTGGAATTTGGAATTCTTGGAATTTGTTTTTACCTCCTGCCCCACAGATGCCCCTGAGATCTCCTTGGTACTGCCTGCTGTTGTTACCATCCATCTTCTTCGTAACAATTCCAAGAAAATGACTTTTCTATGAGGGCTAGACACATTTACAAAATTGCAAAATGTCGAAGAACTAGATTGGGAATATGTTTTCATGGAAGCCTACATCTGAAGTGAAGTTAATTTTGGGTGATCTTGGTTTACTACAGAAACCTGCAATGTATGGTAAATGTGGTTTACACTATGTTTGGCTTCATAGTCCATGTATAGTGGGGACAGCCTTTAGTTACTGGACAAATATCACATAATGGCTACCAATAGCTTTTATACACGTGTGTCCATTATTCCTTGAAAGGTAGCTCCAGAAAGAATCACTTAATTTGGAAGATGGGCTGTTTTGCCAGGCAGAAATGGTGTTTACATTGCTTGATTTTGGATATAAAATAATACGTCTATAAAAATTTCATCTGTTGTGAGAACTGAAGAAAAAATCTTGGTTCACTTATTTTGTATTGGCAGGTTAACATTGTGGACATAGATTAACATCCTTTGCTTTCATAACCTCTCCAGATCACAATTTGTTTCCTAAATCATAACCAGAATGTTGGTTAAGACAAATAGTAGAGACATGAACCACATGAAAGGGGGGGGGGAAGCCCTATGCGGATGTTTTTGCCATCTGACTGTTGCTGTGGCTTGTCTCTTCTGACCCTCTTGCTCCTCACACTTTTCCAGTATGCACAGTGTTTTTCTGAATCCTAAAATAGATGGCAATTTGGCAATAAATTTTAATAGTTTGAATTATATACATGCACTCTGACTTTATTTAAACAAGATTTTAAGACTTAGCTGTTCCTCTAGGCCAGTGATGGGCAACCTTTTTGGCGTGGTGTGTCAAAAATCGGCAAAAAACCGAGCATAACTCGCGTTGTGTGTCACTTCGACAAAAACATAATTTTGCGCAATTTATAGTTTAAACTACAAAAATATATAATTGCAATATAATTGTATTTAATAAACCAAAAACAAATTATTTAACATAGCTGCTTAGTAACTTCTTTGTTCATCAGTCGATTTCGTATGTTGCCCTTGATATTAGTATCAGTATCACTTACCAACGGTCCTGCTTAGCAACCAAAATGTTGGCTCAGAAACTCTGGCATTGAAGCGTGCAAGTCTTAAAGCTGTCAAGTTACAAGACCCTTGCACCCCTAACCCTTTAGGAAAAAAACCCCAGGGGTCTTCAAACCTGACAGCTTTAAGCCTTGTGGACTTCAACTCTTCAACTAAAAGAGAGACTGATAAATATTAAAAAAAATAAAACCAAAAGCAGCTACTGCAGTGGCTTAGAATTTTACTCAATTACTGTTGAGCCCATGGAAAGTTCTGCAGCCCCAGGAGCAAAGGAAGGGGGACGGAGAGAGAGAGATTGGCTGTTTGGGGTGCTTGAAACCACCTGGCCCTCCCCAAAGGAAACCCTCATTTGCAGGATGAGCCTCGACTGGCTCTGCCCAGCGGGGTTACCCCAAGCGCCATTGGGCAGCGACGGATGCTTATCCTTTTTCCTTCGGCTGCTTCAGCTGGGACTTCAGACACCCCAAGGGAGGGACTTTATCGGGCCTCCCCCTCCCCACCCTTTGAATGAAGGTGTGATATGGCTCCTCCATCCCTGCTCTTTAACCCAGCCAGAATTACAGGAGGGCTGCCCCCGTTCTGCTTTCCGGGGTGGATCTTAGCCGAGGGACACCAAGACCCCAGAATGGGTGGGGGTGGGGGAAGAGCTTCTTGACGGAGGCCACGATCGACTTTTGGAAGTTGTGTTTTCGTAAAATAAGATTAACCTTTGGATGTGTTTGTTCCGCTCGGCCAGCGGCGTTTTCTCCCACTTAATCCCGGCGGATCCTGATATCTGAGCTGGAAAACTGCAACCCCCCGGAAATGATGATGCCCCGCTGAGTAGCTGGGACTTGCAGAAAAAGGCTGCAGAGAGAGAAGCGTTCGATCCGTAATCCGTCTGTGGGGGGCGCTGGGGACAGGCCGGGCCCCTTCTTCCCACCTCTATCCCCCCCCACTCTTGAGGGACAAGCCCTTTCCCCTGTCCCAATGGTGGAATTTGAGGCTACCTCTGCTTTCCCTCTCCCTCCCTCAGTTGTGCGGCAGCGGCAGCGGCAGCTCTCAGCCTGGGCGGCAGCATCACACAGGCTGTGGAAGGAGGGGGAGGAGGAGGGAACCAAAGAGAGGCTTTTGCCGAGTCTGCGCCCCACAGCCAGGACCGTCCTGGCGCCTCAAGCCACGTTTCTTCCTGCAAAGCCCTTCTGGCGTCAAGCGGAACTCTCGGGTTGCCCGAAGGGCTTTGCAGGAAGAAACGCGGCTTGAGGCGCAAGGACGATCCTGGCTGTGGGGCGCAGACCCGGTAAAAGCCTCTCTTTGGTTGGTTCCCTCCTCCTCCTCCTCCTCCTCCTCCTCCTTCCACAGCCTGCGTGACGCTGCCGCCCAGGCTGAGAGCTGCCGCTGAAACAAGTTTGGGGAGCATGTGCGTGTCACCCGAAATGGCTACGCGTGTCAGCACTGACACGCGTGTCATAGGTTCGCCATCACTGCTCTAGGCCTTGAGTTAGACACTGTGTGGTATATTGATTGTTAGTTGATGTTATTTCAGAAATTGTTTGCCTCTTATCTCCTTCCTAGCTTTGAAAGAAGGCAATTGGCTCAAAAATCTCTCTAGTGACTTCTAGTTGGCTCAAATCAGAACTAGAACACAGCTTTCCCCAATTTTAGTTCTGTATCTTAACTAACACAACAAGCACAATTTATTTTCTGACTATCAGTTATAGGTTTGAACTGCATATATTGAACACTGTTGTATTTGAAGTGATGATTTGATTTGATGCTGCCCAATTCTAAATGATTCTAGGTGGGTCAAAATACACCAAACAATATAAGACCAAGATGGCAAGCTACTTTTTCTGAAGTAGCTTGGAATAACTGGCTTTTCTCATTGTAGTATCTGAGTTGAAAAGTTTGTGAATGCATTTCTTGAATAATTCTTAAGTTCTGAACTGGATACTAATTGTTTATTTGAGTGATTAGATCAATGTGTTCTAAAATATATCATTTAACAATATTGCAGTCACCTGGTGGCATGAGATACCACTTAAGTATTACTTCCCCGCCACCAGTTATGTATGCTGCAATTTCATCCTGACAATTTCTTCTTGGCATGGAAATATGTAAGAGAATATATAGCTCCTACTCTTCCTTTCCTTCCTATTCTTTACAAGCTATGGATTTATAATCATTGCAGATCAGAATTGCAATCATGTAAATATTGGATGGTTTTTTAAATACTGGAATGTAGTATACAGATAATCCTCAATTCACAACCATAATTGAGCCCAGAATTATGGTTGTAAGATGTGGCAGTTGTTAATAGGGTCTCATAATAGTGCCCAATTTTACAACCTTTCTGCAGCAGTATTAAATAGAGTTGTAACGAGAACACTGCAGTAGTTAAGCAATTCCTTTGTTTGCAATAGGTGGTTTTTGCAAGAAACCAAAGGTAAATGCCAGTTTCCAGCAAAAACGGTCACATGATTGTGTGAGGCTACAAATGCAACTTGGTTGTTGAGTGCTCAAAATGCAATCATATGACCATGGAGTGGGAGGCCATGAGAACCTCAAATCCAGTTCATAAGTAGCTCTGGGTAGGATCATCATAAGTTTGAGTGGTTGCTAAACAACTAGTCATACGTCAATATTACTTGTATAGGAATAAGAACCATTGTTTCATGAATAAGTAATGTCTATTTCTGTTTTGTACAATCTAAGGGTAACAAGACAAATAGTTGTAAAGTATCCAACACCCCAAATGGAGGAGGATTTGTCTGTCTGCTTATTTTAAAGAAAGGATGCTTCGGTTATGTAACTGAGATAGTGACAGTGGCCTATTACTGCTGTTCCAATTACCCACTACTCTGGATTGTAATTTTCATTTGTCTCCTCTTCTACAGGTGAGGGTACCATTGTCAACAATAGATTTCTAGAGGTTCTTTTAAAGGACTGCTTCAACTTCAGTTCAAAGAATGAGAATGCCTTGTTTCTCTGTTCAGCTTGGAGGTAAATAGTGGGTGAACTATTATTTGATTTATGTTCTGGCCACAATTATTTCAGAAACAGTCCTCAGATTGATGTTTAATCTATTTTTTTGTTACCTGGAACTGTTTTACTCTATAACTCCTGAGGAAATGGACCATATACTAAATTCTATTAACCTGATCACTGTTGATTAGATCGATCACACTGGTCCATGTAGAGTCAATGTGTGAAAAAGTAGTGCCATCTGTCATGATGTTGGAGGTGGTATAGCCCTTTCTAAAGAAGCCATCACTTGGAGCCTGTCGCCGAGGAGGGCTCAACCGAGCTCTCTCAGAGATCTGGTCTGTATATCTAAATAAGATCATAGATATTACCCCTTTTTGGCTATAAAGGGGCAGGGAGTAGCTCTGTGGTTAGGGTCTATTCGTAATTCACAGCCTTTCTCTTTTTTTTTTGGCTGTGGACAGAGATTAGATCCAGCGTGAGCGGAGCTTTTATCTCCAGCCAGTTCTTCTCAGCTGCCTTTTTTTGCAGCCCTAGACAGGCGATCCCCCCCCCCAGGACAAAGCAAAGTTGTTTGAAGCTAGGATTAATACGGGCGGGTCCCACTCCTGTGAGATTTATGCTTTTATTACTATCTTAAATACCAGCACCATTTGTCTTAGAGGCTTCTTTGTTTAAACGGACTTCAAAATGGCGATTTCTCTCCGTTGGTGACTGATAGGGGATGTACGTAGCCGGTTTTACCTTCCTGCAGACCGCTCCTTAACAAAATAACTTTTTTTGGTTTTTTTGGAAACAGAGGGGAGCGAAAGCGCTGTTTATTTGTTTATTTATAATGGCACCCAGGTCAAAATCGAAGCGTCTCTCTACAAATGTGCCTAAAGAATCTGTGAATGAGCTTAAAGAATTTACACTGGAATTGCAGCCCTTGTCTCCTACGCCCTCTACTGGAGAATTCTTAACACAGGAATTTTTTTTTCAAATGTTTAATGATTTTAAACAAGAAATTAAGGAATTTGTATTGGAGCTATATGGTGATTTAAAGTCTAAAATTGACCAAATGAAGGAGAATACGTTTGCAGCCGTGTCTGCCCTGTCAGATTATACCGCTGAAATAGAGAATAAATTGGAAAGTTTGGAGGAGGCTAATTCTAATTTGACTACTAATATTCAAATATTACAACAAAAAATTAGAGACACCCAAGAACAACTCGTTATGATAAACTTTAATAAGAAGGCATTCGCAATAAGAGTCAGAGGATTCCGCGAAAAGTAGCGAGAGAATCTGAAACAGACCTTTGTTGAAGCCCTCAGCCATGTGGTGGGAAGCCCGGGACTTAACTTTGATTGGCAGATTCGGAAAATCTATCGCCAGAATTCGTTGGTAGCGGAACAGCGACAGCTCCCGAGGGACATAATCATATATTTCTCCACAAAAGAATCCAGAAACGCGATCATGCAAAAATTTTACAATAATAGATTGAGAGTTGATGGCCAGGACTTGACTGTCTTCAAAGAAATACCTTTCCAGATGTTAAAGGCAAGAAGGGACTATACCTTTTTAACTAAAGAGCTTAGAAATCATCAGATTCAATATAAATGGGAGGCCCCAGCCGGCATTACGGTCACATTTGAGAATCAAAGACTTCGTCTCAATTCTGTTTCGGAGGCTCGAGATTTCTATTACAAGACTTTGAAGGCGGGACTTCCTGATTCACTTGGAAAAGAGGAGAGACAAGCCGAAGGAGAAGGCAAGCAACAGACCACATGGCTGCAAGATGGAGGGGGTAGCTCCCCCTCCCTCGGAGAAGCAGAAAAGCGGAGTTTGAGGATTTAGACATTCTAAAATATTCACTAAAGTTGTGGATTGAATGGGGGTTTGCGACCTCTCTCCGGCAGAAAAAGCGGAATGTATTGGTGGGGTGATACTGAATGTATATATGTAAAATGCATGCAGAATGATTTACGTTGTTTAAATTTTGTTAGAAGGGAAAGTTTGAAGAGATTATTTTAAAATAGAAGGTAAACTGATTCTTGTTGAAACTATTATTTGAATATGTGGAATGATCTATGCTATTTAATTTTTATTAGAAGGGAAAGCTTGGTGAAATTATTTTGAGCTAGATTTTAAACTAATGTTTGTATAAATTTGATAGTGGCAAATATTAGAGAAGCAAGGGATGAGGGTAAAATGCATGCGGAATGATTTACGTATATTGGTGGGGTGATACTGAATGTATATATGTAAAATGAATGCAGAATGATTTATGTTGTTTAAATTCTGTTAGAAGGGAAAGCTGGATGACATAATTTTAAAACGGAAGGTAAACTGATTCTTGTTGAAAGTATTATTTGAATATGTGGAATGATCTATGCTATTTAATTTTTATTAGAAGGGAAAGCTTGGTGAAATTATTTTGAGCTAAATTTTAAACTAATGTCTGCATAAATTTGATAGTGGTAAATATCAGAGAAGCAAGGGATGAGGGCAAAATGCATGCGGAATGATTTACGTTGTTTAAATCCTATTAGAAGGGAAAGCTGGTCGGGATCATTTCAAGATAGAATGCAAACTGATTTTTGTGTAAAGTAATACTTGATCCACGCTGCTTAAACTTTACTAAGAAGGGAAAGTTTGGTCAGATTATTTTGAATTATTGTTTGAAATTAAGGTTAAGAAAGGGAAAGTTTGATTATTCTTCTATAAAGTAATATTTGAATATGTGGAATGATCCACGCTGCTTAAATTTTACTAGAAGGGATTATTTTTGAGTTAGATTGTATATTGATGTCTATACAAATTTGGATAAATGTTTATCTGAATACAAGGTTAAGGAAGAGGAATGGGAGAGTCTACAGGAGGTCGGGGTAAATAACAAAGAAGCAAGAGACGAGAATAAAATATAGATAGAATTACTT
The DNA here is from genome assembly GCF_009769535.1 of Thamnophis elegans. Taxonomy (NCBI): domain Eukaryota; kingdom Metazoa; phylum Chordata; class Lepidosauria; order Squamata; family Natricidae; genus Thamnophis; species Thamnophis elegans. Next base: position 24,040,513 of record NC_045544.1, read on the forward strand.
ACACTATTTAAGCATATATAAAGATGGGGGGGCTGAGCTTAACACAAAGAGTTTCTTTTTTTTTTTTCCTTTTTTGGTTTTTTTTTTTTCCTTTAATATATTGCTTTTATTTTTAATCCATACGAACATAAGATACTTTAGATAGAAGGCAGTGCCAGGTGTGGGCCCTGGGAAGTCGGGAGGAGTAGGGATGGGGATTTATGGGGGGTGGGTGGGTGGGTGTTAACATAGTCTCAATAAGAACAAGAATGCACTTATATACGGTTGTTCTTTTTTTCCCCCTTTTTTTTCTCTTTTCTTTCTTTAAATTTTTTTTCCTTGGTTTATTTTACTTTTTATTAGATTATAATAAACAACACTTGAATAAAGGAATACACCAAGGAGGGAGGTAGAGGGAAAGAGGAGGGAGGAGTAAGGAAGGAGTAAGGGGAATGTAAGGAGGGCGTGTTGGGAGTAAGGGGAGAAGGAAGGTTTGAGGGGAAAGGGAAGTAGGAGGGGAGCGTTAGAGGGAGGAAAGGAAAGTTGGAGGGGGTAGATGGGGTGTATGGAGGATGGAAGTGTCAGGTGGGGTTGTGAATGATGAGTTGTGTTTTCTTTTTTATTTTTTTATTTTTTTTTTATTTTTTTTTATTTTTTTTTCTTATAGCAAATACCCTGTATATAAGTGATTGTAAAATGGAATGTGAAAATGAATAAAATATATTTAAAAAAAAAAATAAAGAAGCCATCACTAGATGCAACAGTTCTTCATTTTCTCTAATTTTCATCCAATTTCTGGCCTTCCTTTCTCAGGAAGGTCTTCAGAAAAGAGCCTTGGATTAAGGATATTATACCCCAAATAGGGACTACCGGATCAAAGTATGGGAATTTATATATATTTTTTCAGTCAGATTTCAGGATAGGACATAATATGGAAAAAGAATTTACTGCCATTTTAATCTCTTGTGGAACTGGGATAGAAGTAATTCAACCATCCTAGCTCTTCTTGATCTCTCATCAGCTTTCAGTATGATTAATCTTGATACCCTTCTGGGATAACTACATGATTTTGGAATGGGATGTATGGTGTTACACTATTTTTCCTTTCTCTTGGGTTGGTTTTTGCTAGGGTGTTTGTGAGGTTAGTTTAAGCTTCCAGATTCTTTCTTGTATGATGTCTCAGAGCATGACAATGTCACGTGTTCTATTTAATGTGTGTGAGCCCACTGAGTGAAATCATCCATTGACACAGGGTCCAATATCATCGGTTCGCTGGTGGTAATAAATTTTCATCTCCTTTACTGGGCCAGTCTTATCAAGGTCATGTTCCAGAGCTTGAGGCTGTGAAGATTTGGAGAGGAAAGAATATGCTTACATTTCACCCTGAGAAGGCAAAAGTGGATGTGCTTTTTCAAGGATCCATAATGTGTCATATTTAGGTTTGCATAAGTTTGCATTATTCTATATGGAACACATTCAAGTTTAGAGGTTTTCCTGAATTCTCAGTTCCTGTTGAAGAAGAGGTGGCACCTCTGGCTAGGGAGTCTTCACCATCTGATGCATTAATTCTGACTTCCTGGATGGGCAGTCTTTTCTCATAGTTGCTCATGACTTTGTCACCTCATGTTTTAGTCTATTGCAATAGTCCAAACATGAGTTGATTAGTCCAAATAGACTAAGTCCAATCGAGGTGACTAAGGCTAGTTTGTCCAGTTACTTGGAAAGAGTTTTGATGGCTGTGTTCCTGTTATAACCTCTTTTTCATTTTTGTTGTTCTTTGACAGCTTTTTGTGTATTTCTAGCAACCTAAAGTTATGAGAACAAGAATCGATCAATCAATGTAACCCTGCAACTCCTAAGAAGTAGACAAGATCCTTGGCTCTTTAAGCAGACCCCTTGTTTCTTAGAACCATGTTCTTCCTTGTTGGTCAAAGCTCCCAAGGAGGTTACACATTATCATTAATGTGTATTAATGATAAGTCCATGCAGTGATGAATTTTCATCTACCTTGAAAAAGACAATGATGCTCCCCCTTCTGAGAAAACTAACATGGACCCAACAATTCTGGACAATTTTCATCCAGAATCCAACATTACATTTTTAATGATAGCTTTTACTTCAAGCTAGGTGATTTTGGACCAATCATTGTTTCTCACCCAACATATCTCAAGGGTTGTTGTTATGAGGAAAATAGGAAGCAATGTTAAATATGTTTGCCTCCCTGAGTTACTTTAAAAAAAATAAGAAAGGAGGATGAAAATGGATACCAACTTGTTTCTTCTATATCTATGTCATGCTTTAATAGCAATTTATATATGCTTCCTAATAAATTGTCTCAGTTCTGTATAATTGTTTCATACTTATTGTTTATCTTAAAAATAATTATGCACTTAATTATATTTTTCTTAGGATAATTGTCTCCAGAATATAAAAGTATTTATTTGATGATGAACTTAAGGGGTAGATAACTTATTATTGTTTTCCTGAAATTCAAAATTCTTAGCAAGCCCTTCTGATATTATGTCCTTTTATGTTTTTAACATTTTTGTGCTCTTATACCATAAATATCTATAAAACTCAACCAGCATCCTCTAGTATTAACATTCTAGTATAGTATTTTCAGTATCTGAGACAGTAATATAATTTAAAATTTGGAAAAAACAAGCCCAATTATGGCACTTGAATCATGAAAACGCTTCTACTTTACTCTGGGGTATTCTTTGTTTTCTATTTTTTTTCTTTTCCAAATAAACATTTTCACTGTTCTTTGCCAATCTTGCAGGGGTTTTTAATGGGATTAGGATTGGTGCCATAAGAATGGATTATACAAATTATAATAATAACAACAGAATAGCAGAGTTGGAAGGGGTCTTGGAGGTCTTATACTCCAAACCCTGCTCAAGCAGGAAACCCTATACCATGTCAGATAAATAGTTGTCAATCTCTTCTTAAACACCTCTAGTGTTGGAGCAGCTACAACTTCTGGAAACCAGAAGATTATTTGTTCTAACTGTCAGGAACATTCTCCTTAGTTCTAGGTTGGTTTTCTCCTTCATTAGTTTCCATCCATTTCTTCTTGTCCTGCCTACTAATACAAATGCAGTGGAGTTTATTTTATAAATATCTGAAGTAATTAACAAGTGTAATTTTGAAGTGAATTCTTTATGTAGAAATATACTGGCCTGCAACTTTATCTGTTGCTCTTAGTGTAGGAGAAGGACTGGCAGAGCCAAGGGGAAGAGTTAAAAGAGGAATTGGTTTAGAATCCTAAGTAGCCACAAACTAATAAGTCCTACACCCCCTTGAATGCCTTGACTCTTATCTAGTTCGAACCTGGTGCTAACTATTAGTCTGACAAGATTCCTGTGATACACTTTAACAATAAATTAATAATTGGGAATATATGTGTGTAGACCGTTCCCGCTACATAATATGCAAAATAACTCATCTTAATATAGTCTGTGATGCAGAAACTAGTAGTAGCACATTAATTTTGTTTTCAGTGTGTGATCTTGCATGAGAAAACAATAATGCCTAGCAGGCTTTACTAGGATATGATATGAATTGAGAATGTATTATAAAACATAAAAGCTTTCTAAGCCAAGCTGGAATTCCATGGTAGATTGACCTGAAAACATTTTTCTGAAGCATGTCCTGTTTTAGAAAACAGCACAACATAGAAAATAAATTCAGTAATATTGTATCAGTTGCTGGGTTTCTAAAATTTTATGTAAATTGTGTCATTCTCAGTAATCTAAAGCTATTAATAATAGCAAAAGTTATTTTAGCATAGAAATGTGTGTGTAATTACTGGAATAGAATTTCTAACTGGCCTGGCCAGCATAGCCAATGCTGAAGAGTATCAGGTGCAAGATTACACCATGTGATTTTAAAGTGTGTAATTTATAGTACTTTTCTCAAGAAGCAGTTTAGCTAATTCAGTATTGCTTGGTCACAAAGCATTTTCACAATCGTTTATTAGCTATGGAGCTGATTCCAAACTGAATTCATTTTCCCATTTTGAAATATAGGCATAAGTATTATATATGGGGGGAAAATCACTCTATCCCTGACCAACCTGCCAAAATATACTATTGTTGGTGCTGCTATATCAACTTCACTGTATCTCTGTCTGCACAAATGCATTTAAAACAGAGAACTGAAGAACAACAATACATTTTATATATTGTCAATAATCACATCCAGATAAGCAGGGTTTTGCACCAGACAATCAAATAGTAAACAATACCTTAATCAAAGAACAACCAACTCAGACAAAGCAACTGAAGACAAACAATCAAAGAATAAACAGCAGCCTAATCAAGGAACTAGCAAGGAAGAAACAACACCCTCACCAACATTGGCAGAGCAAGTGAATGTCTATAGGGAACAAACCCCAGTCCCTTCTAGCACTGAAAATACTATCTAGTTTGATAACAAAATGTTTTGGAAGCAACCAGTTCAGAGAGCACCAAGGACAACTGAATGTAATTAACCCGATGGGACACTGATTTGGACAAGTAATTTTTGAGCTGCTACCAAATTTGGCATCAGTTTAGTCCAGAAATATTGGCATGTCTTAAAACATTTTCAACTTTTAAGAGGTCACCCTGTATGCATCCCCTGAACATTCATCAAGATACCGTATTTATCGGCGTATAACACGCAGTTTTAAAACTAAAATTGCAAGCTTAAACCCTGCCTGCGTGTTATACGCCGATACTCCGGGTGGCAGAAGCCCGGGACCCAGTCAAATTCGCTGCGCAAGGTGAAACGGCCGGCAGCAGCCCTGCTCTCCTGCTGCGGCTTCTGTTTCAATAGGGAAGAAAACTTCCTTTCGCTTCCCGGGCTTCTGCCGCCCGGCAGAAGCCCCGGGACCCAGTCAAATTCGGGAAGCGAAAGGAAGTTTTCTTCCCTACTGAAACAGAAGCCGCAGCAGCAGCCTCGCTCTCCTGCGGCCAGCGTCCGTTTCAGTCGCTTCCCTTGTCCGTCTTGATTGCTGGAAGCAGTAACAAACGGCGCGTCCGCTCCGCATCGCCCTGACAACCACCCCAGCCTCCGGCTACCGGGCCTCGCTGGAGTCAATTGCAAAGCTGCGTTCAGCGCTTTGAGGACCTGAGGCATCTTGGGAAATGTAGTTCCCTATCAGAAAGAATGGAGTAGCTGCGAATTTGTAACAACATAATATAACTTGGTGCTTCGCAGGTTACGAAAATCTCGTTTGATTTGCACACTGTTTTTTAAAAGTTAGATAAAGAAATTATGCTGTGAAAGCGACTAGATAGCCCCCCTCCCCTTCCTGTGTGTGAGAAAGGGAAGGAGAGGAAGGAAGGAGGGAGGGGGGAGGAAAAGAAGAAGGGAGGGGGGGAGAAGATGGAAGGAGAAAAGATGGATGGAAGGAGAAAGAATGGAAGGAGAAGGAGGAAGATGGAAGAAGAAAGGAAGAAAAAGAAGAAGGGAGGGAGAAGGAAGGAGGTAGGAAGAAAAGGGGAAGAGAGGGAAAGAGCAGAAAGACAAAGAGGATGAAGTTGATAGGCAAGAGGAAGGGGGAAGGAAGGGAAAAAAGAGGGAGAGAGTGAAGATGAGGAAGAGGTTTTTGGTTTTCCAAAAAGCAGTGATTCTGATTAAGTTTTTTTGCTCAAAGAGGTGTTTTTTCATTTCATATTTGCCTTTTAAGAGGAGTTAATGTTATAATTCATGTTCTAATGTTATAAATTTTAATCCAACATTAAGTTCCGAGCTTCCAAGTCATTTATTTTTAATGAAAAAAATTTTTACTCAAATTTTTGTGTTAAAATGGGGGGTGCGTGTTATACGCCGGTGCGTGTTATACGCCGATAAATACGGTAACTTCTGTTTGGCATTATCTGAATTCTTCCATAGAGATGCTATCTGGTCAGAAGTTACTGAAATACCTACACACCATTGCCAGTGATGAAAGATAAACTCTCCTGTCATTGCAGAGTATGACTTTGCCACACTATTTGGATTCATCTTAATTGACCTAGAAATCTCAATTTACTTATTTGTTGTCTGAAGTAACTGCCATCATAGTCTTTTTATTGTCCTTAGATTAATAAGAAGTGGCATTGCAAAGTATTGTTTATGCTAGATTTGCTTTGGTAACATTATTTTTAAGAAATACCCTCTAATTTTACCTAAGCTCAATCCCTCCAAGACGGAGTGGCTGTGGTTTCCGTCATCCCGATTTGTGCATCTTGTTCCATCTTTGATGATAGGGGGAGAAATTTTAGCCCCCTCAGAAAGGGCCTGCAATCTGGGAGTCCTCCTCGATACGTGGCTTAGTTTAGAAGAACACCCTGACGGCCGTGACCAGGGGGACCTTTTACCAGGTTCGCCTGGTACGTCAGTTGTGCCCCTTCCTGGATCGGGATGCTCTGTGCACAGCCACTCATGCCCTCGTCCTTTCTCGCCTGGACTACTGTAACGCTCTCTACATGGGGCTGCCCTTGAAGAGCACCCGGAAGCTTCAACTGGTCCAGAATGCGGCTGCGTGGGTTATAATGGGGCACCTAGGTGCTCCTATGTTACACCCCTTTTAGGCGGCCTGCACTGGTTGCTGGTTGTCTTCCGAGTGCGATTCAAGGTACAGATTATGACCTTTAAAGCGCTCCATGGCTTAGGCCCAGGTTACCTGCAAGACCACCTACTGCCACCGGTAGCTTCCCATTGTCCAGTGCAATCCCACAGAGTTGGCCTCCTCAGGGTGCCGTCGACCAGACAGTGTCGGCTAGTGACTCCCAGGGGAAGAGCCTTTCTCTGTGGGAGCGCCTTCCCTCTGGAATGAGCTGCCCTCGGAGCTTCGTATAATCCCCGACCTCTGGTCCTTCCGATGCGCCCTAAAAAGTTGGCTTTTCCAGCAAACCAGCCTGGCCTGAACAAAACAAAATAAATTACTGATCACTGTTAATTTTAATTCGATTTTTTTAAAAAAATGTATTGTCAATTTTAATTGGGTTTGGGATATTCCATTTAATTTTTTTAACTTTTATATTATGTGTTTCTTTTAATTGTTGTACGCCGCCCTGAGTCCTTGGGAGAAGGGCGGCATATAAATCTAATAAATCTCAATCTCTAAGCAAGTGGCATTGTAAATCCCTACAGGGGGAAAAATAACTATAGAAGTAAAGTTATTAGAACCTCAGCTGTTTGCACATCAGGCTTTCCAGTCTGAAACAAAATGTTAATTAGAAATATCTTTCCCAGTTTTCTCTTTGGAGGTTGACATATTTAATCTCATTTAAAACGCTCATAAGAATTTTGTTGCAGAACAACTTTCAGTTCAGTTCAGTAGATAGCTAAAAATGGTGAAATGGATTTCATTTCAATTTATTAACAGTTACCTATTTCAAAATGTATTTGGATGATAAAACATTTCATTACACGTGTTATCTAAAATACTATGTAAATACAGTCAGTGATATTTGAAAGATTGAAATTACTTGGAAGTCTGTGAAGCCCTTTTTTTAAAAATGAACTAAGAAAAAAGGGTTTTGGAGGAAAGGTGGGGCTACTTTCTGCATTTTGGATATGCTTGCAAAAAGAATTGCCTCTGTACAAATCTTTGCACATTCAAAGAATCTGGGTTGTGTCCTAACCAGTGGTGGGCTGCAGGCAGTATTCCCAGTATGGGTGTACCTGTGCCTGCCGGGGGCACTGGATACCGTTCCAGTATGGTCCTCTGGAGGGCCCACCCACCCGCCCTCATTCCTTACCTGTATTTGAAGGAAATGGGCCATGTGCACATGTGTGCACAAGCGTATGGCGCCTGTGCGATGCTCCGCCAAGCAGCTGGAGCATCGCAGGAGATAAAGACATGTGTGCATGCTGGATGCATTCATGTGGTGGCCGCCGGGCCCTGTGTACTGTACCAGTTGCAACAGGATCTGGAACCCACCACTGGTCCTAACAGACTACCCAAATTAGTACTCTCTGTAATTGAATCTACACTTTCTAGCCTAGCTACGATGGCAGGGAATATCAGTAATTGCAATAAAATCAAATCTAAGAGATACATTCCTACTTTGCACAAGTAGCAAGCAATAAGAGACAAACCAAGAGGAGATACCCATCAGTGATGCTTATCTACACATTTCAAACTCTGTCATTGAAACAAAGATTCAGTCACCTGAAATAATGGAGGATATTATCAACTCTGCAGAAATCAACAAACCGAGTTCTCTGCAGAGGTGGAAAAGAAAAGTGGTGATGGGAGATTCATTATCGCAAAAGACAGAGCAATTATATTTGGAAAGATGTGCTATTATGAGAATTGTGCTGTCCTTCTGAGGCATGTATCAAGGATATTTATCAACATGAGAAGATTACAAGTGGTTAAAAAATTCTGAATAGGATGATGAAGGAGCTGTGGCACAAGTACCATTTTCACATACTGTATCTTTCCTAAACGAATAGAAAAAACTGGTTAAAGAAAAAAAGAGAAAATATTGCATTCTTAGGCCATGGCTTGCATCAAAAGTATAAGTAACTCTTAAGCAGAAAGAATTGTATTTCACAAGGAAAGGGAAAATGTATTTGACAAGTCTAGTGGCACTTTATCAAGAAAGAAGTAAACTGACAGCAGGAAGGCAATAGAAGCAAGGATTCCACGTAGAGAATGGCTGGGCAAATAGGTACAGGACTGAACATGGTTAACAGAGGGGATATGGATATTCCACAGCACGTGGCATATAACAGCAGGAAGGCTGCTAATTAGTAACATCCTCTATCTCCTATGTCTGTCCTTCTGTCAGAAGGCAAAGAGAACTCTTACTAACAGGATTCATGAAAGGCAGTGGGGACAGCTTAGTTTATTAAAAGGTAGAGTAAGATTCCACCTTGCTACCCTAAACAATTCTGGTCTCCAGGGTGAGAATAATTAAATCCTAAGAAGATGAAGGAAGCTGCAGAAGTGGTCTCAAAACTGCCAGATGTTAATCTTTGAAAACTTCTGAAAAATTGATATGCTGCAAAAAGACTGGGAAAAAGCCAGTTTAATTCCAGCATTCAAAAATGGAAAACTTGGGATATTACAGATCAATTATTGTTATTCTAAATTGGACATGGTACCAAAACAGATTATTTAGTTTCTGAGCAAGGTTGCTCAGGTTGAGTTGCATTCAACATAACCATTTTGTTCAGGTAGCAAGAAGCTAATAGTTTCTATATTCTATACTATACTATGCATTGGTTACATCATAACTGAAGCAGGATAGACCTATTCTCCATTGGAACAGTGGGCAAGACAAGAACCAATAGATTGAAATTAAAGATGATTCAAGGTGAACATTGGAAGAAATTTTCTGAATCCAGCTGAATTCTATTGAGAATAGTTGTAGGCTTAGTGGAAGTTAAAAACTACCATGAACTAAAATGGCTTACTTGCTGCAATGTTTACCTTTGAATTTTGGAGGAACTGAGAAAGATATGAATGAGGTAACAACAGAATCAGTTGACAGCATATTTTATAAAAAGCAAATCACATGCAGTCGGGAGAAATATGCGGAAAGTATTTTAAAGACTCTGCCTTAATTAAATAACTATACAAGAACTATACAACCCCTATTACAGTTTCCAATATTCTGTATTTACCCCAACAAACATTAACAATTTCTGTGGTTCTTGCTTCTTTGGTCTTGTGCAACACTACAATGTTTGACCCCTGTTCCAGCACTTACCTAATTCCTTTCTTCAGCCTTTAAGTTTCTTGTTGCTTTTATGCCTCAAGCAAACACTCATTAGCTTCTTGGGTGTATGTATTCACGTTTCTACATGCACTGTGTCATTTGAAAGGCAATAGGATGTCTGGTATATTTTCCTTCCAAAGCTGGAGGCGAACAAGGAAGTCATGGTTTCAGGTATGCCTCTTTCAGGGTTAGATTCTGAAGGAAATAGCTTGAGTAGACCAGTTATATCCAGATTCAGGTATATTACATCAGTACCATGGAAAGCTCAGAGCGAGCTCTGGTTTTTATTTAAAGTAACCACCTTCTTCCTACAGTTTTCTTAAGGTGAATATGGCATATTTCTGCATGAAGGGTTCACTGAGGTAGATACTTTATTTAGATGTATGACATTATTTGACTAGTAACCAAGACAAAGTTTGTTATAATGAAATCAATATCTTGTATTTTTATGCATATTTGTTCAGATTAAGTTTTCCAAGTTTTCAGTTACTAAATCAGTTATGTAATTCTCTTCATTTCATTTGTTGATAACCTGGATTGTGTGTACATGTGAGAGAGAGAGGGAAGAGAAAGAGAGATTTAAATTATTAGCTTGATGGATTGTATAGCTAATTTAACAGTAACTCTCAAAAATGATGATGGCTGCTTATTCCGAGTTAGTTTATTCTGTTTGTATTCCTGACCCCTTAATTCAAGAAAAGTCTCTTTCAGTAACTTTGCTTTGTTTTCTTCAACTACTGACCAATTCTGTTACTCAAACATCTCGATGTTTGTTTGCTTGTGTATTTTTTAGCAGGGTGTCTTTTCTAGTATATCCTCCTCACCAAATAGCATGACTTTCCACAAATGTACTGTATATCTTCCAGATGAATTAGAATGTAATTCTCTTCATTTCATTTCTTGATAACTTGGCCTGTGTGTACATGTGAGAGAGAGAGGGAAGAGAAAGAGAGATTTAAATTATTAGCTTGATGGATTGTATAGCTAATTTAACAGTAATTCTCAAAAAAAAAAAAAGGTCTTCTATACTGTTTTACTGTAGCTATCCTTACTTGGAGCTAATAGCTCAGAGTTTTAGGTAGAAGGAAAAATAGAAGATAACACCTTTTGAATGAAGCAAGTTCTGTACAAATCTGTTTTTGCTTCCTCCAAGTCATAACCAAAATAGCTTGGAGTAATACTGAGATAAGCATCTAAGGTGTGTCCAAACTTTATGCTCTTTGCAGAGACACGCAGAATCATGGTATGATCCTCTATTTCCATACTATAAAATACATTAATTATTTTTTAAATAGAATTCTAGTTGTGAATATCAGGGATACCTGTATTCGGGATCATCTTTGTCATGTTTTCATTATTTTTTGTACAGAAAAATGGTCCTTTTTCCAGCAAAATGAAAATTTAGCTTCAAGCCTCTTGAATAGAGTAAGTTGCAAAACAATTGTTCTTTTCTTTTCTGCCATTTTTTCTTTTAGTATACTACTAAGTTCTCAAAGCAGTGCAAAAGAAAATGCATATTTGATAAATCAGTTAAACAGTAAATATTAAGTATAGTATAAACTATATGTGGAAATTATTCATTCATATTATAAAAATAGGTAAATTGGCACTGAATGTACTGGATTTAACATTCTTTCAACTGTGCCAGAAATTCCTTGATTATAACAGCTTTTTTAAAAATAAAACAGTTGAAGTATCATAATAGAGATTCAGCTTTGCTGTATTCTTTCTGTATTCTGAGTGGTGCCAGGGATTCAAATAACACCCCTAATGAAAGAAGAGGCAAGGCTTAAGTTTCCTCAAAATTCCATTTTAGTAGAGGTGTCATTTTGGCACATCTAGGAAAACCCAAATCTGAAAGTTTGCAGGGTTTTCCCATGCAAGTGAAAGTTCAAGTCCCTGCCCAGCACCCACATATCCATCACATAATCCAATCAGGCACTGTCCAAAACTGGAGATGCCTTCCAGTCACACCATCACAGCTGCAGGACAAAGTGTCCTTGACTCTCTGAGAAAGGAATGTTATTTTGACTATATATCACCCATACTCCATATAATTTTCCCCACAGCAGAAAATGTGGCAGGCCTGAAGGCCCAATGTAAAAGATGGCTTCCAGGTCTGAGAATTGGGTTATTATTAAGGGTTCACTGAAGTACATGCTTTATTTAGTTTTGTATGACATTTGGCTAGTAACCAAGACAAGGTTTGTTATAATGAAATCAATATCTTGTATTTTTAGGCATCTTTGTTCAGATTAAGTTTTCCAAGTTTCCAGATCAAGGTTGGAGTGAAAAAGAACATTCTACAAACTTGTTTCAGATGTCTTTGTGCCAAGGACCTTGTTTTGAGGAGCCGAGGTGGCGCAGTGGTTAAATGCAGCACTGCAGACTACTTCAGCTGACTGCAGTTCTGCAGTTCGGCTGTTCAAATCTCACCGGCTCAGGGTTGACTCAGCCTTCCATCCTTCCGAGGTGGGTAAAATGAGGACCCGGATTGTTGTTGGGGGCAATATGCTGACACTGTAAACCGCTTAGAGAGGGCTGAAAGCCCTATGAAGCGGTATATAAGTCTAACTGCTATTGCTATTGCTATTGATGGCTGCTGTATTCCGAGTTAGTTTATTCTGTTTGTATTCCTGACCCCTTAATTCAAGAAAAGTCTCTTTCAGTGACTTTGCTTTGTTTTCTTCAACTACTGACCAATTCTGTTACTCAAACATCTCGATGTTTGTTTGCTTGTGTATTTTTTAGGAGGGTGTCTTTTCTAGTATATCCTCCTCACCAAATAGCATGACTTTCCACAAATGTACTGTATACCTTCCAGATGAATTAGAATGTAATTCTCTTCATTTCATTTCTTGATAACTTGGCCTGTGTGTACATGTGAGAGAGAGAGGGAAGAGAAAGAGAGATTTAAATTATTAGCTTGATGGATTGTATAGCTAATTTAACAGTAATTCAAAAAAAAAAAAAAGGTCTTCTATACCAGTGTTTTTCAACCACTGTGCCGCAGCACACTAGTGTGCCGTGACATAGTGTAAGATGTGCCGTGGGAAAATTACTTTATATATAGTCAATATAGGCACAGAGTTAATTTTTTTTATCATTTTCTAATGGTGGTGTGCCTCGTGATTTTTTTCATGAAAAAAGTGTGCCTTTGCACAAAAAGGTTGAAAAACACTGTTCTATACTGTTATACTGTAGCTATCCTTACTTGGAGCTAATAGGTCAGAGTTCTAGGTAGAAGGAAAAATAGAAGACAACACCTTTTGGATGAAGCAAGTTCTATACAAATCTCTTTTTGCTTCCTCCAAGTCATAACCAAAATAGCTAGGAGTAATAATGAGATAAGCATCTAAGGTGTGTCCATACTTTAGGCTCTTTGCAGAGACACGCAGAATCACGGTACGATCCTCTATTTACATACTATAAAATACATTAATTATTTTTTAAATAGAATTATATTTGTGAATATCAGGGATACCTGTATTCAGGATCATCTTTGTCATATTTTTATTATTTTTTGAACAGAAAAATGGTCCTTTTCCCAGCAAAATGAAAAGCCTCTTGAATACAGTAAGTTGCAAAACAATTGTTCTTTTCCTTTCTGTCTCGTTCTTCTTTAGTTTTACTACTAAGTTCTCAAAGCAATGCAAAATAAAATGCATATTTGTTAAATCAGTTAAACAGTATAATATTAAATATAGCATAAACTACATGCGGAAATTATTCATTCATATTGTAAAAATAGGTAACTTGGCACTGAATGTACTGGATGTAACATTCTTTCAACTGCCAGAAAATCCTTGATTTGCCTTAGGATATTTCAGCTTTATAAGAGCTTTTAAAAAATAAAACAGTTGAAGTATCATAATATTCAGGTTGGCTGTATTCTGTATATTCTGAGTGGGTTATTATTTAAGTATGAATTTGTGGTTAGAACCTGAATAAACAAAATAACCTAGAGTTTCTGTGAGTTTCTGTAATCAATAGGAATTAGGGGAGTTTGTATTTTTCTTATTCTGAAGCAAAATAAATTAACTATAATTGGAAATCAATAACTATACACATTTGAATAGAAATTAACTCTATAAATACTAAAACGTAAAATTATATAAAACAGGCTACATGTAAAATAAATATGTATACTTAGTATGGACTAAACAGCTTTCCTTTCTAATTTTAAAAATAAATGGAATTATCCTAAGCTTTTCAGTGTTTTTTGTAGAATTGGATAAATATGCAAACTCCTGAAATATCTATTTCTCATTTAAGTAGATTTTGGGGGAAAGGGATTTTCAAAAAATAAAACTTTATTGCATCTTTTAAAAGTATGTAATTATGTCTGTGTTTTTGAAACAATTTTATAAAAATAGATTAGAGCACAGATGAGGACTCAGCTATAATATTTGAGGATTTTTATAAAATTCAGGGGTTTTTTGCCTTTGTGCAAGGGGAGTATTTATATTTGCCAAGAAAGGGATCCTATTTCATTCATTTTTGATATATGTATATATCAGAACATATATCCTTATGGATGAGACATGAAGAAAATATTAGCACAAATGCAGAAATTAGGATGAATGGAAAGTAATCCTTTTAAGAACTTTCCTCCCAGTACACATTTTGGTTCAATTGCTATATAAATGCAATAGAAAAGTTGGGAATTTCCAGACTTTTCCAATCAATCAATCACCAAATAATCATATTTATTTAATTTGTTTAATTTTTATCACATCTTTATTACTTTTGCAAGTAACTCAAGGTAACAAATATATCCAACATACTTTCCTCTTATTTTCCCTGCAACAATCCTGTGAAGAGGATTAGGTTGAGTGTGGGCGACTGGCCCAAGATCAATCAGCTTGCTTTCATGTCTAAGCAGGATTTATGGTCTACCTCTGATTCCTTAACCACTAGAACAATGTGTACTATGACTGAAGAGCCCTGGTTAAACACAATTCACGTTGTTTGTTGCAAAGATAGTCACAAAATGTTTACATACCTATCTTTTTACCTTTACTTTTTTTTTGCATATGAAGAATTTGTGGCAAAATTGTTTCAAACAATGTCTGTGTATTTCCAAAATATTCATTAATGTTCCAGATGGCTCTAATTAAGTTTGCTTTGGAGAAATACTATTTCATTTTGAAATTATTCAGGTGTTTCTGAAATTAATCCAAATTATATTATCTTCAGTGCATACCCTGTATGCAATAGATCCATACTTGTGTTCTCTAATGAAATTTCCTCCCCAAAAACAGCTTTTATTTTATTAGAATACAATGCATAATTACTTGGGCGTGCCATACCTCTAGGACAGATTCCTATATATTCAGAATCCACAATCATGTGGCTGGAGATATGATCAGGGGAATATTGAACAAAGACTGCAGTAACAATTTTTCCTTACCTCTAGTACCTACAGGTTAGGAGGGGGAAAACCCAGAGAGGTATTTCCTCCCCTCTCAGAATCTCTGCCCACAGCGGACATAATAGTCACAGAAATAATACATACTACAACAATTGCATTGGCGAATCAGAGTTTAAATACAGTGGTACCTTAAATATATGTCTCTGTTCCATTACAATAAATTAGAGGTATTATACATATTGCTAATCAATATAATTTGCCCAACTAATATATGCAGAGAGGTTATCTAAATCAGATAGTTGCCAAATTTGCCTTGTAGCGCCTTGATTTCAGAAAGATTTCCCAGCATGGAAATGGCTTTCACCCTTCGTTCCCCCAGATATAAGTTTGGCTCCCACCTTGTTGCTTTTCTACATGGCCTTGAAAATATAGTTTTGTCAGCGAGTTTGAGGATCTCGTTCAGAGCCAATCAAGTGGCTTGTCTGATTCTGTTGTTGCTGCTATGATGGAATAGGGTTTGGAGTGGTGAATTTTAACTCTGGATTTTGAATGTTCTATGTCACCCTGAGTCACTACGTGTGATTTGGACAGCTATATTAATTTATTTAAGAAATAAAGAGTAATTGAAGAATCAGGGGGGAAACGCAGCAAAGAAATTAATCTGTAGAAAGGAAAAGTTCTTACAAACTTCACACATTTTCCCCAGTTTATACCCAGTGCTCTTCTTTGTCTCCTATTTTATAACTGAAAATGTTAGCTTGATTATTCAATGGACTAGTGCTACAATTTCACAATACAATTTAGGAGGAGATTGAAGTG
Source organism: Thamnophis elegans (assembly GCF_009769535.1). Lineage (NCBI taxonomy): Eukaryota > Metazoa > Chordata > Lepidosauria > Squamata > Natricidae > Thamnophis > Thamnophis elegans. The sequence goes on from NC_045544.1 coordinate 24,056,392, forward strand.
TTTGGGGTAGTACTTGTTAATGGGAATCAATCTACATAATTCTTGATCATTGTATTCATCAGTCACATCTTTATCTTCAACTGATCTTTGATTCATCCTTCCTTCAATCCACCTTAGCATTCTGTTGTAGTTCCATGTACCTGTGCAGTCAGAGCAACTGTGTGTGGATACTTCATTAAACTATTTATCATGCAATTCATTAAGCTCATTATCCATCACGATCACTAGAAAAGGTCATTCTTCTGGGCAAGCCTGCCAAGAGGTTGCATTCCAATCAAATGTAGATTTGCTCTGATTCAGCTAGCCCTTGATTTCCAGGGGATATTCTAGCTACTCTTCCTGCATCTCTCCTCATCAATATGTACAGACACTTTCTATAGCAACCTGAAACACAAGACAGTCATTTCCCACCTTAAAATGTCTTTAGAAATAATGCTACATTATGATGTAATTCCCCAGGCCGTTTGGTTTTGGTAATGCAGCCAGATCTGCCTTATTGATACCTGAGGCAAAAACAAATCCTATTTGATTGCTAAAGTAGCCAAATAAAATAAGATGAGCATTGTAGAAATTGCTTCTACAATTCTTGCTTCTACAAGAATTGCTTTAACTCAGATTTGCTTCTTATAGCCCACATTTGATTTTGTAGAGCTATTCAAGTTTTTTTTAAAGGAGGAAAGTGTACAAAAGCTACTCACAGATGTTAGAATAACTGAATGTACTACCAGAGTTAAAACATGTGATGTATAGAATTAGACATGGAGAAAATTGGGGGGGTGTGTTTAAAACCTGACACTTTTTGAATAATCCCTGAAATCTTGGAGGTATTGCAATTCAATCATGTGAATGATTGCCATGTGTGAAATAGTAGCTGGATGGTGAAGATTTAGTGAGGAATGAATGGACATATAAGTGTTATATGTGACTAGCATAGAGTATGTGAAGGGGATGAGAAAACAAGTATTAATATGAATGACATAAATAAACAGCAAATGGAATGGTAAGTAAATGGCATAGGTACTATGTGAATGAGGAACATTTATGAATATTTTAGAGAAAAATAAATATTAAAATAAATATTTTATTTTAGAGGGCGGTAAAAGGAATCTCTGCATATTTGCAAGTAGAGCTACAACCTACCAATTGACATCAAATCACCTTGTAGAGAGAAAAAAGTGTCCACTTTAATTTGTAATCCATAAAAGTAAAGGGCAAAGCAAAGTTTCCCCAACATTAACTGGTGTGGCAAATCTGTGCAAAATATATTAACTTGATGGTTGGAGTCATGCATTGTGCTTTTCATAGACCTACCTTTAATGCTGGCCTGGAAAATTTAGAATTCTGGGACTTTAGGGGAAGTGTATATTATTTAGGAGAAGATACACTGACTGAAAGCATGTTTGAGTGAAGGTGAAGGTATCCAACCTACATGGGTTTAAGAGTAATTGATGGATTGCTTTGCCTTTATTTTCTGGTCATTAAGATTACTGGGGTATCATTTTTACCATCCCACATTTTTCAGGAATTCTCTATCCAGTAACCTAAGACATGGTGTTCATGATAGAGTTCATCCAATTGTAGAATTGCTTTCCAGTTTAATTAGGGTTGGTATACCGTTTTCTGTGTATGATGCAAAATTAATTTGTTCATGTTGCCTATTTTTTGCAGAATTTCTTCTGCCCTGTCTTTTCTTTATTATTGCTGTTGATCCTTTTTGATGTTTTTTTTTAAATTGTATTTTTTATTTCTATAGTCACCCATCTCAAGAAGTGACTCTGGGTGATCCACATCATAAAAGTAAAAATGTTTCAAATCATACAAAATAAATACATATGGTTGACAAGTAGAATTATTCTATGGATGCTAATACAGACAAGAAGTAGGACCCTTAACAATCAGGGCCCCACACCCAAGTGCAGAACTAGTCCTCATGGTTTACAAAAGGCCAGCAGGGTCAGAATAACAGAATTGAAAGGAACCTTGGAGGTCTTTTAATCCACTTCCTGCTCAAGCAGGAGACCTTATACTATTTCAGACAAATGGTTGTCCAATCTCTTCTTAAAAATATCCATTTTGGAGTACCCACAACTTCTGGAAGCAAGCCATTCCACTGAGTAATTAATCTAAGTCAGGGTCATCCTGATCATTTAAGGGAGTATTTTCCAGAGCTATGGCAGAGAAAGCACATCACCTGGTCCCTGCCAAATGACATTCCTTGTTATGGGTTGATGGGACCCATAACATGCCAAATCTGTAGGGCCAAATTGGATTAGGTGAATTAGCTTCAAGCCATGAAGGTCTTTAAAGGTGAAAGCCAGCACCTAAAATTGCACCTGGAAGGACACTGGCAGTCAGTGCAGCTCATATAGCACTAGTGTTGCATGTGTCGGATGCCCAATACTCTTTACTACCTATGCAGCTGTATTGTGTACCAGCTGGATTTTCCAAATGTCCTTCAAGATCAGTTCCATATGGACCACATTGTTTTAATTTTAAGATTAAAATTTTTAAAAAGTCTAAATTGGGATGGGGTTTTGTAGTGGTAAATATAGATAAATGCTTTAAATATGTAAGTATTTTCATTCACAAAGAAAGACAAAAAAGCACACAAAGAAAGCTATGTCCTAATGAGATGCATTAGAAGTGATTGCATATATTTAGCATGATTGAGCTTCTCTCTGCTCTCAAGAACTGAGAAATGTTTATGGCAATCATGCTAAGTGAGGATTTTATTCCTAATGTTCCTTGAGTTCCTTTATGTACCATGCCAGTGGACGGTTTCTTTAAATGTTTGCCATTTTGCATCTAGCATAGAGCCATGAATAATTTTTTTTTAAAGCTATTGTTTTTACACCCTTTGCAGTATATAAAATGCTAATTGCTAAAATGTATGTTGGTAATAATAAATCTACATTATATCTATTTTGGAGGGGGGATTCTTTTTTCATGTGTTATTTTATTAAATACAGCCGTATTTTTATATATACATGAACATATATTTCATATAAAATGAACAAAGAATTATTGAAGTTATACAATTAATGCCCAATAGAACATTAATAACAGTAGCAACATTATAAATGTTAAAAAAGGAAAATTCCCCTAAAAATAATATAAATATTTAATTTTTGACTTCTCCTGAAACCAGAAATAATAAAGGATTATTTTGAATATAGATGCGACTAACTGAAAAATATTAATTTAACACTGAAATACAAATATACAAATACATGCAGTATAGTGAGTACAGTTTTCATTCCACCTCAACACATATTTTCAATTCATTTGGCTTCCATTAGAGTTTGTGGAAAATATTATGGTTCTTTCCCAATATTTGTAATTGTTAGGTTTATCAATATTGCATAATAACCATTATATGTTTTGTGTTTCTACAACATGTTTTTAGAGTAGCTCTTTTATGCATGCAAATTTTAATCATCTTAATCTAAAAACAACTTTTCCTTCTTTTTTTTGTAGATCAAATTATGACATCATCATCCAAAGGAATTTTCCGGCCATTTCTATTTCTCTTCATTGTGCTTGGCTGTTTCATGGCCTGCCTGCTCATCTACATCAAACCCACAAGCGGATGGATCTCTAGTCCTATTGAATCAGCCAGCTCAGTTCTAAAGATGAAGAATTTCTTCTCAACCAAAAGTGATTACATTAATGAAACAACAATTCTGATATGGGTTTGGCCATTTGGACAGACATTTGATCTGAAATTCTGTCCCACTTTTAATATTCATGGATGCCATCTGACAACGGACCGCATACTATATAACCGGTCTCATGCAGTTCTCATTCACCATAGAGACATTAGCTGGGATCTGACTAATTTACCTCAGCAGCCTAGACCTCCATTTCAGAAATGGATCTGGATGAACCTGGAATCTCCAACTCATACTCCACAAAAGAGCGGGATTGAACATTTGTTCAATTTGACCCTCACCTATCGTCGGGATTCAGATATTCAGGTGCCTTATGGCTTCATGACAGTCAGCACAAATTACTTTGAGTACGAAATGCCGAATAAAGAAAAACTTGTATGTTGGGTAGTGAGTAACTGGAATCCTGAGCATGCTAGAGTTAAGTATTATAATGAATTAAGTAAATATATTGAAATTCATACCTATGGACAAGCATTTGGAGATTATATCAGTGATAAAAATTTGATCCCCACTATTTCCACTTGCAAGTTTTATCTTTCCTTTGAAAATTCTATCCATAAAGACTACATTACAGAGAAACTCTACAATGCTCTTTTTGCTGGATCTGTGCCAGTGGTTCTAGGTCCTCCCAGAGAAAACTATGAGAATTACATCCCAGCTAACTCTTTCATACATGTGGAGGATTTCCTGTCTCCAAAGGACCTTTCAGAGTACCTTCTGATGCTTGATAAAAACACTAAACTGTATATTAGCTATTTCAACTGGAGGAAGGATTTTTCAGTGCGCCTTTCTCGATTCTGGGAATCACATGCATGTCTTGCTTGTGACCATATAAAAAGACACCAAGAATACAAGTCTGTTGGTAATTTAGAGAAATGGTTTTGGAACTAAACCTTTATCCATTTTTCCTGCACTTTATATTAAGGGGGAGGAAAGCTGTCAAAATCGCCATCCCAAGATGAGGAGAGGGAAGGGAGAAGTCCAGAAAAAAGCATTACTGTTTGTCATCTGGCCTTCTCAATGTGGATCAATAATTCACTTAAAGCCTTGAAACCTTAACCACTCTCCTTCCTTTCCAGATAAAGATGTCTTTCAAAAAAAATAATAGTGGTGGATTGGTCACTTTCTGTTCCATTTATTTGTTGAAGAAGTGACCACCATCTTTCAGACTCTTCTTGTATTTTATTGACCCAAGATTTTGAAAAGGAATTAAGAGTAATAATCCAACATTGGATTTCCCTTCTTTAAACAATCCAAACTGTGGTGACATACTGTTACATTCTAATCATACATTTACTGTCCCATCTGGGAAACCAAAAAGTAGCAACTTTTGCAGGATGTACTTATGGAAGATATGTGAAATAACTTGGGTGCTTTTAAAGACCATGATATGGCTGCACAAATTATTCCATCCTGAAACTCTGCCACGACATTGTTTTATACTTTGTTGGAAATGCTGCTGTGTTTGACAGTGTTCACTGAGGAGTATGCTCTTATGTACCATTTCTTGTTTCATCATTTTTGCAATGCTGCATCACAGTTACATAAGGCAATCATTTTTATATTGATTAAAGCAGGGGGGTTTTCTTGGAGGGCAGCAAAAGAAATTGGGGAGGGGGATACGAAGCTAATCAACATAAAACAACAGGGACCAAACTATTTATTATGGTTTAACAAATATAATTTATGAAATAGAATGATGATACATCCGAATAACCAAAACAATGTTTGATTCTGGTTTATAAACCAACTTTCTAAATTGTTTATGAATGGTTCTGTCTTATAAATTGCCTTTGGTTGCAAAACATCATTGCTTACTCCATGGGAAGCAAACTCACTCACAGTGATGGACCCTGGCTTCCAAATGCCAGGCAGCACATGGTGATCAAAACTTAAATTTTTTTAAAATGTAAGTGTACTGCCGTACTATGGATATTAGAAAGGAATGAGACTTTGATCATTGAATCATGTCTTCCATTTTGAAGCCAGTGACTCCTATGGTTGTTCCAATGAGAAGACTTGCATTTAGTTTCACATGTCAGGTTAATCCTTCATACAGTTCAATTATTAAAAAAAAACATTATTAAAAAATAGATTTTTTGTGTGTGAAAAAGTCACCAAAAATGGGAAAATTAAACTTGCACTGTAATTCTAGATAAACAAAATTATCAGTCTGGATCAGAAGAAGCAAGCTAACCACTCATTAGTCTAACCTATAAATGCATAAGTCCTTACAAGATGAGAAGCTTCTTTGGCTTTTGTACTGGTTTCAAAAAAAAGGAAAAAAAGCCAGCTTAAGACAACATATTAAGACAACTGTATTTTTCAGAGTATAATACGCACCTTTTTCCCTCAAAAAAGAGGCTGAAAATCTGGGTGCATCTTATACACTGAATACAGCATTTTTTGCCTCCTGAAACTCCACCCCTTCACCAAAATGGCCTTGCATAGCTTTTAGAAGGTTTTCAGAAAGCTCCTGGGGGCTGGGGAGGGCAGAAATGAGCAAAAAACACCCCAGTCCCCAGCAGCACCCCATAAGCTTCCTAAAGGTTATCCTTGCCCTTCTTTTGACAAAAAACGGGCCTGTTTTCTCAAAAAATGGGTTGTTGGGTTGTTTTTGCCTCCCCCCCCCCTTGCCGCCCAAGGAGCACTCTAAAGCGTCCTAAGGGCTATTCAAATGGACCATTTGTGGGAGGTTTGCAGAGTGTAAAAACCTTTTTTTTAAAAAAATCCTCTTCAAAACCTTGCTGTGTCTTATACTCTGAAAATACGGTACTAAGTTTCATTGATTAATACTTTTGTATTAATCAAAGTAATTGAATGCAGTTCCTATAACAATTTTATATGCATTCCCCAAATTTCCATTTTATCAGGTTAAAAAATTACAGTATGGCAATTTTGAGTTTTTACCCAATTTTTTTCAGAGGTCCAATTTGTCTTAGGTCTTAAGAAGGGCATAAGGGTTTAAGGCTAAGAGTTTAAGTAATGTTATTGTCCATAGTTTACATTTCTTTCTAAAATGAAAACATGTATGCATATGTTTTATGGATGATCACATTTTTCTATTGACATTTTTTCTTCCCAAGCAGCAACAGGTTGCATCACCTTCATAAAATGCAACAGCGATGAACAATTACTGATGAAACTCTTGAGAGTAGAGGAGAAGGCAAGTTAAGATAGTATCAGCTTTATTAGTATTGCCAAGTTTCAGCAACAGTTTGTTATTGTATGTTTGGTTTGGAAACTGATGACAGATGAGGAACTTGCTTCCATCTCTCATTATAACATATAGCTTTCAGTGGCCTATAAAACATTTTAATTTTTAATTACCATATTTTTCAGAGTATAAGACCCACTCCCCCCCCAAAAGAGTGTGGAAATATTAGTGTGTCTTATACACCGAATACAGCTATTTTTGGCCTCCCGAAGCCCTGCCCCCGCATTAAATTTTTGTGAAAAATTGGGTTGTTTTTGCCTTCCCCCACACCCCAGAAGCACTCTGCAGGCTTCAGCAGGGCTGATGGAAGGGGAAATGCCCCGTTTTGGTGAAAAATGGGGGCATTTTTGCCTTCCCCGAGCCATGCTGAAGCCTGCAGAGTTCTCCTGTGGGCTGGGGAGGACAAAAACTTTTTTCCTGACTTACCTCTTTGAAATCTTGGTGCGTCTTATAGTCTTAAAAATACGGTACTTTTACTAGTGAATACAATTTGCAGAATGGTAAGTAGTTTTCAAATTGCAGAGTACAATTATGTTCAGCATTTTACAGCAAAGAATATAGGTGGAAGGTAGATATTTTTAAGCATGTATTTGGGAGCTGCATTCAACCTTGGATTTCAAAATGCTATTAATTGACTTAACAGTTTGTGGCTTTGTTTCATATTCTTTTCTGAAGCGATTAATTCGGTCTCTGTTTAAGATGAAATGTTCTTTCAGTAAGTTCTTCAGGCAATGCAAAATGATAGTATGGAGGAGTCTTTATTTAGAGACTTCTCCTCTGCACGGTTTTATCAGTATCAAAAAAAGGAGGACCTAACAGTTAACTCAAAGATATTTCATAAATTATATTTTTTGATATTTGACTAAAGTAGTCCCTTTTAAATATAGTTTAAATGTATTTAACTTCTGATAAAAAATAAAACACTGGACAATTAAGTTTACTTTTAGGAGTGTTTCTTGGAAATGATTTGTTATGATGTCACAGTGAGTAAAGAGAACCAGTTTGGTATAGTGGTTTAAAAATCAGGAGACTTGAGTTCTAATCCCACCATAGGCATGACAGCCGGCTGACTGACTTTGGGCCAGTCATTCTCTCTCAGGCTAACCTACTGTACCTCACAGGTATGTTGCGTGGTGAAAATAGGAAGGAGTATTAGGTGTGTGTTCACTATCTTGAATTACTTATAAAGTAATAAAGATGAGATAAAATTCAAATAAATAAATGTTCACATTTTAAATTTGTCATAAATTCCAGAATCTGAAGAAATGGAATGACAACAGTTAACCTCAAACTTTAGAAAACAGATTTTGTGTGGTGATGTCTGTCTGTGTGTGTACGCACATGTGAATTTTTCACATGAGATTTTCTGGACTCCCAAATTTCAGTTTGTGAAATCAGCATTTTAAACTCAAAAATAACATTTAATTCAAGGGTTTCTTGAAAAAAATAGTGGAGATAAAATGTTTAAGTCCATCCTCATGAGAGAAGGAATATGTCTGATGGTCTCTGTCGCATTTACTTATTTGTCCGTATCATACATACACATGGAATATATTTCTCTCGTAGACTGCAGCTTTAATGACAGGGGGAAACAGCAAAGACTGTCATGAAGGATCAGGCTTTTTTCTGTGAACAATTTTCCCAACCAATAAAAGATAGAGCACAGATAACAAAATGGGAAGTGTTGATATAAGTCAAGGGTGTCAAACTCGCGGCCCGTGGGCTGGATGTGTCACATGATTTTCCCTGCCCCAGCCCAGTTTAGCAAAGGGCAAAAAAGTCCCGATACATCACATGACAATGCCATGATGACATGAGTGTGATACCCCTGATCTAAGTGGACTCTGTTCATTCAAATGTATTTCCATCAGATCTGCAATAGCCAATGCATTGCCCCATAAATTTGCTTCATTTTCTGTAACATGTAAACACATATGCAATGCTTTCTAATCATCCAGTCCATGGTTGCAAAATTAAAGCATCCTGGTTTTTCCTCAGTGCTAAAAAAAATCCCCAAATGAACTTTTGCTATGTGAAATTAATTATCCAAGATTCATAGTACATATGTAATCAAACTTGGTGCTAAAGTGCCCTATGTTAACTGTTCTGTTGTGTCTGAACTCTGGACTTTAAAACTGTTCAACAAAATGTTTAGATAAATGCATTTGCAAGTTTAATATTTCAATTTTTTAAAGAATATGTTCAACAAGTTATAAATGTAAGAAGTGTTACATTCCTTTTGTACCAGTTGTAAATGGACATCATAGAATTCATGGAAACTCATTCAAGCCAGTGGCCTCGTGAAATATATGAAATACATTTAAGAACAAAATGTCATACAATTAGAATGAAAACTGAAGGTGATACTTCCTTAAGAATATGTTTATTTTTTTCATATATTGTGTCACTTTAAAAGAATGTTCTCTTATAGGAAACTGTGAATCCTGTAGATTCACCAGCAGTTGCATTAAGAAGCTAAAAGAAAAACTTTGAATATTTGTATATGTGACAGAATGAAATTTGAACTTTTGGAAAATATTTGTATTTGAGAGTCAAAGTTGTGGCTTTAGTCCAAATAGAAAGAATGCTGCTTTCTGGTGTTATGTGAGACAAAGGGGTCCCTTAGATTGCTAAGAATTTCATCTCCAATTATTTGTGCCATATTCTTCAGCATTTTCAATATCTCCCAGAATTCAGACTTGTGTTTGATAAGTAAGGTGATGCTGAGACTGCAAGATCTAGTCCTCCGTAAGTGTTTATGTGTGTATGTTTGTGCTTGCATAACTGTTGAAACTACCTTTGGATGCCATTTGTACATTTGGGAAGGAGGGTGTAAAAAGCAATATGCAAAGCAAACTGCATTATTTTGTTTTGGGGATATTACTTTCAAAAGAGCATAGAATATTGAAGTGTTTAGAGTAAGTATCTTATTCTGGTGATTAAAATATCATTTAAACAGGGTCATGTGCAGCATAACAAAGAACACAGAGTTGTCTCTTTTCACTGATTTGCTCTGTTATCTCAAAGATTTAAAGTTGATTTTAAATTGTATTTTGGCTTCAGATATGAACTTTTCATACAAGAGACATTTAACAATTATAGGGTAGCAAATTCTCATTGCATATAAATCTGGCCCATGAAAAATGTCATCAGCTTTTACAAATACAATCTACAGTGTTGCTCTTAATAATTGCTGCCCTGATTGTGTGAAAAATGCTTCTTTCATAGTACAAACAGAGCTGTAAGAGATACCTCTTTTCCAGTATTTTGCTTTAACTCTGTAATAGTTAAATTTTAGGTCTTCAAGGTGTGTTCTGCACAACCTGAAACTATAGGATAAATACTCAGTTACAATGCTAATTGCTAAATATGAACAATTTAAGGAACAGTAACACTGGAAAAGGATAAAACTAATATATTAATTTATATCTGTCACCCATTATACATTAAAGTAAAATTTATGGAAATTAACTTAATAAATTAATGTACAGAACAAATAAATTACACATGTTCAAAATTACTGTTAATGTATGTATGTAATATGTGCAAGAAATGCATCCTTTTATGTCATATATAAATTTTAAAAATGATGCATACTATAACATTGCCACTTTCTGGATTGGAAAATAGTTATAATACCAGCTCTTAATATGGCCCATAATTTCCTTCTGTGGAAGTGCATTTCAGTGTACACTAGTTATATTTAGGAGTTACTGTCATGGAGCCCAAATATTGGTAAATGTTTACTTATTCATGGAGTTTGTTACTTTTGTAAAAGTTCAAGGATATATAATCCTAAAAATACATGAAGTAGAATTAGGACTTCCTGAGCAAAAATTGTGTCACTTGAAACTCTTCTGTATAGACAAAAGGTTATTGAATTTCTAATGATACAAACTCGTCTTTTGTTTTGAATTTCAAATTTATACATTCTGCCACAATATGAAAACTTGTCAGCTATAACCTTATAGTGCTAAATTGTTTTTAATCTTAATTTCCTAATTGGACTAATTTCCAATTAAAAAACACACAAGATTTTATCCTACGGTTTATATATGTGTTTTATATAAAATGTGTTTCACATGAAAATAGTTTCTTAGGGAAAACAAGTTTTTTAATTACACGATTTCACATTTGCTGTGTTTAAGCCCCTTAAATATTTTACAACTGTCATTTACAAGGATTCATAAAGAAGTAGTAGCATTGCGATCTGAAGAACATATGCAAAAGTTTGTAGACGATATAATTCAAGGCAAACTGATTGTGACAACTATATAGTACATATAATTTTAGTTCTTGATAAAAAGATAAAAGTATCTTCACTTCATACAAAGGCATTTGCAAATCTATACTGGATGATCTCATTTTTAAAACAGATCACAGTGTAGATTGTGAAATTACATATTATGTATGCTAGTCATGTACTGTTTTTCTTAACTCAGCATAGTGTCCCTGGAAAAGTTGTTCTTCAATACTTGCCATTACTGTATATTCTGCATATTGAAATGTATCAGTTTACTCTCACATTCTATCCTGGAATGGTTCCTTTAAATGCATGTATATTAAGAATGTAAAATAATCCTATGACACCCTCAAAGGCAACTAGCATATCTTTCTCCCTAAAAAGAAAACAGGAGGGAAATCCAAGGGAAGACAGGAAGTTGCACTTTTTCATTTCAAATATACAAGGCAGCAAAGGACTTTTTCCAATTTTGCTTAAACATTACCAAAAATTAAGACTTTATAGAACTCTGTTTTTTCCCCAGAACATTTTTTCCTCTTTAGATCATCCTGCCTGAAATGATGTATGTCAAAACACATGTAAAAATTATTGAAAATTATGCTAGAACAAAAAAATGATTTTTAAAGATAACATGTACATCAATTTGTTTACCTCACAAGCACCATTATTTTAACAATATAGTCCTACAAGAATGTAGAATATAGTGAAAAAAATGCCACAATAATTATTGACAAATTAATCAATGTGTCATTTAAAATGTCTCTAATCATTTCCTTTATACCCAGTAGGTGGTCCTAATGAATTCTGTTTATTCCTGAAAGAACGGATCTTGTCAGAGATACAATAAAAGTTAATTTAAATTAATCTCTCTCACTGATAATGACTTAGTCAAACAGGTACTTTTCAACCATATTGTTAAAAGTCATAACTCACTTTCTAGTGACAGATAAATCTAAATTATGGGAACATTAAGAAACATAGATAAACATTTCTCTGAAATGTGAAATTTTTGGAAAAACCACTGCTGTGCGTAGTATGCTTTGTCATAGCTTCATATGTAAAATCAGCTGGATATTTTATTCTTCACTGACATCCATTGGATAAAGAATTGCAGTGCCATTCATGTATTACCCGAATTTTGTCAATATGCACACAAAATCAGCTTGAAATGTTACTTTATTCAGTGCAATTTAAATATGACAATGGAAAAAACATCTCATATATATTTGTGCAATTCTGAGCAAAAAATAAACTGTATATGAACCCCATTGAACTTAACTACAGTTTATATTTATATCAGTAAAAATAAACAGGAACAGGACTGTCACTCTGCTGTTAATCTGTGCCAATTTGTACCCATTAAAGAAGCACAAGGTGAAAAAATGGGGAAATAATTACTAAATAGGACTGATTTTTTTTATCAATGCATTGTAATTTTGCACTACTTTGTAAAAAACAAAACCTTAAAAATTTAAAGCCAAATGTACAGTATATAAAACATATTTTGCTGACTATATCTTCTCATCCTGTCATGAGTATATTAACATGAATATTATGTACTATTTTAACATTAGACAATAATGCCCAAGCACACTGATGAATCAATTTGATTTTTACTTTCAGAAACCACATTTTCTACTTATCATACTTTTTGTATTTGCTAAATAGCTGATCTTAGCAAACACTGATTTAAAGTAACAGGCTGCTGGAGAACATTTAAAGTTACCAGGTAGTAACTGATTACTAATTGAAACCACTTAGCCGAGAAGCTTTTAAATCACAGACTCTCTAATTAGATAGGATACTTGAAGTGGAAATGGGTGCTATTAGTCAATCTCACTGTAGTTTCTTTCTGGTTATAAAGTTGAAATGTAATAAAGGTTTATTGATTAAATTATCAATTCTTATGATAATATATTGTGAAAGAAGAAGAAAAATAAATGGAAAATCTAAATGCATAAATATAAGCAGCAAGAACGGAACCGTATGGTCTTGTCATAAATGAAAAAGTGTCCTGTTTGGGGGAAACCACTTAGACACATGCAAGTTAAAGCATTTAAATGGCATGACAGCATAATTTTTGATTTTGATGAATGAGCATGTTGCGGAAATCATGCCATGGGGAAGCAACTCTTACATCACTTGGCATATATTTATGAGACAACTTTATTTAAAGCACTTATTATCTATATTTATGACAAATTCCAGAAAAGAACGAGATGAATTATTCATCAAAAGTTAGTTCATTGGTCTTGCCAAAAAAAGGTTAAGTCTTTTTAGTACCTGTATTTAACAATCAAGTTTCCACAAACACAATGATATTTTCATGTTTGCTTTGTTTGCTTAGAGACAAGGATTGTTCTCGTTTATTGCATTAAATTGTATATAACTATCCAATGATAATATAACTTCCAGAAAATATAAATTGTATCTTCTAAAATACACATTTGAAGAAGCCATGAAAAAGCAAGGCCTTGTCAAAAATGTGTATTATTTTTTTTATTGATTAGAAGTTGCAATTGCTTTTTGTGCTCTCTACATGTGACCTCAAAAAAAGATATTTTCCTGTTGTTTGACTTACCATTTTGCCTCCTTAATATGTGCAAGTAAAATTATATAATTGTTTTTCCCTCCCCTTTTGTTGTGAAATTTCTATGTTTAAGATTCTATGTGATTATGAATATCTCCTACACTGATTGCAAACTGCAAAGATCCATTTTATGGAATGCCGGGGAATTCAAACTGTGACAAAGCCTTCAAGATGGTAAATGAAATTTTGTTTTTATTGTTTTATGAGAATTTCATTGATTTTTTTGAAAACATGCATTAACAGAGGCATTCCTCCCAAAAGATAAAACACTGGATATGTAAATTTGTGTCAATATGTGAACAAAGTTGTTGTAATAAGAATATTTAAAATAAAAAGGCTCAAATGTATTTTCCCATGGGGTTTAATTTTGTATTTAGTCTGGATTTGGATCAATTTTCCTAGCTAATGTACATGTCCTTTCAGCTCTATAATAACTTCAGCTTCAGTGAAGTATAAAATAAATATAGAATTAACAGGGAATAATCTGTCAAATACTTTCAGATACAGTCCTGGCAACCAAATCAGAACAAAAATTATTCCCTAACTCTTAATTATTTAATGTATATAGCTGTCCATTTTACTCAAGTGACTGAACACCTTACAGGGCTAAAAATACTAAAAAAAACCTCATAATTTAAAACCTCTATATACACAAAAAAAACCATAACCATGTTAATAGAAAAAGCATATTAATAACTGCAGATATTTTCTGAAGCAGATTTACCCTTAACTTTATGTATACCCAAAAGATCTGGCCAGTTCAGATAGGAGCCTTTAAAACACCCACACACACAAACACACACACACACACAGAAACAAACTGATTAGATTTCTGGAAGTAAGATAATCATCAATTTTAGTATATATCACAGATGGACTCATGATGACTGTTTAACAGATAAAAGAATATTATTACTACTACTTTTGGTGTTGCTACTTGCCAGCAAAAGGAAGGAAAAAATCCACAGGTTTATACTTACTCAGGTTTTTTTTTAAAATATTCATTCAACTAATGACAGCATTGGTCAAAAGCAGCTTCCTTTGCCAAACACTTTTTTGTGTTCATGCATGGTAATATTCTTATCTGCTATTTATTTTATAGGGGAAAAAAGGCAGATCCTTCCTATACTGTAAAAGCAGTATCATCTAACATTATTACTTTGAAAGACTGCAAAGCAATCTTAATCTTTGCGGATATTTTTCTATTACCATTCTAATCTTTCTTCAATGTGATTACATTTTTTATAAAAATCAGTAAAAGTTTTCACAAGAACATTCCAGGTAGACACCAATTCCTCCCTATCATGCCTAGAGAAGGTTCAGATAACATTTGAAAAATAAAAAAGTACACCTTTCTTGCTGATTTGCTGGGCATATTTTGAAAGCAGACGACGTTTTGAAAACAATATAAATATCAAAGACTTGTGAACACACCCTCTGCTCGTTTATGGCAACATTCCATTCAAATTATTTATATGGAGCTATTTAAACAAGCTATTATTAATAATAAAGTAAACAGGCTTTCTTGAACTGCTTTTCACTCAGAGCTGCTTTTCTCTGTAGTGCAGCACGTCCCTAATAACTGCTAACCACAAATTAACAAGCTCTGCTCTGTGATCTTAATTAATTGAACACAAACCTCCGATTGGTTTGCATTGCTGCCTGAAACTGACCAGACCTTAAATCAGTTTGAAACTGGAAGCTTTTGTTGTCAGGTACATGAAACATGCTCATAAACACATCCATGGGTCGGAAAATGATTTATTGTCATAGTTTATTACTATTGTAGTTTCAAATGATCCCTAATGAAGGTAATTGCTAAATGAAGAATAGCTGTAAATTGTTTAGCATCATAGCTAAATGTGTGTCTTTTGACCTATCTCTGTCTACCAATGTAGAGAGTTCACAATATTTGGAATCTTAACACCCTTCGCTTATTTGGTGGAAGGATTTAAGATCCATATTGTAAATAAAAAGCTATTTTCCCCCAGGATACAATGCTCACAAACATATTGTTACACAATTCATGTCACAATCTTTCTCTATATTTGGTTTCATATGCATAGTACCGATTGAGAACCAATCCATCAATACGTCTGCAACCCATGGTCCTTTCTATTATTTATGTCTCACCAGCTCTTAACTCTTCTATTGATAAAACAGGATTGTGGAAAATTAGTTAGGAAATTTCAAGAGAATAAGCAGCCAGTAACTGCACCTGTGTATTGCTTGAATCTGAATTCCAGACATAAATTACAACCAACAAAAATGTGCCAATTCTTCTATCCTTCTAAGATCTTGTACTGGCATGCTGGAATTGCATTCCCAAAGATTACCAGGATAAAGAAGAAGAAGTTGTGCATAAAAACTAAATTTGAATGGAGTTAGACATAAAGTAGAAATTCATTACATACTATCATTTAATTTCCTCAACCTTTAGGCCTAGGTGAGAGGCCTACTTGTTAGTTACAGTACATTTTAATCTGGATGCCATTTTACTATTTTACTTGTTTTTAAAATGGTGTGGGTTTTTATTTTACTTTTTAGATGAAGAGAGGGAGGATTTTCATTTCTAGTGCACATTATGCCACTCAGAGTATTATTTTTTAGCTGGGAGGCTCTATATATCAATTAATTAATTCCTAAAAAAAAACTTGTCTCCTCTGGCTCTGTTGAACAGCAACTGTTACAAAGTTATAGAGCAGGTAGACTATGCAATCTGATACATGTGATAAGAAATGGTTCTGAAAAATATTAACTCTGCTTTTCACTCTGCTAGAGAAAAGTTCCCCGAGGATGGGCTCCAACATGAGCCACAAGTTCAGAACACTAAACCTCTGGTCACGGTGACTGACCCAGATTGGATCCTACAATATTAAATCTGTTTCTAATATAGTTTTATCAATTATACTCCTCGCTTACTTTCATTTTATTAGACACATAGCAATGGTTTAGGGTTAACTGGCAGATCATTTCTTTAGTACTGGGTATTAATGACACCTGAAGGAGCGATGATTTTCCAAATGCAATTCTAACAGTGGTCTGGTAGAAACAAAATCATAGGCAATGGTCTTCTCATTATTTAAGACCAAACTAGAAGATTTGTATGAATTTATATGAATTTATCATACTGCAATGCAGAGTGAGGGGATTGAACATTGGAAGACAAATTGCCTCCACAATGATGATTTTATCTGCTAGCACAAAAGCAACTTGAGACCACTAAAATTCTTTGGAAAGTTTCTTGAAAGACATTACCAAAGTAATAAAAATTCTTCCAAGAGGTCTAACAGAGTCAATAGTATAAAATATTGTTGATCGGAAGGTTCTATTACCACCGTGCAACTAAAATATAATATATTACAACATTTGCCAACAGCATTTTTAAACCACTGTTTTTAAATAGTTTTGTATTTGAAATTGTACAAATTGAAATTGTATTTGATGCATTACTTGAGGGAACTTCCATAATACAATACAATTAATTTTATAAATTCATATAGACACATGTTCACACATATACACACAAATACACATAACCTACAATTACTATAATAAATATACCATTTATACCATTGTTCCTGAACAAACAATTGTTGACTACTACTCTTAAAAAAAACTTCCCCTCAAATGTACACATGTCCCATTGTAGCTAATTTTTAAATCAAATCCTCTTTCAGAAGATAACTAAGGTGGTGTGCAGGTTCCTCAAACTGATAGCAAAATATATCAGGAAGTAAATCTGGCCCTAGAAATTTGCTGATGTAAAATCAAAGAAAGTTACAGCTAGAATATACATAAAGAAGCCAAAGCAAAAATAACACAAGAAAAAGCAACACTTTCTTTTAAAAAGAAAAAAAAAACAGACTAAGTCAAGGAGATTGTGTTATTCAAAGGAAATGAAATAGTCCTTGAAATTTCAAAAGATCTTCAATTAAACTTGTATCTAACCCTTGTAATGAGTTTCATTGTGTTTCTTCAAAGTAGCATTGTGAAATCTATTTTTAAAAGCCTATCCTGTCTCTCTTGAGAGGTAGATCACTTGCCACTTAGATGGCTATCAGTGTTTGAAATTCAAGATAAGAATTATTTTAATCTTTTGCAGGCATGAAAAAAAACTGAAAAAAACACCTTGAAAAGAATACATGCATTAAACATACCATGAGTTTCCTTATTTTTCAAAGTCAACCTTAGTCAATGCAATTAAGACAAAAAGTCAGATCACATTACCAACTCCAGGCAATGTACTGTACAATCAAAGCTGATACTCAGTTATGGTAATTAATTATATTAAATGAAGCAAAAAATGTTTTGGGAACAAGCCTCTTAATTTGGCAGCCCTGGTAATACTGAGTAAAATATAAACAATAGCTGGAAAAAGTACTTATCTTACCAGTATATAGAATCAAGCTTTTATTCTTTCAACATTTGTACAGAAGAAATCAAATATCTCTTAAAACCTGAAATAGGGTGTCCTCCCCCCCCCTAAATTTGATTTCGGAAAAGTTTTTTCTAAGTTTAAAAAATAAAAACAAACAAACCTTTATTCTTAATGGCATTTATCTATCAGTGCTTCAATGATATTTAAATATTTGACTTCAAGTTTAATGCTGATATTTTTGTTTATTTTGTTCCTTTGAATTAATAGTTTTTACTCCTGTCAACTGCTTGGATAAGTCCCTGTAGTTTTCTTCATAAGACTTTTCAAAGTTGGTTCACCCTTGCTTCCTTCCTAGAGCTGAGAGAGAATGACTAGCCAAGGTCACCCAGTTTGCTTTCAGACAAAAGCAGAAGTAGAATTCACTATCTCCCACTTCCTCATCTAGTGCCTTAAATAAATGGAGTGGAGTGGAGTGGAATAGAATAGAATAGAATAGAATAGAAAGCATTGGAAGGGACCTTGGAGATCTTCTTCTCCAAACCCCTGCTCAGGCAGAAAACCTTATACCATTATAGACAAATGGTTGTCCAATCACTTCTGAAAGTAGACTAAACTGGCTCTCAATACTGAATTTACAAATAGTGAAATCCAACTGTGCCCTCTTGTCAGTAGAGTGGCATCCATCTGTTCCTTCTTACAACCAGCACCATCCCAAAAATTGCTTCCAAAGAATATAAAATGCTGGAGGAGACAGTAATGGCGGGAATGACAAAAGTTCCAGTGCCCTCACGACCAACTGGATGAGAACCAAGATGTTGGCTTTTCACTGTGGAAATCACTATCAATTCTCAAACATTTAGCTTCCTTGTATCCTCAATATTTCAATAATAATCCAGTTTGTTTTCATGTTACCTTTGGTTAACACAGTAGCACTTTGGGAAGTTATGCATTACTTAAAGGCACATAAATAGACCAAGAACTTTTCACTTGTAGGAGCTCCATTAAGAACTAGAGATACTATTCTGCACCAGCAAATGATAATACCCCATATTGAAAGAGGACCTGCAGCAGTGCCTTGTAATGAACTCTGTCTTTAACCTCATTGCCTATTAGCAACTCTGATCATTATCTCGCATATATTTGACAAATTAAATAAATAAATAAAATAAAAACAGAGATGCACATATCATCTGAGCTGTGTTCCAAATAACTATTCTGCCATTTGTATCAGAGTTTGTAAAGCTAATTATAACTATTCAGTTAGGGGGAATCATATAGTACTTTAATTTTTTGGTTTTGTAAATTGCAAGTATAAAAAGCTTGTTCTCAACAGTAACTATGATAGTAGAGTAGTTAATTCTTCATTAGCTTCAGCAATCAGGTTTCAATTCATTATCAGACTGATTTCATCAAATCTTATCTAATATGGTTTTTTTTTTAAATGCTTGCTATGTCTTCAAAATAATTCTTTCTTAGACTGCAAAAAATTCAACTTAAGTAAGAGGAAATTTGGGGTGGCTGAACTCTTCCTTTTTTCCTTCTCCTCCCCTCCTCTAATCACAAGACTATTCCTATTTCTGTTCCTGAGATTACATAGGTATTGGTGCCGAAATCAATTGATTCTTTATGTAGCTAAAGAAAACAGACAGATCTCTTTGTCCATTTCTTTAACAAGCCTTTCCATTATAAAACTTTGCCTATGGGTACATATGACTGTGTGGTCTCAAGAGGTTATGAATGATTTGTAAGGAAAGTGACAGTTTTTCATTCTGCCAGCTTTACTAAATGCATTCTTTTTCCTCAAGATTAATATGTCCTATTCTAACCAGCAGATATGTCCAAGTGTATTTTAGGATCTAATTTGGGGTGTTCACTGAAATCAATCAATTACTCACTATGATCTATTTCCCATCATTCATAGGTGTCTGTGTATTTGCACTAGAGTTAAATTATAAATTGTTAATTTAATCAAGAGATTCCTCAGTTCAGCACCAATGTCAGTGTAACATCAAAAAATGATTTCAGTAGCCCCTGGATTTGATGTCACACTGGTATAAGAGAAGGTGGGTTTTAGTGTGCTTGATAAACTCAAGTGTAAGGTATGCCTGCATTACTGGAACATTGTTGGATTGCATTAAGTATCAACAAATGGCAGCCCTAAGTCAAATCCACTATCATGAGTTGCTGCCTTATTCACCATTTTGGAAAAAGGGCAGAGGGGTTACATCTGTACTACATCTGTACTAATAAAAGGCCACTTGGGGCCCAGGCTGCATGCAATTTCCCCATTTCGTAGCCAAAAGGTTTGTGTGTGTGTGTGTGTTTGTGTGTGTGTGTGTGTGTTTGTGTGTGTGTGTGTGTGTGTGTATGTATATATTGGGGTGTGTGTATGTATGTATGTATATATATAATATATATATATAATTGGGGCTTACCAGGGGTTGTGACACTAAATATATACCTTCTTCCCTGGCTTCAGCTGATAAGGAGGAGACCTGTGGCTTAATGGCTAAGACGTTTGCCTAAGAAGCAATACAGCACAGGTTCGAATCCCAGCAAGGGTATGGCTAGCTGATGAGAGCTAAATAGCTTGAAATAGATCTATACTAGTCTCCCTTTATTTATTTATCAGCACAAATAAAAACACATGTATGTATGTGTGTATATATATATATATATATATATATATATATATATATATATATATATATATATATATATATATATATATATATATATATATATATATATATTCGTAGATTTTCACGGATGTAGGTATCCTGGTCTTGTTGAATTCAGGTCTTTTCCCATGTAAGGTTGTCTTAAATGGGATAATCTTACATGGGAAAAGACCCAAATACAATAAGATCAGCATATCAGGTCTCACTCGCAGCCATCTTCAGGCTGGGTTTTGGGCCCAGCCTAAAGATGGCGAGTGAGACCTTACTGAAACGTTGCCAAGACAATCTCAATCTTACACAGGAAAAGATATGACAGAAAGAGACAGAGACAGAGAGACAGAGACAGAGAGACAGACAGACATGCAGGCAGGCAGGCAGACAGACAGACAGACAGACAGACAGACTAGAACTTTCAGTCTCCCATTTTATAGCCTAGTTTTTTAACTACTAAACAAATTTGATCTCTAACTAACTAAATGAAATCTAAAAATACATCATACCCAAAGCACAGGAATGTGGGGAAAATCTCCAAGGCATTGATACCAATTGGCAATGACCATCACTTAGAAGAAGACCCAATACAAATATAGAATTCTATATATTCTCGCTCATATACTATATATGTACTATACATTCATTTTGCACATGTAGCTTTCCTTGTTCAAATAAATAAAAGACACAGCTCTGTTTACAACTTATTCTATCTCTGTGTGTGTGTTGTGTATGTGTGTGTGTGTGTCTGTGTGTTAAATGGAATGGAAAAGCAATTGTGGCTGAGCATCAGAGAATTATATTTTCAAGAAAATGCTAAGATGCTTTAAATGTCATTGGTTAAATCCCATAAGATTTTATAAATTGGAGCCTAGACTAATAACATTCAATTACAAGCACTGAAGTATCACTTTATATCTTATCTGTGTCAAGCATCATTTAATGTACCATCCTATTGAATGGTAAATCTTTATGAATTGGGAGCACTATGTTACAGTGGTTTCTCTGACAGGTTGAGATGGTTTCAGAGAGGAACACTAAATGATTGTCACACTGCAATCTGGCAACTATGCTGTGGGCTGCCATAAGACATTATTTTGTACTGGGTGTTATTTAGCATCATGGAGAGTGTCATCAAGAGTTGGTAGGCCATATATGGTATATAACTCATTGAAAATATCTAAGGTGGACAAATCATGCAGTAATTCATGTGTGAAATGCCATGAATCATAAAGGAATGTTTCATCACATGTGGTGGTTGGGTAAAAGAGCTGAAAAGACATACATGGTATAATACAAAAAAATTTGGAATTCAAATTTGAAATGAAACCACAACTGTTTTATTAGGTGTAATCTCAGAGGGGAGGGAAATCAACAAGTAATAGCATAATTTAATGAGATATATGCTTACAGCGAGAATAAACTTTGCTCAAAACTGGAAGAAAGATAATCCTGACCATATCAAAACTAATTGTCAGGGTTCCAAATAACATCCAAAATTAAATCAGAGTCCAAGGCAAAGTATTGCTCTAAGTTCCAATTTATTAAGAAATTCATGTTGGCACATCTGAGAAAAACCAAATCCACAAGTCCATCACATGGTCCAATCCTCCATTGCCATGTTGGCAGTTCCACACAGCCAGTTTCGGTCAGGTGCAGAAGTGTAGAGACAAAGGATGACCTTGGATTCTAGAAAGGAATTTTATTTTGGCAACATCACATTCTACTCCTTACTATTCCCCCTCCAATTGCCCACTAATGAAACAGTATAATAGAATACAATATTAGTGTGGCAGGCCAAAGATCCCAAAATGAACCGGCTGAAGGCCTGACACTAATACTATACTTACATATCAAAGTTTAACTAAAATTGAACAAGAATGGTTTCCATATATACATGTCATGTAGCATGGCAAATATAATTATTTGCAGCTTTTAAGAGGGCCTAAATACTTACAAATATCGCATATCAGAAAATATACAAAAACAGGAGAGTCAGAAATAGCAATAGTCTCTCTTTATATTATCTTCCTTTTTTCTATTTTTTTTTTAATTTGCTTTGTCTATCTCTTATTTCTTTTATCAATACATAATACCCATCCACCTACCCCCACATACATGCTCAAGTATACACACACATACATGCACTAAGTAATAATACAGTGAAGATCTTACTACTAAACAATTTGTTCAAGATCAGAACTGTTATTATAATAACTTTGACATGAATTGCAGTGGGGCTTTTTTGTATGATATATTTAACTCTGGATGAAAAGTCAAGTAATGTCTTTAAATGTTGATACCCTAAACTGCAAAATACTACTGATATAATCTTTATTTCCTCTTTTTATCTTCAAAACTTTAAGCTTTTTAAATGGAATGTTCATAATTTTGATCTTTAACCTTTCTAAATAGAACATTCATGATTCTGATTTCATTACATTGATAATTACTGGATTGAAATTTGCATTGAAATAATAGTTTTATTATTTATCATAAATCTTTTTTATTGTTAAAATTTATTAATTTAATGTATCGATGTATAAAGATAATACAAAGTATCAAGATTTGCAATGTTACAATAAAAAGGAAAAAAGTAGACAGCATTATATTCTGGTCTAAGTCTTTACATCAGTATCAGAAGATGATGTGCTATGTTCTAAGCTTATGTTTAATGCAATGACAAGTTTAGGGTTAGAATTATAGCTCTATTGAAAAAAGTGCACTGGCATTTAACTAATACTAAGCTATGCTCATGATATATGAGGCTCTAAACAACTTGCAAGTAAAGCCCCTATCAAATGTACACCTTTACAGATGTAGATCAATATCACTAAAATCATCAGGGCAAACTGTGCTATAGATGCCTTAAAGCCCCATAGTTGTAATATGGGGAAATGTTCTCTCTGAAGTTTGCAAAACAGCAACCTACTATTAGGTTTTAGGTATTTATTCAAGAACAAACTCTTTTTTCAGCCTTTCACATACCAATATTGGATGAATGGCCTTATTCTGATTTTTCTCTGGTCTTTCCATAAAAATGGTTTTATACAATTTTACATCATTGCTCTAATTATTGCATTTTATCTTTCCAAAAATTATGTCAAATTGTTTTCAAAGTAAATGATATAAGACATGTGAAACAAATACACAAATAAAGCCTAGCTACTTTGATAACAATAGCAATAGCACTTAGACTTATGTACAGCTTCACAGTGCTTTATAGCCCTCCCTAAGCAATTTACAGTGTCAGCATATTGCACCCAACAATCTGGGTCCTCATTTTACCGACCACGGAAAGATGAAAGGATGAGTCAACTTTGAACTGGTCAGGATTGAACACTGGCAGTCAGCAGAATTAGCCTGCAATATCACATTCTAACCACTGATCACCACGCCTCTTATTTTGATGATTAACAGCAACTACTACAAGTATGAAGTTGTCTTGTCTTGCAACCTGAGTCCTTCAGCCATGTCAAATTATCCTTCTTCTGTGTAAATTCAGTATATTCAATAAATGCTAGCGATTGAATTTATTAATTCAGCAGGGATGCCTGTAATTTACTAGATGACAGTACTATTAATTTCTGTTTTTCCCAATGTGCACATATTTCAGAGTTAATTATTTAGACCTGGCATATTATCTAGACAGAAATCAGCCTGGCAAGTTGAAATGCCAGATTTCAAAGTAGTGAAGATAGTGGTAAGATTAGCTAATTTACTCCCACTAATTTCCCTGAACTTTGGCTGCTCCTAGATCGCACTGTATATTATCACACACCTCATCATAGGTACAAGGTTACTAAACAGCAGCCAATAATTCAGCCGTTTCCTCTTTCTGTGTGGTAGCATTTTCAGTGCAGCTGTTCAGAAGCTAAAGGTAAACTGGGGTGAAATATTTCATTAAATAAATATTGCATAAAAGGCAAATGAACATAAGATACTGTATAGTTCTTCTATATGATATGCTGACGTCAAAAAATTTGCTGAGATGAAGATAAACATTTATTTTGCAAAATAAAAAATTGGTAAGGTCAAATGCATTGCATAATTTAGATTACATACGTTGCCATTAATCTAGATCAGTGGTTTCCATGCCCGCAAGGGGGCAATTTGATTTTTAATGGGGGCAATTTAAACCAAGTAAAAGCCTTTTAGGCTTCCTCCCCGTGAGTAGAGTTCACTTTTTGAGTAAAGTAAGAATCATACGTCACAGGGGAGAGGGGCATCAGGATTTTAGAGATGCTTAGGTGAGGAATGGCCAAAAAAAGATTGGGAACCACTGATCTAGATGTAAAGGTACAAGATAAGTGGCACCTGGATTATCAGAAATATGTTCAAGAAGATCTACAGATTAAGCATGAACCAAAAATTTATTGCAGCTGCCAGAAAAGCAATAGACTCTTGGGCTCATCAGAAATCATGTAGAATATTACACAGGTGAGATAGTTCTGCTCTATTCTTCACTGCCCAGACCAAATAATGTGTCCATATTTGATCACCAAGACACAAGAATTATACTGAATAACTGGAAAGAGTGCACAGAATGCTGGCCACGTGACCACAGAAGTGTCTTCAGACAATACTGGCTTCCTCAGCTAGGCAATAGAGATGACCACCATTCCCTCAGAGTTGGACAAGGCTGGACAGGGGAAACTTTTACCCTTTTCTTTTAGTCTAGTTCTACTGTTATCAGCAGTGACCTATTAGGAAATTTGTCCTAAGGCACCGGTATCAAACTCAATCGCGTCACATGATGTATCATGACATTTTGTGACTTCTTTTGCTTTTGAGGAGCTGGGGTGTGGCCTGCACATGACGCATCCAGCCTGTGGGCCACCAGTTTGACACCCCTGTCCTAATGCTTACTCAGAACATGCTCACTGCAATGTCCCTTCATTGGTTCAATACAGTGGTGGGATACAACCGGTATGCCCCAGTACAGGCATACTGATGCCTGCTGGGAGTACCAGGTACCATTCCAGTACGGTGCTCCAGCGGGCCTGCCTGCCCTCCCTCTCTCCTTACCGCTATTTGAGCCTATCGAGGCATTTGTGCACACGCACAGAGCCCAGCAGCTGGAGTATCATGGGCAGTGAGTACACATGTGCATGCTATGCGCATGTTGTGTGCATGCTGCATGCATGCTGCATGCATGCACATGGTGGGTGCCCAGCCCTGTTGCACCGTACTGGTTGCAACAGGATCCGGAACTCACCACTGGTTCAATAAAGAATATTTCTGTTCAATCTTCTGAATGACCCTTTTTCAGCTGATAAGGATTATTTTCTCATCTTAACCTCCTCCTAATAAAAATATTTATATATTTCAAGTTCATAGGAATAGGTAGAGAGCCAGTTAGGTATTGAGAGTCAGTTTGTTGGAGTGGTTAAGGCAGTAGATTAGAAACCAGAAGACTGTAAATTATATTCTCAATTTAGATATGAAGCTAATTGGGTGACTTTGGGGTAATCACACTTTCTCAGCCCTAGAAAGCAGGCAATGGAAAACCACTCCAAAAATGTTGCTAAGAAAACTGCATAGATTTGTCTAATGATTAATCAATCATCAAGAGACAACATTGATTCAAAGGCATAAATTTGCCTCCTCATCTAGCTACTTTTCTCCTGATGTTTTAGCTATGACACCTATTGCAAAATAAAATTCAAATATTGTTTACCTGTGATCTGGAAGCTATGCTTCAGTTAACATGAAATGAGTGCTCATCTGTTTAAGCGTGATAATGCAGTAATTACAATGCAGTATTGCAGGCTAAATCTGCCCACTTCCAGGAGTTTCATCCTGACAGGGCTCAAGACTCCGCCTACCATCCTTCCAAGGTTGGTAAAATAAGGACCCAGATTGTTGGGGACAATATGCTGACTCTGTAAACTATTTAGAGAGGGTTTCAAAGCACTGTGAAGTGATATATTAGTCTAAGGCTATAGCTATTGCTATTTTTACAAGCTAGATCATGTTTCTAGCTCACATTGAACGTATTGTCCAAAAAGTTATCAACATCCTTTTTATATTTATTGCTCTTACATTTTCCAGTCACATCTTTGCTTTTTGTGATTAGTTTATGTATTTATGTGAGTTACTTAAATACAAGAAATTCTTTGTTAAATTTAATCTCTTTAGTTTTGGACCAATATTCTACCCCAGGGGTGTCAAGGTCCATGGGCCAGATAAGGCCCACAGGTTAGATCAGGGAAATAGCAAAGGGCCAAACTGCGGTGCCCCTGCTAACAAAAATGGAACACCAGGGGGGTTGCGTGTGGACCCCTCCGTCCTGTTTTGGCTGCCAGATGCTGCAGAAGACCATCAAGGCCCAAAATGGGGCACAGGGGCCAACATGCACCCCTCACACCCTGCTTTGGCTGGCAGAGCCCCCCATCAACACAAATCCTATGTCATGGCCACCATGGCCATGCCTGCCATATCCATGCCTATCCCTGCCATGCCACCAACCCACCCTCCAGCCCTCTGAGGTCAAACACAACCCTAATGCGGCCTTCAATGAAATTGAGTTTGACACCCCTGTTCTAGCCTGTCAAGATCTTTATAAATCTTGATCTTTTCAGTGCTTCACAACCCCATTATATTTTTGTATCAGATCATTTATAAAAAGCATTTTAGATATTTGCATTCCCTTACCACTACTTCAAGGCAAGACAGTGACATAATTTGCTTCCCTGAGACTTTTCACTTGCAATAGCCAGAAGGTGTTTCTGTGCATGCATTGTGTATGCTTAGCAGTCTAGATACTTGAAGGTTCAGACTGGAAGTGTTGGAAGAGGCTTCTACTTAACTGCCAGATTGATGGGCAAAGTGTGAGCATTGTAGTGACAGTCTTCTACACTGTCAGCAGAAGAGTCTTCAAGAGAGAGAGATGAAGTGAAGCAAAACAGCCACTTTGCTTTGCTCTTAAAATTAGTAGGGCCACATCATGAAACTTCTTTAAGTAAGTGCTTTGTCTGAGCCTTCATCAACATAAAGTACCCTTTCAAAGATCTGCATAACTTGCTTTATTATGCTTTAGGGATTCCTACTGTGCAAAAATCCAGTTTGACAAAAACATGCATGCTTGGCAATTTTAGCAAAGTTAATATTTTTATAGGAATGGCCATTAATTTAGTAATTTTGCTTTATACAAGGATGCCCAGGTTCAGTATCAGGTTTATGATTCTAGTATATATAATCTATTAATTCAGAACTAATTGAGATTAAAATTCATGAGATTGGAAATTCTATGGCCTTCTAGAAGTTGAACTTCAACTGCAATCAGTCCCAGCCAGAACTGCCAATGGGAAATCATGGTAGAAAATGTAAATCCACAATATTTGAAAAGTCTCAGTTTCCAACCCTAGACCAAGACCTAGATCTTAGAGATGTTACATGGTCACTAGATATGGATATTCAGATCTGCTTTAGAGATGCTTTAATTATCTGATTCAGTTTAAAACAACTCCTAGTGCACACATAGATCTACAATATTCCCTCTGGAAAAGAAATCAGTTATTCATATATTTTCACACATATTCCTTTCCTCTTCACTGGTTCATGCTTGATGTATCACCCAATGTGCAACACTTCTTGAAATTTGTTCGCCACAGCAATGAGGAAAGACTGGATGATAAGCTATGAGGATCTTTCATCCAAATGAGTCAGAAAAACAGTTCTGTGGAAAGATAATATTCAAGAGTCTAGACTGAAAGGAAATTAATTCAAAAATAAGCAAGCTTGTGATACCAACGTAGTAGGCCTTCTCTAAGTATTCATTCTTTGACAGATAAAGCCCTATATTGAGGGATAAAATCTGAGATTAGCTATATTGAAGGAGAAAGATTTAAGGGAGGTTATTATACACAACTTTTTAGTTATCACATTACCCATGACAGTATCTGTAAAATGCTTAAACCGGATCCTCACGTTGATTAGAAAGCCATTAGCTAATATACAAGTAATGTCCATGTATAGATAAAGCTCACTCTCAGAAGTGGGAGATCTCCCCACTTCAATTAAAGCATGGGAGAAAGAATTGCTTATATACAAGTTTCACATTTGAAGACTGAAGTATTTATTGGAATTTTTGTGCAGTCACCTTACCTTTAATGAACCAGAGCTCAGACAGACTTGTTCCTTAGTCCTGTCCAGATTGTCCTACAGAGTTCCAATTTTAGTCCAATCTTGTCTATGTCCAGGGCTGGATTTTCCTATAGGCTAACTAGGCTTCAGCCTAGGGCATCAAGATCAAAAGGGGCCTACATTCAAATTGTTAGCAAAATTAAAATTACACTATTCTAAAAACAGTGAACACTAAAACACTGAACCGAAAATAAGGAGAAATTCTACGCATATGACTAATAAACAAACATAAAAATGTATTGGTTAAGATCGTTCCAGCACCGCGGCAGTTGGGGAGCCCGCCCACGTTCCTGGCACCGGTGGTCGGGCGACAGGCGCAGCCGCTCCCAGTAGCTGCCCCGTCAACGCGGAGCCCACCAGCGGCCGGGCAGCTGAGCACAGCAGGGGAGGCGGCTGGCCTCGCTGGCTTTGCTGCAGAGCAGAGCCGCTCTCCGTCGGGAGGCCAGCTATGTATATTGATATATATTGATATATATCACAGTAATGATGTATTTTATTGTCTCTCATGTAATTTACAAACTTAAAAATGGGAGGTGAAAGGGCCTCATAAGTGGAATAGCCTAGGGCCTCTTTTCATCTAAATCCGGCCCTGTCTATGTCCCAAAACTTGCAGATGAAATGATTGACATGTCCAGTCTAGGATCTTTTTACTCATAATCCATCCAGAAGTCAATGATTTTTGTTTCTCCCTTATGCTGCTTTGCCTTCTTTCTCCTTCTAAATCTCTTTATCTTATTAAAGGATCTTATTATCTTACTACCAGCCAATTTCAAAATGCCTTCTTTCACTAACCTCTCCATTTTTGTCTTTGACCTTCATTACAGTTCTATTGTAGCATTCTTAGTAGTAGTATCTTGGCCCACGCGTTACTTCTAATTCTTTTTGCTATGTAGTTTCTCTCTCTCTCTCTCTCTCTCTCTCTCTCTCTCTCTCTCTCTCTTTCTCTCTCTCTCTCTCTCCCTCCCTCCCTCATGTGAAAAATATTTTGTACTAGTATAAAAATAAACTGTAGTTTATTTTACTTTAATAGTTCTCTCTCTCATCTTCGTGGGAAAATTTTTTGTACTACAGTAAAAATAAAGTATAGTTTATTTTACTTTTAATAGTTCTTTCAGCAGTTTACATTTTAAAAAGATAGATATCCCACAGTTAAATGAAAAGTACTACTTCTGACTAAATTAATACAGGCATCCTTTGGCAATCATAAATCTTCTAGGTTTTCCCAAAGTTAGTAAGACAGGAAGAGACATAAACTTATTCTACTCTGTTTGGAACAGCGAAATGTCTTTTTTTTGCAATAGATCAAAATACATCACAGGAACTATGTTCATTGCTGGTCCAAATGAAATTGGCAGAGAAAACAACAT